>NC_133769.1:65417527-65473956 GCF_003597395.2 Chelonoidis abingdonii | reverse complement strand
TTAGCACGCTGAAATTCTGACCTGCTAGCTGTGCATCATACTCAACTTCAATGCGACTACCTTTATGTGTGAATAGCTAGCATAGTACATTAGTCTCTCAAGGATTATGGGTCTAGTAAAGGGTCTAGACAATTCCTGAGCTATTGGCATCTAATTTGCAGATGAACTTGAAGCTTCAGTGGCAGGATGGTGTTTTTTTTCCTGGGAAGGTCACCATGCACAATACGACAGAATATTCATTTCCTTCCAAATTGCAAACGGATGGACATAAATCCAAATGGACTAAAGGTAAAAAATCCACCTGCTATCCTACATAAAATTAATAAACAAAATTATAAGAAGCAGAAAGAAAAATAATACGACTATACTAGAGAGTGCGACCAGACAAAAATAAGAGCTCAAAAAAAAAAAGCAGCAATAAAATAAGGAAAAGATGAAATAATACTAAAATATAAACGTAAAAGAAGATTAAAGCATATACAGACAAGAGCTAGAGTAAAACCCACATATGAACAGTGACAGATTATGCCATACTCTAATCAAAGAAACTGAGGGGAAACCTGATCAGCATCCTAATACAACAGCAAACGGAAAACATCAAAAAGAGCTCTCAAACTGGAGAGACTCATCTAATACACCAACTTCGCTAAACAGCACTTCATAAAATAAGACAGGAGATCTCACATTACCAATTCATCTCTCTACAAGGAAAAAAGGACTGTAAGGCTGTCTAAACTCCTACTGCCACATGGACAACAGTGGTACCGCCTAACAGCCCACTCATGCAATATCTGTCAATCTATCAGACCAACACTATCAGCCCAGAAGAAAAGTCGTCTTATCTGAGACTCTGCTTTCTGCCTGACCACCCCCACCTAACATAACAGTTCTGCGGAGATCTGGAAGCCTACTATTCGCCATTCTCTCCTGCCTTCAAAGAATATTTCAGGACAAAACTGGACAGCAGACTGCAACACAGGTTACCTCCCACCAGAGCACAAGAAGAAGAACTTCCAATGGCACTCTCCTCAGGTCAAAAATGACAGTCTGGACTAAATACATGAATGCTTCGCAACCAATGGCACAGGCTAAAATTGTGGGGGAAACAACATCGGCTTGCCACTCATAACTTAAGTTGTGCAGAACTGCATTGCCATACAAGCTCTAGAACCACTGACATTATCATCAAAATGAGGCGGATAAGAAGGTGCCTGTTTTGCATTCATCGAACAGCATCTGTTACCGCAAAGAGGCCAGCAGACACTCTCCAAATACGAATTCTACAGGCCACTTCATCAGATCACCTGCAGGAATACATTAAGAAACTGCACTCATTCTATTCAAGTAATCCCTACACTAACACCGGAAAATCAACATACCCTTGGAACCCCGATCAGGGTTATTCTATCAGTACTTCAAGATCCACAAACCTGGAATCTAGACACCCATCATCTGGGCATTGCACTACTCACTGAGGAGTGTCTGGATATGTGGACTCTCTATCTCGCCTACTGCCACTAGCATCCCAAGCTATCTCGTGACTCATGATTTGCCTGAGGAAATAAAGCATTGGTGAACTTCCAGAATAACAAGCCAAACTAGCCACCGAAGATTGTAGAGGCCTCTAGCCAACACCCGACCACAGATGGAATACAAGCTGTCAGCGACAGTTATCCCTGAGATGCCAGCACAATCTTGCGGCTGGAGCTTTATGCTGTTATCCTCACACACAACTATATTCCAGATCGAGTGGCACCCGCTATGGGCCACTCAGCGATGGCTCCACAAGTATGCCAATTGTTTTATGGCTGACCTGGAACAAACACTTCCCTCAGCTCATCGTCCAGCTCACGCCCTTGCTCGCTACTGCTACAGTACTGTTCGACATTTCATCATCGGACCGCATGGGAAGGAGCTCTGGGAAAGAATTCCACCACGATTTCAACACTTCCACCCCACCATTCATCCTCACATGGACCATCTACACAAGGGGGTCCATTCCTAGACCACGGGCAAATAAGTTTGGTCACATTAACTACCACCTATACCAAACCTACGACGGCGGTACGCTACCGTCATGCCTCCAGCCTTCCATCCTCGGCGACACATCTAAGATCCATTGTCTCGCCAAGCACTGAATTACAAACCGAATCTGCCTCTAAACCCTGCAGAGACGACACTTCAATGCTCACGAGCTTCTCAAAACTACAATTCCGCACTAAGGAATACGGAAACAAGTCATAGAGCCAGACGTGTACCCAGGAAGCCTCCTAACTTGCAAGACAAACCCAAGAAGAAACCAATAGGACTCCACTGGCCGATCACATACAGTCCCAGCTAAAAGCCTCCAAAGCTTATTCAGGGATCTACAAGCCCCTTGGAACAATGATCCACACTTTCACAGGGCCTGGTGGCAGGTCAAGTCTCGCCCGACACGACAACCCTGCCAACCTGAACATATGTCTCACTGCATAACCTGCACACCGGCCATAGTCAAATTAGTCGGAAACAATCATTGGACAACACTCGATGCCGAACTCTGCCACATAATTACACCAGCGGACTCTGCAAGGATCTACCAGATTCAGCCACACCATAACCGTTCATTCACCCTGCACCGTCCACCAATGTAATATACGCCTGCGTATATGCATCAATGCCCTCTGCTATGTACATCGGCAACTGGAAGTCTCTACTACGGAAAAGGATAAAGGGAACAAATCAGATTATTTAGGTGGCAATCATACAAAAACTTAGATGAAACTTTAACCTCCCTGCCCACACTATAGAGACCGTAAGGTTGCCATCCTGCACGCAAAAAATTCAGGACCAAAGACTTCAAAGAAAAATGCTGACTTGACGAGTTCAGATTTGCAAATTTGAACATCTATCAGTCAGGATAAGCAAGAGTGACATGGCTTGACAACTTACAATCCAGTTTTTCCTCCTTGGTTTTTCACATCTCACAGCTTTAGACCAGGGCCTATCCTCCTGAGTGAATACTACTCGTTAATCTCTAGCTTGCATTGCATATATATGCCTGCCCCTAATGGAAATTTCAAGCTCCAGTGCATCTGACAAGTGGGTATTCACCAGAAAGCGCAGCTCCATAAACTCTGTTAGTCTATATGGTGCACAGGATTCTTGCTGCTTTTAAAGATGTCGGACAGTGTCTAATACACACAACTAAATTACACACCTATTACGGCACAAAAGTTAAAACATGGTTTTTATCCGCATTTTAAGGTTTATAAAATACTATGATACAAATAGAGAAATATTACGTCTGTCTTTTCCTCTCTATGTTGGTATTAATGTTTGTATGAAGTCATTCCTGGAAAACTTAGTCACGAGTGGGAACATGATTCCCTCCTTAGCAGAAAGGACAGGTTTAGTATTGATACTGGGGAGGAAGGCTTAAGAAATAAGGAGAGATGTGGGAGATGTGAGACATTGATGTTTATTGTTTTAGTTATATTCTTGACTTTTAGTTTAGCTATAGTTTTTAAATTATGCACGAATTCTAGGTTAATAAAGAGAGCAGCCATAGGCGGCATTATTCACTTTTAAGACTCAATTCTGCACCATTGAATCAATACAAAAGTTTGCGCATTTTGTTTCTTGCTTCAGTAAGGAAGCGCAGATATGGCCTCCTTCTAAACATCATTCTTTCACTAATATTTAAGTTCCCTATAGCAGGTGGAAAAAGAATGAAGGTTAGTTGACTTCTATCTATCTTGGGTAGTACGTAAATCGTTCTGTATGCCTTAGTTAACGCATCCTGTGTAAATAGTCATAGTATAATATATGATCTCACAGGGATGTTGTGGTTATAAGTGTCTGTTGAACACTTTGAGACCACAGGTTAAAGTTTATAACGTGTTTCCAAGTCTGAGACCTTCTTGTCTTTGGAGAAAGTTATTCATCTGTCTAGAAAGCAATGTCCCTGCTTAATTAAGCTAACATATGGTCCATTGTTCATAGAGGAAAGTTAGATTTAACTAACCAAAAAGTTAGTTTAAGAGCAACACTGTACAGTTTAGATACCACCGTTGAGCCACTTCTGATGACCCGAATTTCATTCTCTAAACTCTTAATACAAAATTCTGCTACAGTTTTAAGAACCAGATTCTACTTGTGACAGTCAATATTAAACTTCGTGACTGTTCATTTAGGTCTCGAAAAAAAGTTTTAGTAATGGATAAAATAGATTTCAAGAATTAGAGATATATAAAAAACTACAACTGACTGAAACTAAGTAATAAAATTTCATTTAAACAAAAACTTGTGAATGAGAATATTGGTTGTGCTGATGTTTGTGCTCTTACAAAAGCAGGTGTCTGGTAAATATACACCATCCCATAAGTTGCCAGTAGCTAGGAAAAACTTATTTCATGAAGATGAACAATCTATTGCACTGCAGATAAGTACCGAGGTCAATAAACAACAACTGAGACAGGTGTGGATAACAAAAAAATCGCAAGCACAAAGTTTGGAGCAGAAAAAATGGACTAAAGCCTCTATTTAACTCATACAGGAATAAAGTGACAGCTCGCGTAGCAATTGCCTCTATACTAATTAAGTGGGGTTAAGTAAAATTCGAGAGTAATCTCAGCGCACTTAATGAATCTTCATTAAATGATAATATCAGACTAAATCATAGAAAAACCAGAGTCATCTATTAATTCAAATAGAGTTGGGTTTTTTTTTTTTTGGGATCTGATGGAAGCTCGACTTAGTTAAAGCAATATAGAGCTTTGGCAGCATTATATAAAATTAAATAAAGCTTGATTTCTCTCACCCTGGGAAGTTTCTAAGCATTTTGTATGGATAGTATTTTTCTGTTAATTCTACCAATGACTAGAAACAGTTCATTCCATGCTGATAGCCAGGACAGCTCTAGATTCTCTTTATGGTAACATGAATTGCTCATATTATCCTACTCTTATTTTTATAGATACAAAAAGAAGAATTAAACATAAAAAAAAAAAAGAGATAATAAGAAAAAAAAAATAAAAGAAATAAGAAAAAAAAAAAAAAAAAAAACAATAAAAAAAAAAAAAAAAAAAAAAAAACATATAAAAATAAAAAAAAAAAAAATTATAGATAAATAAAAAGAAAAAAAAAATAAAATAATAAAACTAAATCAAATGACTAAAAAAATGCACAAAAAAAAGGAGAAATAAAAAATAGAAAAAAAAAAATAAAAAAAAAATAAAAAAGGTAAACAAGAAGAATAAAGATAATGAGTAAGACAAAAAACAAGCAGAAAGAAAAAAAAAAGATAAATTAAAGTAAAAAGAATAAAAAAAAATTGAAAAAAAACAGTAAAAAATTAAAATACTTATCTCCAAAACAACGGGAATTCTAAAATTTATTGAAAAATATAATCAATGTAATTCTAAAACAAACAAATGAGACATTATAACATTAAGCAAATAAGTAAAATCAGACACTCTATATAATATCACTAATTCATAGAGAACAATCAATACACCTTTTTAAAGAAAGAAGGAATGTTTGTTCATTCATTTTTCTTGCTCTCCAGTAATGACACAGCCAACTCCATACACACCCTCCCCAAAAACAAAAAATAAAACCAAAACCCCCACCTTGAAAGCACATTTTGTGGTGATTGCGTCGACATGATGGTTCTCTTTGCTGCTCTATTTTCATTCATTTGCATTAAACAAAGTAATACTTTTAATGACCTAGAGGAAGCTGAATATCTGGAATCACTTTATTTTGCTCAAGATAAATAAAATGGAGTACGGAGAGAAAGATTAACTGGAGATGTATATTGGTTCAAATGACTGATATTAACTATCCAATTAGTATTATGCCAGCATTCTGATCTTGGTATACTTTGAGCTATTATCTATATCACAACAGTATCCTAGGAGGACCACCAACTGAAAATGGGGCCCTATTTACTAGCACTGTACACACGCAGACACAGAGTAAGAGGCAGTCCGCCTCAAAGAAGCTCAAATTTAAAACAAGACAGAGAAAGGAAGTAGTATTATCCCACTTTACAAGCAAAGTGGAAAGAGAAAGATTAAAGGCTTGCCAATATTTGGGAACAGAACCCAGATCTCTAATGACCGTGTGTCTAGGCAACTAACAACAAACTGGGATGCCTATTATTTCCCCTTGTGCTGAAGGGCCATAATAGTCTGTCTCTGAGTTCCCCCTTGATTCCACGAGAATCTGTATAAAGGACGGTCCTCTTTTTTTCTTCAAATGTACTACGGACCAATATTCTTCAATTCATTATCGACTTGTTAATTGGAGCTTTGTGAATCATCAGTAGATTAACTAACCAATTGATGACTGCCTCATTAAGCATTCTTGTCCTCATTCCATTAAGATTTTATAATTTCAGGGAATTTTATCATGTTACATTCCAGCTCTAGTGTTGAAGGCTTTTGTCTAAATGGTTTATTTAGTCTTACCTTCATGTCTTTTTGCTAGTGATGAAGAAACAGTTTGCTCTCAGAGGCAGCCTTTGGGAGTCCCAAGAGGTTGATCAATCTTGTTTTGCGAGAAGTTTTGCAAAATATGTGATACTTTTACCTAAAACACTATTCATGTGTTGACACACGTTGCAATGCTATAATTTTAAAAGTTCACCAGGGGCTATATGATGCCCTGGAGGAAGGTTCCAAATGCAACCAGTCATGACCAAAGATGGATGATACAGCCAATGACAGATTACGAATACGATACGAGTACTATGAAGCATCTAATATTGGGTATGGTAACCTAGTTGTTGAGACTGTTATATTTATATTGGATAGAGGGCCCCCAAGGGAAGTTTATTGATGACATATATGCTGATATCATAGAGCTTGTGGAAGAAAAACTGTGTGAAGCACACAATGATAAAAACATACTAAGTACCACTTGAAGACAAAGTCAATGCTAGTTTCACAGGATGTCTCCAAAGAGGCAAACCTTATTGTGTAACGCGTGTGGAGTTAGAAGATCAATATTGGCTATTAACGAAAAAGCCGGGGGGGGGGGGGGGGGGGGGGGGGAATGTCAAGGGGACACAGAGGAAGGTTCTGTGAAAGGATCTGTAACAGGGGTGGCCAATCTGTGGCTCCGGAGCCACATGCGCCTTTTCGGACGTTAATATGAGGGTTCTTGCACAGGTGCTGACTCCGGGGCTGGAGCTACAGGTGCTAACTTTCCACCGCTCAACCCCAGGCCCTGCCCGAACTCCACCCATTACCCCAAGGCCCTGCCCCTTCTCACCTCCTCCCCTGAGCCTGCTGCACCCTTGCTCCTCCCCCCTCCATCCCAGAGCCTCCTGTACACTGTGAAACAACTGATCGCAGTAGGCAGGAAGCACAGGGAGAGAGGTGGAGATGCTGATCAGCAGGGCTGCTGGCGGGCAGGAGGTGCTCAGGGTGGTGGTGTATACTGCTGATGTATTACTGTGGCTCTTTGGCACTGTACATTGGCAAATTCTGGCTCCTTCTCAGGCTCCGGTTGGCCATCCCTGGTCTATAAGGAATCACTCCATCCAGGGTCCCCAAGTGGAAGATGATTAGGCACCTGGTAAGCAGATATGAAGACAGTCTATTTTTATTTTCAATAATATTTTGTTTTAAGGAGGCTGTTTGGTCACTGTATTAACCAACAGTCATTACCCCCAGAAGAAAGAGAATCAAAGAGTCTGGACATACATAGAACTGTAGGGCTGGAAGGAAGCTTCAGAGGTCACCTAGTCCAGCTCTCTCCACTCAGGCAGGACCAAGTATACCTAGAACATCCCTGACAGGCGTTGGTATAACCTGTTCCTAAAAACCTCCAGTGATGGGGATTACACAACCTCCCTTGTGATTGGTACACAGGGGACTGCAGCCCAAGGGCCTGTTTGAGAGCGTGATTCCACCCACAGTCAGGTACTGACTTGAAGTCTGAAACCTAATGGGGGTGCACTGAGAGAGATCAGGAGGGTGCAGAACTGCAGTTTTCCTGGTAATTGTGACATCAGCTAATGTAAGGCTTCAAGAGACTCAGAATTTAAAATTACGTACATGGTGTGGCAGCAATAGCACATTAGGAAAGAGAAGGAATATCATCTGACCTAAGCACGTTTATCAAACGGTCATATAAAATTAAAGTCTAAAATATAATATCCTCTGCTGACTAGCACCATTCCAATGAGAGCATTTGTACAGGGAAACACCCAACATACAGTTAAAAGAGTCTTCAAATTCAATACCAACCACATTATAATGAGCAGCTGGGACATGTAAGTGACCTAAGTGAATAAAATTCATATTTGATTTAAACTAAACAGTCTGTTACATTTATGGATGATTCTATAAAGTCATATAGTGAGCCCAGAATACAGAATTGCAAGGCTTTTTCTGCCATGGTTTTAGAAAAGGAGACAAGTAACCAATGGTCTGCCAAAATAAGTCTCTGAGGGTGTCCCAAAAGTGCATGAAATTTCAAAGTTTAGAAGTATATAACCAAAGACATTCACTTTGGTCTTATCTTAGGCCAGGTCTACACTGCGACTTTAAATCGGTTTAATGGCCGATATACCGATTTAACGCTGTATCCGTTCACACGACGTCGTCATTAATATCGAGTTAAACGGCTCCTTAAATCGATTTCGGAGCTCTTGATCAGCACGGCTGCAATGCAGTTGAAATCGAAAAGAGCTCCAGCATAGGACGTAGGGAGATACCTAGTCTGATCGTGTATGGGAGACATCTGTTGTATGCAGCTCCGTACAGAACACGAAATGCAAAGCGTTTGAATAAAAACTCCAGGATACACAGCGCCTGGTGACAGCGTAACGGAAGCCAGAGACTCAAATGGACGCTCATGAAGAGAGGGAGGGGTAGTACTGAGGACTCCAGCTATCTCAAGTCCACAGCAGTCTCTGAAAATTATTTTCATTCTTGGCTGAGCTCCAATGCTTTAGGTTCCCAACACTGTTCTGGCGTGGTTCAGGGAACAGCTCCTCAGTTTTTTTATTCCCCACCCCACCACGTGAAAAAAAAGGAAAGATTGCTGTGCTTAGGCATTTGCTCAATGCACTCCCGCGAAAAAGGCGCCAAAGGGTTGTCTGCTGACCTTCACAAGGAGGGGTGAGGCTTACCCAGCACCACCCGGGGCAGTGTTTTCTGCCATGGCACTGTGCTCTCAACCGGAAGTGGGAACTATGGATAGCTGAGGACAGCTACCCACAGTGCACCGCTCCTGAATCGATGGTAGCTTTGGACCATGGACGCAAACACGAATTTCGGGATCCCACTGTGGACGCGCTAAACGATTTTATTAGATCTGTTTTGAATATCGGTTAAGCTAATTCGAAATAATCGTGCAGTGTAGACGTACCCTTAGATGAAGTTAAAAAGGTGTAATTGGCCTTTTAGGGAAACAGACTGATAAGAGAATAAAATAAGTGTTGTTTGTGAACTCTCCTCCTTTAGGTCTAGAGCAGGGTTTTCATTTGGGGGCCACAATCCTGAGGCTCTCAACAGGTGTCAAGGGTTCCAACCATCCTGTCCTTCAGTATTGCTGAAATCAGAGGCAAGTCTACAGATAAGTTATGGGAAGAGGTCTCTGTATGGAACAAGAATAAAAACCACTGGCTGAAGGGTGACACAGGTTGGATCACAGCAACCCTCTTGGGGTGCCAACTGATGTGCTCCAAAACTACTTCTGCCCCTGCTTCCCACCATGCTTGGATTCGAGCCCTGCTGGATGTGCCAGACACGCTTGCCGGCCACAAAAAACACAGACCAGGTCTGCAACAATCCACAAAACTGCCAGCTTAACTGAAAGCAGCTTACAGAAGTTTCCTGCCTTAACATCTTGTGCCCACTCCGAATCGTGTCCAAACCCCCCAAAATCCATTTTTATCCTGATAAGCTTACAGCACAAGGACAGTCCAGCTAAGTCTATGCGCTATACAGTAAGAAACTGATACAGTAAAACCTCACCCTCAGAGTGTTCCAGTAAGCTTCCTGTTACAGACTGTCTCCTTCTAGTCTGAATCCAGCAATCACTCACACCCCTGTAGTTTTTTATTTCTTGTATAAGACCCAAGGGAGAGGGTCTGCATCACCAGGGGAATGTGGAGAGAGGAGGATAGCAGGGGGCAGGAAAAGCCTGATTTCTCTCTGTCTGTTAGGATCACTGTCTCTCTCTCTCAGGGAGAGTCTGGGAGGGGGAGAGAAGTGGGGGAAGGTGATTTCCTCTCTGTTTTAAGATTCAAAAGTTGATCACAGGGTCTCCAGTTTACCCAGGGAGGGGGACAATCTGGGAGGAAGAAAGGAGGCGGGAATGGTTTATTTCCCTTTGTTGTGAGACCCAAGGCGTTTGGGTCTTGGGGTCCCCAGGGAAGGGGTTTTGGGGGCCAGAAAGTGTCCCAAAACACTAATATTTGGTGGTGGCAGCTTATCTTTCTAAGCTAGTAATAAGTTAGAGAGCTTCATGCAGGTACCACATCTTTGGACGCTAAGGTTCTCAGGGGATAAAAAATCAATCAGGTTCTTAAAAAGAACAGCTTTTATATAAAGAAAGAAAAAAAGTAAAAAATTGTCTCTGTTAAGTCAGATGGAAAATGTTACAGGCTCTTTCAGCTTATAGACATAGACAAATCGCTCCCCCAGCACAAATACAACGTTGCAGCAACAGAGATACATCCTCCAGTCAAATACACATTTGCAAATAAAGAAAACAAATCAAAGATAAACGCCTTTCTAACTGTTAACTGTACTGGGTACTTTACTTAAATTGACAGAGAGGCTGTTCTCAGAAACTGGAGAGTCTATATACATGTCTGGTCCACTCTCAGAACCCAGAGAGAACAAATGAAAAACCCAAAGCAAAACAAAGCTTCCCGTCACCAAATGAAAGTATCTTGTCTCCTGATTGATCTCTGGCAGGCTGCTTGTTCCAGGTTACTGGCTAGTTTAACTTTTACAGGTAAAAGAGACATTAACCTTAAGCCACTCTGTTTATGACGGGGTGCCAATGTCACAGGAGACTAACGTGCTGGTTTATAATAAGAAACTTGCGTCTAAAACATTGTTCTGTGAAGAGAAAGCAGATTTCCTCTTACAGAGATCTAAATTTGAATATATACAGAATATGAAAGTTCAGAAGATGAAACAGACAACACATTTGGTGATCATGAAGCACATTCAGCCTGCATCAAAACCGTTTATTTCAAGACATTTGGATCTACTAGAGAAATTTGGAGCCACTACAAATAAATACCCTAAAGTAAGAGCACAAGTATTAACATGTCCCAGGCAAGCATATGGTAATACTGAATTTTCTAAACAGTTTCTCTCATCTTCCTTAATGGTTCATTTAATAATGTGTACTACTGATTTCATACCCAACACAATACTCCACATATTGTAATTCCACAAATAACTTCTTCGTCGCATTAGAAAATTCACCTTTTCATCTCCTCATTATAGAAAGACACCTTGGCAACAACCAGATTTTGAGGAGTATACCCCTTAGAAGACAGAAGGAAGTGGATTGCGTTCTTCTCTTCTCCAATATTATGCGAAGACTAACAGCTTAACAATCACTTTTCCCCATTAGGGAAGTTATAAAGGTGTGGCAAATCAATGCACGTCATCTTAACACACGGATCAGTTTCCTCTTATTTGTGTGCAGGGTAAAGCCCACAGTTTGAATTTAACACAGCTTTTGTGACACTCCATTCCTCTATGATTGAAAGGAAAAGAGTCTCCCTACAGCCAGATGAAGTGGTGATTAAAAAATGCTACACATGAGAAGGTATAGCCTTTATACAGGTGAATCATGCCTCAACAAAGTTCAAGGACAGCTGAGACAAGGGTCATACAGAGGAAAGCTAAAGAACTTGGCCAATAACTGTTCCCATTGCCACGAGTGGAAGCAGGAAACGGACCCGAGATCAGAAAAGGATGTTAGGAATCGTATTGTAATGAAATAATCAGTGTAAGTAACCTGGTTTTAGTTCGATTGTTAAATGTAAGAATTATATGTTTGGTCTGATGATTGTTAGAGAATGTACCTTGTCATGCTATCTACTCCTGGCTCCTTGCTAAGATGATAAAACCCACTCTTTTAGGTCACAAATGCTAGCATACCTTTTCCCCTCATCTTATATAAGAGCTAGAGAATACTGTTCTGTTAGATAAGTTTTCGTGGAGAAAGAGGTACCGTAATGTGAGCCTAAAATGTTGTAGTAGTATAAAAACGTGTTTTGATAGCATATCTATAGTTTGTTTATTTGGTTTGAAAGATAACTGTAGTGACAGATTTATCCCAGATGACACGTTAGGCGATGTATATGGCTCTTATCTAATTTGTGAGATGTTATCCCGCCCACAACAACGTCCTAAATATTTTTTATTTGGTATAAAGTCAGAACTTAGACTTTGAAGATCCAGAAGGTTTATTTATTTTACATTTCCTAATCTATCATTTAAAGGTGTCTAATCTGTTTTCTAATTGTAGTCATAAATATCATATCAGTGAGTCACTTCATATGAGTGATTGAAAGATTTAGGATATGTATAGAACTATTTCATTTCAGGCAAATCCCCACCCCACCCTTCATGAAGGCGACTTAAAGTGGTAAAACATTTGAATACATTAATTAAGGGATGCTTTAATAGTTTTGTTAGTTTAAAACTCCTATAAATCCAAGGGATTTTCAAAAGGACCTAAGGGCAGTGCTCCTTGGCCCATGTGAAAGGTCCAGTCTAACTGAAGGCACAGTAGTTCTTGTTAGAGGGACAGCATACTTGGTACTAATGGAATGCAGAGGCAAGACTCTGGCCTAAAAACAAATGTAAATTCTATGTGCCATATCCCTGCTACGTCAGCTCTACACCACTCAGTAAGGTGGATACTCAGGAAGCTCGTGGCTAAATGTCCATTCTAAACTAATATACTTCATAAGTAATTTTTCGCTTGCAACTGCGATATCTTAAAATGCAGTCTTGACCATCTATTCTCCCATTATCAACTAACAACTTAGTTTAAAAAGGCATCAAGAGGTTTACACTTATATATATCTACATGCTCAATTTGCTCAGTTTATATAGATACACAGGGTGTTTGTTTTGTTTAACCTACCAACCTAACAAACCATACTTGTCATCCTACAAAAAATTCATCATGGCAAGCACACACCTGTTCCTATCAAGGGCCTCAATTATTTCAGCGAGCTCCCTGCATATTCGAAGACCTACTAGGATCTCGAGGGTATGCGCATTCACTGCAAAGTGGCATAAATGTGGCAGTCACCCTGCAACGCCCCTGCCTAAATTACTGATCCTTCACTGGTCCTGCACCTCACCTGTGAGTGTTGGCTAGACTTCTGGGGCATATCCTAGTTTTTGGTGTGTTATTAACTGAACTGCCCTATGATCTTTCCCAGTGAATGTGGGAGAACTGCTGCCCTCTGGGCACAAGCTGGGATATGTGGGAACACAGAGGACTATCAGCCACTCGATTAGATTTAGGCCTGTGTACCTCACTGCAAATAGTGATTGAGATGCAAGGTCCAGTGTCATGTGGAACCTGGCTCTGAACCCACACCGCTCAACATGGCGAGACATGCCCGGTTTGAAAAGCACATTCAACCTCAGGCGAGAAATAGAGTAGTGTCTAAAGCGGAGAAGAGAGGTTAAGGCAACAACTCTGTCAAAGAGCCCAGCTATTTCACACTAGAGACTCTCAAAGGATGTGTTTCCTGCACCATGCACGCGATCACCATTAATAAAGATTCCAGTCAACTGGACCTTCAGTTACATTGTGTGAATACCCCACTGTCCCGATTATGCTCTCAGTTACATCTGCATAAACCAAACCCGCTCTCAATGCGAGAGTTTCACAAGGTCTAACTGATGGCATTGGTTCGCACTGCAGCCATCCACCTGTGCAACTTAGTTAAAAGTCGGCATTGTGATGTATGAAGCACTCGGGTGGGTTGGTTGTTTTAATTTTAAATCCAAGTTTCTTCTCTCATGTGTTTTGGTTCCACAGGGGCATTCACCACCAAGGAGTAAACAACTACATAGTCCTTAAATGAGAGAGGAACATATGTGAATAGGGAGCTGATTTGCTGAGCAGGTGTCTCAGTTATATGTATACGTAGTATTTTAGAAGCATAACCACTGATTAAACCACAAAAGAAGTGTTTAATTCAGGTAGTACATCTATTTTACCATTAGCGCACACAGCGTAATAATGGGTTGAAGACGTCGCAGATAGCATGCACCTGTCACCTCGAGATAGTAAAAGGTCAAAATGGTTTTCATATTTCACTGGCGAGGATAGGGAAATATGTGTGAGAAGGTTGAGATGGATTTGGCTAAATCTAGGCTGCATACATTTTCGCTTAAAGTCAGTATAACTCTGCATGACGAATTGATATTAAGGAAACAGTGGAAGAATTAAACTTTCAATTTGATTTCTAGTAAATAAAAAAGGAGAGAATGGTAATGGTTTTAAAGCCGTCAAGTATGTCATACTTTGCATAGTTAAGAGAGAGAGAGAACACTATCACTGGGCTATGCTACACTAAGAGCTTACACAGCCCAGCTTCAAACCATGCACTTGAAGCTCTCTAGGGTAAACTTGCTCTAATTCATAGGGAGAGGCTCTGCGGTCGACTTAATTTAAGTCACTCTCAACGAGCGGCATGTAGCTCCCCCCCAACATTAGTGCTGTCCCACACAACACTATAAGGTTGGTGTACCTATGGTTGCAGGGGCATGATTTATTCACCCCGAGTTCATTAGTGTTACATAAGCAGCCTTCGTTTTCAGTCTAAATGGCTTTTACGAAAAATCCTGGCCAAAAATACAACAAAGTCTATTATTCATTTTTTTCTCCTGTCAGCTACTTTTATATCATTCAAATATATAATAAATAACCTTATTTTATTAGAAAAAATACAGATACATTGCATGAGATGTGTCCTCAATTACATTAGTCCTTGTTGTTAGTGCACAAGCTGCCTGTTGAAGTAAGGCTATGTATTAGTTCAGAGATACAACACAGTAGACAAACGACACACATGACAAACTTCTGAAGTGCGTGAGCTTGAACTACTGCATGAATTTCATGCCCACTGCATACACATTTCAAGCTGTAAGCAGATAATGGTAAAGATCTGACACTAAAATAGGGAAGAAAATCGATGTATCAGTATGTTTCAGAATACAAGGAAATATCAAAAGTTTTTAAAGGCAACAAATCAGAAACGAAAAGAAGGATGAAGTTGAGCATATGCGCTGCAAGGATATGGCCCAATTATTTAAATGTAATATATTATACAGTGTTCATTAGTTTCTATGTTTAAAACATGTAACACTGTTTATTCAAAATGAAAGTTTATTTGGAGATTAGGATACTGTGTTTCTTAAATTCCAAACAGTGGCATTGTTGTTTTGAGTTCTGGTTTAGATCTGCAAGCTAAACCACACTGTATGAACGCGGATATCATTAAGTGATTCACTAACAGAATACTTTTTTCCTCTGTCTTTCATCCACCAAAATAAACTGCAATATTTACCCAGAAAAATTAATTTTTTTGGCACCGATTTTCACCTGTTTGTGTGTTGTGGTTAATTAAACACTGATAATCCTGGGAAAATTTAAATAAAAGTAAAACAAAGGGTCAGTATACACTGAACCTCTGAGTTCATGAACACAAGAGTTACCAACTGATCAGTTAAACACACACCTTCATTTTGGAACTAGAATTACACAATTCAGGTAGAGAAGAGGCCTCGCCCCAAAAAAGAAGGGAAAAAAAAACCAGTACTCTGTTAAACATAACTACTAAAAAAAATATAAGGGAAAGCAGCATTTCTCCTGCATAATAACGTTTCGAAGTTGTATTCAAGTCAACTTCAGTTGTGAAAACTTTTGGAAGAACACCATTTGTTTGTCAGCGTTACGACATTTTCAGCTTACGAAACATCTCCGTTTCCAGTGGTGTTTGTAACTCCCGAGGTTTTTGTACTTGACACACGGTTAGGGCAGACCAACCTCAGGCCTGTCTATACTACACACTTTCTTGGCAAAAGGCACCTTTGTGAACAAAACAGTGAAGCGTACACATTTACAAAAGCTACTTGAAGTGGCAAAAACTCTGCTGTTTTGCTGCCAAAATAAAACCACCTTGATGAGAGACATAAAGCTTTTTGCCGCCAAAGTTAAATGACAGAGCATCAGTGTAGGACAACTGCCTATTCAGTATGTTGACGTAACAATGCTTGCGTGTTTGCTCTGCTTTCATTTTTTTTTGGAAACTTGGCTGCTCTGCAGGCAATGCGCCCTTCCCCTTTCCAGGCCTCTGGAAGTTCTGACAGACTGAGGCATGCCATTCACTCTGGCAGCTAAGAGTAATATCATTTAAGTGGAAATCCTGCTCTTCCCCACACAGACACGAGCAGGGCATGCTGCTGCTGCATGAGGGTAAAGGGGAGACTGCTATGCTTGTGGGGTTGTCCCCTTTCCCCTGCCTCAGGATTGGATTGCTCAGGTAGTTTGTTTGAACTTAAAGAGACAGCACTGCCGACACTCACTGTCCCCCAACATGCATACTTTCCCCAACACCACAATTGTTCTTTCCCACATACCTCTCCCCCACCACACAATCTCTCTCACCTCCCATAACAAACTTTAGGCAGCACAGATTGGGAAGTAGAAACACTTATCTATCGGCTCAGATTTGCAATTGCCTATTTCCATTCTATTTGCATAAGTGTGTTAGCAGGCTAAGAACAAAACAAAACAAAAACCAGATAAACCTTAATATTTCTAAAGCATCGATGCTTTAGGATATGTACAATGACACCTGATAACATAAATCGTCAGGTGTAGATAATTACGCATAAAACAGCAAGTAAAAATTTTTATTTACCAGTGTATTTAGATTTATTCTCAATAACTAGCAGAGATAGGTTGTAGACTAATATATCATATATATACTCACACAGTAATGTTCTTTCAACAACATCCATCACAACTGTGTATAAGCCCATTTATTATCCTGATAGCTTGCTGTAATTTTGGACTCTGACATCCTTAGAACAACTACTTTTATTCAAACCTTTAGTACCGTGTCATGTGTACAATTTCTATTTTTAGTTGTCAACATATTTCTGGTTCTCTTTCTGAATCGGCAATCCACGCTCCCCGACCAAACAGGTCATATATACTTCAGTCATCTAATGATGAAAGGCGGAGGGAGCTTGATTAGGTCCAGAGCCGTTAATCAGACGGATTTTCAGTGTGTTCGCATCTGACCCTTAGCCTTTTTCAGAATTTCATTGGTTCCTCTGGTGATGGGTTGCTTATGATTGTATTCAATGTTTGGTCAGTTAGTATGTTCAATATGTTTGCTGTCTTTACACAGTCTTTTTCACCTCTGTTAATCATTTTTGTCCTTGCTTCCCTCTATAATAATAACACGTCTTCTCTTGTTCATTAGTGATTCCTCTGGACAGCTGGAATTATACATCTATTTTTTGTATATGCATGGTTTTCTTAGCTTGCCGCCCAGGTTGTCTCATGCGTACTGTGTTAGAACACTGGTATTAGAAAGTCCTTTCAGAATTTGACTTACCATGCCTGAGTGTCAGGAAACCCAGTAACTTCAAATTCTTGTTAACTATGCTTGCCGTTGAAGGACCCTACTACATCTCAGATGTTCACAATATTGAAGGATTGGGCTCCAATTCTGTTTAGATCAGGCACTTAAGAACTATAGAATAGCCCATACGTATGGTCAGATCACTGGTTACTCTAGATCCAGTATACCTGCCTTTCCAAATGGCCCCGGTTTCTTAGGCTTCAAGGGACATGAACAGACAGGTAATTATCAATGATCCATCCCATCATCCATGCCAGTTTCTGCAATAAAAGGTTTAGGGATACCCAAGCATGGGTGTGCCCTACTATATTGTCCTAATGCCATTGGTGAACCTATCCTCCATGAACTTACCTGATTATTTTGATACCCAAGTTATACTTTTGGCCATTCATACAACATCTGCAGCTAACAATTCCATTAGGTGACTGATGTGGCTGTGTAAAGAGTACTTCCTTTATGTTTGTTTTAAACTTGTTGCCTATTAATTTATTCGTGGATCTCTTGTTCTTTGTGTTACATGAAGGAGTAAACAACTTCCATATTCACTGTCTCCAAAACTATTCAATGATTTTATAGACCTCCAGCACTTGTCCCCCCCTTAGTTGTCTTCTTTCCAGAGACAGTCTTTTTAATCTCTCCTCTTATTGGAAGTTGTTCATACCCTTTGCCATTTTTGTGCCTTCTCTGTACCATTTCTTATTTCTAATGCATTTTTTGTTCAGATGGGAAGTGACCAAGAACTGCATGCAGTATTCCAGTGGGGTGTACAAAGGATTCACATGGTTGGGCATTATGATATTTACTGGTATCCTTATCTTTTCTTTTCCTAATGGTTCTAATCATTTGTTAGCTTTTCTGACTGATGTGCACATTGAGCAGCTGTTTTCAGAGAACTATTCTGATGACTTCAAGATCTTTTCTGAGTGGTAACACTATTGAAACCCCTCTTTTCTCACATATAGTTGGGATTCTATTTCAACATGCTATTCCTTTGCATTATATCAAAACAGTGCATTTCTATCTGCCATTTTCTTGATCCAGTCACCAGTTTTGTAATGATCCCTTGAAACTCTTCACAGACAGCTTTTGTATTTAACCTATTCTGATTAAATTGGTTTTTCATCTGCAAACTTTTGCACCCACAGCTTTATCCCTTTTCCAGATCATTTATGAATATGTTGAACAGCACCGTCGTTAGGAGACGCCCCACTATTTGAACCTCCCTCTCCACAGAGCACTGATCAATTTATTCCTGCTTCCTTTGTTTCCATCTTTAAACCGTTATGAAGGGCTCTTTCCCTCTGTTCCATGACTGCTCAGTTTGTTTAAGAGTTCTTCGGTGGGGACTTTGTCCAAAGAATTATCGAACTCCTTCCAAACCGAGGAGTAAGTGCGCTAAATTGGATAGTGATAACTCGGATTAGGGTTCAATGTGCCGGAATCACGTCTATTAGCCTCCGCGGCGGCATCCCAGAGTGCAGCACTGACCGCTCTGGACAGCAATCTGACATCGGATAGCAGCGGAGGTAAACAGGAAAGCCCCGGCGACTTTAATAACCATTTCCTCTTGTGCCAGCTGGAGCTCTGATCAGCACGGCTGCAATGCAGTTGAATACGAAAAGAGCTCCAGCATAGGACGTACGGAGAGATACTAGTCTGATCGCGTATGGGAGACATCTGTTGTATGCAGCTCCTACAGAACACGAAAATGCAAAGCGTTTGAATAAAAACTCCAGGATACACAGCCTGTGTGACAGCGTAACGGAAGCCAGAGACTCAAATGGACGCTCATGAAGGGAGGGGAGTACTGAGGACTCCAGCTATCTCACAGTCCACAGCAGGCTCTGAAAATTATTCATTCTTGGCTGAGCTCCCAATGTCTTTAGGTTCAAACAGTGTCTGGCGTGGTTCAGGGAACAGCTCCTCAGTTTATTTTCCCCCACCACCACGTGAAAAAAAAGGAAAGATTGCTGTGCTATAGGCATTTGCTCAATGCACTCCGCGAAAAAGGCGCCAAAGGGTTGTCTGCTACCTTCACAAAGGAGGGGTGAGGCTTACCCAGCACCAACCGGGGCAGTGTTTTCTGCCTCATGGACACTGTGCTCTCAACGGAAGTGGGAACTATGGATAGCTGAGGACAGCTACCCACAGTGCACCGCTCCTGAATCGATGGTAGCTTTGGACCATGGACGCAAACAACGAATTGCGGATCCCACTGTGGACGCGCTAAACCGATTTTATTAGATCTGTTTTGTAATATCGGTTAAGCTAATTCGAAATAATCGTGCAGTGTAACGTACCGCTTAGAGGGTACTTACTAAATTGAACAGAAGAGGCTGTTTCAGAAAACTGGAGAGTCTATATACATGTCTGGTCCCTCTCAGAACCCAGAGAGAACAAAGAAAAAACCCAAAAAGCACAAACAAAAGGCTTCCCTCCACCAAAATTGAAAGTATCTTGTCTCCTGATTGATCCTCTGGTCAGGTGTTCCAGGTTTACTGAGCTAGTTAACCTTTTACAGGTAAAAGAGACATTAACCCTTAACCATCTGTTTATGACAGGGGTGCAATGTCACAAGGACTAACGTGGTTTATAAGACTTCTCTAACTTGTTCTGTGAAGAGAAAAAGCAATTCCTCCCTTACAAGATTTAAAATTTTAGAATTATATACAGAATTATGAAAGTCAGAGATGGAACAGACAACCTATTTGTTATAGAAGCCACATTCAGCTGAATCAAAACCCAGGTATTATTTCAAGACATTTGGATCTACTAGAGAAATGGGAGCCCTACAAATAAATACCCTAAGTAAGAGCACAGTATTAACATGTCCCAGGCCAGCATATGGTTAAACTGATTTTTCTAAACAGTTTCTCATCTTCCTTAATGTTCAGTTAATATGGTACTACTGATTTCATACCCAAACACAAATACTCCACATATTGTAAATTCACAAAATATACTTCATTCTGTCCATTAGAATAATTCACCTTTCATCTTCCCATATGAAAGACACCTTGGGGTCAACAACCCAGATTTTGGGAGATACCCTTAGAAGACAGAAAAGGAAGTGGATTAGCGTCTTCTTTCTCCAATATTATGGACAGACTAACAGCTTTAACAATTACCTTTTCCCCATAGGGAAAGTTATAAAGGTGTGGCAATGAATGCCACGTCACCTTAACACAGATCAGTTTCCTCTTATTTGTGTGCAGGGTAAAGCCCAGCAGTTTGATTTAACACAGCTTTTGTGACACTACCATTCCTTCTATGATTGAAGGAAAAAGTCTCCCTACAGCAGATGAGTGGGTATAAAAAATGCTACACATGAGAAGTATAGCCTTTTATACAGGTGTACATGCCTCAACAAAGTTCAAGGCAGTGGAGAATCAAGGTCCATACAGAGAGCAAGCTAAAGAACTGGCCCAATCATGCTCCCATTGCCATCAGTGGAAGCAGGAACGGACCCAATAGGAAAAGGATGTTGGATTCTATTGTAATGAAATAATCAGTGTAAGGTAACCTGGGTTTTAAGTTCGATTGGTTAAATGTAAGATTTATTTTGTGGTCTGATGATTGTTAGAAAATGTACCTGTCATGCATCTACTCCTGTGGCTCTTGCTAAGATGATAAAACCCACTCTTTTAGGTCACAAATGTAGCAACCTTTTCCCCTCCTCTTATTAAGAGCTAAGAATATGTTTCTGTGAGATAAAGTTTTCGTGGGAAGAATGGTACCTTGTGAGCCTAAAATGTGTAGTAGTATAAAACGTGTTTTTGATAGCATATGCTATATTTGTTATTTTGTTTGAAAGGATACTGTAGTGACAGATGTACCAGATACCTTCTTATATGGCCTATGTAATCTTAATCTTGTGGATGTTATCCTCCCCACAACAACATTCCTAAATATTTTATTTGGTATAAGCAGACTTTTGAAGATTCAGAGGTTTTTATTTTATTTTTACTTTTTCCTAAATCAGCATTTAAGGTGTCTAATCTGTTTCTAATTAGCATAAATCAAATCAGTGAGTCACTTCATATGAAGTGATGAAAGTTAGGTAGTAAAAACATTTCATTTTCAGAGCAAAAAATCCCACCCCCACCTTCATGAAGGTGGACTTAAAGTGGTAAACATTTAATATCATTAACTTAAAGGGGATGCTTTAATAGTTTTGTAGTTTTAAACTATAAACCACAGGGATTTTCAAAAGGAGCCTAAAGGGTGCCCAGCTCCATTTGGATCCTGTGAAAGTCCCAGTCTAACTGAAGGCCAAGTAGTTCACTGTTAAGGCAATACTTTGTAACTAATGGAAATGCAGAGGCAAGACTCTGCCTAAAAACAACTGTAATTCTATGCTCATATCCCTGCTACTCTCTACACCACTCATGTAAGGTGGATACCAGGAACTCTGATGGCTAAATGCCATTTCAAAACTAATATACTCTAGTATTTTCCTTGCAACTGCAGATATCTTAAAATGCAGTTCTTGACCCATCTATTCTCCATATACACTAACAACTTTGTAAAAATGGCATCAAGAGGTTACACTTATATTACATGCTCAATTTGCTCAGTTTATATAGATACACAGGGTGTTTGTTTTGTTTAACCTACCAACCCTACAAACATACGTTTCAATCCTACAAAAAATTCATCATGGACACACACCTGTTCCTTCAAGGAGCCTCAATTATTTCAGCGAGGCTCCCTGCATATTCAAGACCTTAGCTTAGGATCTGAGGGTATGCCTTCACTGCAAAGATGGCATAAATGTGAGCAGTCACCCTGCAACGCCCTGCCTAAATTACTGCATCCTCACTGGTCCTGCACTCACCTGTGAGTGTTGCTAGAACTTCTGGTGGCATATCCCATAGTTTTGGGTGCTGTATTAACTTGAACTGCCCTATGATTCTTTCCCAGTGAATTGTGGGAGAACCTGTCTGTCCTTCTGGGCACACAGGGGAACTGTGGGAACACAGAGGACTATCAGCACTCAAGTGATTTAGCCTGTGTACTCACTGCAAAGTGGATGAGATGCAAGTCCAAGTCAATGTGGAACCTGGGCTCTAACCCACACCCTCAACCATGGCAGACAGCCCAGGTTTGAAAGCATCATTCAACTCAGGCGAGAAATGAGTGTGTCTGGACAGAAGGGGAATTAGGGCCAACACTCATGTCAAGAGCCCAGGCTAATTCTCACACTCAGAGACTCAAGATGTGTTCCGGCACATGCACCATCACCATTAATAAAGATTCCAGTCCAACTGGACCTTCAGTTACATGTGTGAAAACCCACTGTCCTCGATTATGCTCTCAGTTACATCTGCATAAACCAACCGCTCTCAGTGAGGTTTCACAGGTCTAACTGATGGCATTAGGTTCCACTTGCAGCATCACCTGTGCAACTTAGTTAACAAGTCGGATAGTGATGTATGAGCCTGGGTGGGTTGGTTGTTTTAATTTTTAAATCCAAGTTTCTCTCTCAGTGTGTTTTGGTTCCACAGGGCATCCAGGAGTAAAAACTTACATAGTTCCTTAAAGCAAGGAGGAACATATGTGAATAGGGAGCTGATCTGCTGAGCAAGTGGTGCCATTTTTATACAGTGATTTTTAAGAGCATAACCACTGAGTTAAACCACAAAAGATGTGTTTAATTCAGAGTACATATTTACCTTAGCCACAAGGTAATAATGGGTTGAAGACGTCTGCAGATGCATGGCACCCTGTCACCTGGATAGTAAAAGGTCAAAATGGTTTTATAATTTTCACTGGCGAGGATGAGGGAAATATGTGTGAGAGGTTGGATGAGATTTGGCTAAATCTAGGCTGTCATAATTTTCGCTTAAAGTCAAGTTATAACTCTGCATAGAATGATATTAAGGAAACAAGTGGAAGAATTAAACCTTTCAATTTGGATTTTCTAGTAAATAAAAAAAGAGAGATGGTAATGTTTTAAAGCCTCAAGTATGTCATACTTGTTGCAAGTTTAAGAGAGCAGGAGAACACTAATCCACTAGGGCTATGGCTACACTAAAGAGCTTACACAGCCCAGCTTCAACCATGCACTTGTAAGCTCTCTAGGGTAACTGCTCTAATTCATGGGAGAGAGCTCTGCCGTCGACTTAATTAATTCACTCTCAACGAGCGGCAGTAGCTCCCCCCCAACATAGTGCTGTCCACACCAACACTTAGGTTGGTGTACCTTATGTTGCTCAGGGGCATGATTTATTCACCCCCCGGAGTTACATTAGTTATACATAAGCACCTTCGTTTTCAGTCTAAATGGCTTTTTACCGAAAAATCCTGGGCAAAATACAAAAAGTATTATTCATTTTTTTTCTAATTTTCATGCTACTTTTATATCATTCAAATATATAAAAATAACTTATTTTATTAGAAAAATACAATACATTGCATGAGATGTGTCTCAATACATTAGTCTCTGTGTATATGCAAAGCTGCCTGTTGAAGTAAGGCTATGTATTAGTCTAGAAGATACACACAGTAGACAAACAGACACACATGCAAACTCTGAAGTGCGTGAGCATCTGAACCTACTGATGAATTTCATGCCCACTGCATACACATTTCAAGCTGTAAGCAGATAATGGTTAAAGATCTGACACTAAAATGGGAAGAAAATGAAAATCTGTATCAGTATGTTTCAGAATACAAGGAAATATTCAAAAGTTTTTAAGAAAAATCAGAAACGAAAAAAGGATGAAGTTGAGCATATGCGCTGCAAATGGTATGGCCCAATTATTAAATGTAAATATTTACAGGTTCATAGTTCTAAGTTTAAAACAGTAAACTGTTTATTCAAATGAAAAGTTTTATTTTGGAGATTAGAGATATCTTGTTTTCTTAAATTCAAAAGTGGCATTGTGTTTTGAGTTCTGGTTTAGATCTGCAGCAAACCACACTGATGAACGGAATTCAAAGTATTAATATACAGAATACTTTTTTCCTCTTGTCTTTCCATCCACCAAAATAAACTGCAATATTTACCCAGAAAAATTAATTTTTTTTGCACTGATTTTCACCTGTTTTTGTTGTTGTGGTAATAAACACTGATAAATTCCTGGGAAAATTTAAATAAAGTAAAACAAAGGGTCCTAGTTATACACTAGAACCTCTGAGTTATGAACACAAGAGTTACAAACTGATCAGTTAACCACACACCTCATTTGGAACTAGAATTACACAATCAGGTAGCAGAAGAGGCCTCCCCCCCAAAAAAAGAAGGAAAAAAAACCAGTACTCTGTTAAACATAAACTACTAAAAAAAATATAAAGGGAAAGCAGCATTTTTCTCCTGCATAATAACGTTTCGAAGTTGTATTAAGTCAATGTTCAGTTGGAAACTTTTGGAAGAACCACCATAATGTTTTGTTCAGCGTTACGAACATTTCAGCGTTACGAACAATCTCCGTTCCCAGGGTGTTTGTAACTCCGAGGTTCTATTGTACTGACACAGAGGTAGGGCAGACACAACCTCAGGCCTGTCTATACTACACACTTTCGTTGGCAAAAGGCACCTTTTGGTGACAAAACAGTGGAAGCGTACACATTACAAAGCTACTTTGAGTGGCAAAACTCTGCTGTTTTGCTGCCAAAATAAAACCACCTTGATGAGAGACATAAAGCTTTTTGCCGCAAAGTTAAAATGACAGAGCATCAGTGTAGACACTGCCTTTCAGTATGTTGACGTAACAATGCTTGCCGTGATTGCTCTGCTCATTTTTTTTGAACTTGGCTGCTCTGCAGGCATGCGCCCTTCCCCTTTCCAGGCTCCTGGAAGTTCTGACAGCTGAGCATGCCATTCAGCTCTGGCAGCTAAGAGTAAATCATTAAAGTGGAAATCCTGCTCTTCCCCACACCAGGAACACAGCAGCAGGCATGCTGCTGCTGCAGAGGGGAAAGGGGAGACTGCTATGCTGTGGGGTGTCCCCTTTCCCCTGCCTCAGGATTGGTTGCTCAGGTAGTTTTGTTTGAACTTAAAGAGACAGCATGCCGACACTCACTGTCCCCCAACATGCATACTTCCCCAACACACACATTGTCTTTCCCACATATACTCTCCCCCACCACACAATCTCTCTCACACTCCCCATACAAACTTTAGGCAGCAACAGAGTTGGGAAGTAGAAACACTTATCTATCGGCTCAGAATTTGCAATTGCCTATTTCCATTCTATTTGCATAAGTGTGTTAAGGCAGGCTAAGAACAAAACAAAACAAAAACCAGAAACCCTTAATATTCTAAAGCATGATGCTTTAGGATATAGTACCATGACACCTGAAACATAAGTCAGGATGTAGATAATTACGATAAAACAGCAAGTAAAAATTTTTTTACAAGTGTATTTAGATTTATCTAATATCTAGCAGAGTAGGTTGTTAGACTATATATATATATATACACACAGTAATGTTTTTGTCAACAACATCCATCACAACTGTGTATCAAGGCCATTTATTATCCTGATAGCTTGCTGTAATTTTGGGACTTCTGACATCCTTAGAACACTAATTTTATTCAAACCTTAGATACCGTGTATGTTTGTACAATTTCTATTTTAGTTTTGTCAAACATATTTCTGTTCTCTGTTCTGAGGCAATCACCGCTCCCCGACCAAAACAGTAGCATTATATACTTCAGTCATCTAATGAATGAAAGGGAGAGGGAGATTGATAGGTCCAGAAGCCGTTAATCAAGACGGATTTTCAGTGTTCGCATCTGACCTTAGCCTTTTTCAGAATTTCACTGGTCTCCCTGGTGATGGTTGCTATGATTGTTTCAATGTTGGTCAGTAGTAATGCTCAAAATGTAATTTTGCTGTCTTTACACAGTCTTTTCAACCTCTGTTAACTCATTTTTGTCACTTGCTTCCTCTATAAAATAAATCACAGTGCTTCTCTTGTTCATTAGTGATTTCCTCTGGAAGCTGAATCTATACATCTATTTTGTTTGCACTGGTTTTCTTAGCTTGCCGCCCAGGTTGTCTCAGCGTACTGTGTAAGAACACTGTGTATTAGAAAGTCCTTTCAGAATCTGACTTACCAGTGCTGAGTGTCAGAAACACCCAGTAACTTCAAATTCTGTTAACTATGCTGCCGTTGAAGGCACCTACTACATCTCAGATGTTCACAATATTGAAGGATTGGGCTCCATTTAGTTTAGATCAGGCACTTAAGAACATAAGAATAGCCATACTAGGTCAGATCAATGGTACATCTAGTCCAGTATCCTGCCTTCCAACAGTGGCCGGTTTCTTAGGCTTCAGAGGGAATGAACAGAACAGGGTAATTATCAAATGATCCATCCCATCATCCAGTGCCAGTTTCTGGCAATAAAAGGTTTAGGGATACCCAAAGCATGGGGTTGTATCCCTAACTATATTGCCTAATAGCCATTGGTGAACCTATCCTCCATGAACTTAACTGATTATTTTTTGAACCCAGTTATACTTTTGGCCATCACAACATCTGCAGCTAACAAGTTCCATAGGTTGACTGTGTGCTGTGTAAAGAAGTACTTCCTTATGTTTGTTTTAAACTTGTTGCCTATTAATTTCATTCGGTGATCTCTTGTTCTTGTGTTACATGAAGGAGTAAACACTTCCATATTCACTGTCTCCAAACTATTCATGATTTTATAGACCTCCAGCATGTCCCCCCTTAGTTGTCTTCTTTCCAGGATGAACAGTCTTTTTAATCTCTCCTCTTATGGAAGTTGTTCCATACCCTTTGCCATTTTTGTTGGCCTTCTCTGTACCATTTCTAATTCTAATGCATTTTTTGTTCAGATGGGGTGACCAGAACTGCATGCAGTATTCCAGATGTGGGTGTACAAAGGATTCACATGGTGGCATTATGATATTTACTGTATCCTTATCTCTCTTTCCTAATGGTTCTAACATTGTTAGCTTTTCTGACTGATGCTGCACATTGAGCAGCTGTTTTCAGAGAACTATCCATGATGACTTCAAGATCTTTTCTGAGTGGTAACACTAATTGAAACCCCATCATTCTGCACATATAGTTGGGATTATATTTTCCAACATGCATTACTTTGCATTTATCAACAGTGAATTTCATCTGCCATTTTCTTGATCAGTCACCCAGTTTTGTAAGATCCCTTTGAAACTCTTCACAGACAGCTTTGTATTTAACTATCTTGAATAAAATGTTATATCATCTGCAAACTTTTGCACCACAGCTTATCCCCTTTTCCAGATCATTTATGAATATGTTGAACAGCACCGGTCCAGTAGGAGGACCCCACTATTTACCTCTCTCCACAGAGCACTGATCATTTATTCCTGCTCTTTGTTTCCCATCTTTAAACAGTTATTGAAGGCCTTCCCTCTTATCCTATGACTGCTCAGTTTGCTTAAGAGTCTTCGGTGGGGGACTTTGTCAAAGGCTTTCTGAAAGTCCAGGTACACTATATCCACTGGATCACCCTTGTCCATGTGTTTGTTGACCCCCTCAAAAGAATTCTAAGATTGGTGAGTCATGATTTCCCTTTACAAAAACAGTGTTGACTCTTCCCCAACATATTGTGTTCACCTCTGTCTGACATTTGTTCTTTACTATAGTTTCAACCAATTTTCCTGATACTCAAGTTAGGCTTAATGGCCTGGAATTGCCAGCATTGCCTCTGGAGGCTTTTTTAACAATCGGCATTACATTAGCTATTGTCAAGTCATCTGGTACAGAGGCTGATTTATGCAATAGGTTACATACCACAGTTAGTAAACTACAGTTTCTAATTTGAGTTCCTTTGGAACTCTTGGGTGAATACCACCTAGTCCTCGTGATTTATTACTGTTAAATTTATCAATTTGTTTCCAAACCTCCTCTACTGGCAGTTCACTCTGAGACAGTTTCTCAGATTTGTCACCTAAAAAGAATAGTTCAGGTGTGGGAACCTCCCTCATATCTTCTGCAGTGAAGACCATACAAAGAAATCTTTTAACTTCTCCACAAATGGCCGTGTCTTCCTGGGTTACTCCTTTAGCACCTTGACTGTCCAGTGGCTCCACCGATTGTTTGCAGGCTTCCTGCTTCTGATTACTTAAAATGTTGTTACTGTTTGTTTGTATGTCTTTTACTAATTTCTTTTCAACTTTTTTTTGCCTGCCCAATTATACATACACACTTGACGTACCAGAGTTTATGTTCCTTTCTATATTCCTCAATAGGACTTGACTTCTAATTTTTAAAAGATATGTTTTTGCATCTAACCACCTTTTCTTCCCTGTTGCTGAGCCACGGTGGCATTTTTGGTCCTCTGATTTTTTTTTCATTTGGGGTATACATTTAGTTTGAGCCTCTACTATTCTGTTTTTAAGAAGTTGCTATGCAGCTTTCAAGCATTTCCCCCTTCTGCCTGCTCTTTTTAATTTTCATTTAACTAACTTCCTCATTTTTGTGTAGTTCTCCCTTTTGAAGTTAAATGCTACTATGATGGGTTTCTTTGGTGTTTTCCACCCCCTACAAAGATGGTAAATTTAATTATATTCTGGTCATTATTACTGAACAGTTCCGCTATATACACCTCTGTGCTCTACTTAGGACTGAATCAAGAATTCTCTTTCTTCCCTTGTGGGTTCCACTCAAAGTCCATGGAAGTATTTTCATTGACTAATGGGTTTTAGCAGGCTCTAAGTGCCTCTCTCCCGTTACTGCATGCTTGCCTTCATGCCTCTAAGCAGGGCGATCCATATTTATTCAGGGGATGTAAAAAGCAACTCATTTGATTCTATCCTTTTCTATTCCTTTCTACATTACTGAACAACGAAATACAAGTTTTGCATTCTCTAAAACACACAAAATGTTGATTGGAGACTAAAGATGCTTCCCTATGCACTGTAGAAGATGACGTATATGTCAGACAAGACCTTTTTATATTCTTGGTGCCTTTTATGTATAGTACACAGTGTAGCACTAAAGTGAAAATGTGTATAATATTTTATATTTTGAGCAACTGAATCTACTTCAATTAATGTTCAAACACTTTAGATACCACAGTTCAATTTCCCGAAGTCTATTTAAACAGCAGTGGACCTCTTCAAGATGAAGTGTCTTGTTTCTAAATATATTGCACTGATCCACTAAATGACACGCTGTAACTTTCCTACCAGTCCAATGGACTATAGGAAA
Organism: Chelonoidis abingdonii; assembly: GCF_003597395.2. Taxonomy (NCBI): domain Eukaryota; kingdom Metazoa; phylum Chordata; order Testudines; family Testudinidae; genus Chelonoidis; species Chelonoidis abingdonii. The sequence goes on along the minus strand of NC_133769.1, from coordinate 65,444,126 downwards.
TCTTTGAAAAACTGGTTCAGACCCATCTGAAATCATTCTAGAACAAGTCCCAATTTTGCAGTGAGTGCACATTAGACAACCAAAAAAAAAAAAAAAAAAAAAAAAAGCCTCACAAGATCACTTACCTACATATTTTCTTTCTTTCTCTTCTCAACACAGGAAAAAAGAAAATTGAGTTCATCACCATGGAAATAGACTACAACATCAGCCAATCAAAATGTAAACAGGGTCTGAATGAGCTCTCCCTTGACACCTAGTAAAGAACTGGTGGAAAAGACCACAGGAGCAGACTGTATTTGCACAGAAACACCTACTCTGCCTAGGGGATCAGCAGAGAGAGACCTGTTACATCAAAGTGATCAATTTTGGCTGTTTGAGCTTAAAATTGACTTTAATACTTAATGCTGGGGTAACGAAATGTCGTTATCCTTATTGTATGCGTAAAGGGCAGCATGCTCTAAATAACAGAGGGCACCCTACCTTAACCTCACTCACTATGTAGGGGGTAGTGATGCCAAATCCAAGTAGTAGTCAGAGTGGGTGGGAACCTGATGGAATAGCAGGAGCCATTTGACTCTCCTACTCCAGTGTTTAAGGACAGAGCTGACTAGACTCATTTTAGTATCCTGGTTCTCTCTCAGTGATCACTAGAGCTAAACTCACTGATAAGCTGATATAAAGGGGGATGAACCTGAGACCTGGTACAGAGACAGAGACAGTGTTGCAGTGAAAGGACAACTCAGAGGAGACAGCAGCAGAGAGGCTCCCCACTACCCAGTGAAATCACTACAGAGTTGAAATCGCTGAGAACTGGGCAAAGTGGTAGAATCTCAGAACATAGCATTGGATCAAGAGGTGGCAATGACAGCAGCAGACAGAGCAACAAACAATAGCAGAAACACTGAGGAGCAAAGGCGGAGGCATCACTACCACCTTCTACCCTCAGGGCTGGGAGGCAAACCCACTCAAATGCCTCCCCAGTCTCCAAACTCTGAGTGGGGTGCAGCAGAGGGACAAGAGAAGTGCTACGTTAAAAATGGGAAAACAAAGAAAAAGGACGGTGCCCAGAACACTGTCAGGTGGGTGTTTTGCTTATTGGTTGCATACCTTCAAATCAGTGTTGCAGTGTTTTTCCAAATTAATGTGTTTTCTTTTATAAAAGTTTTCTTTCGTTATATACTGACTCAGTGTTTGTGAGTAGGGAAGTGTTACCTCTTAGAGGTGCTCAGGGTAGTGTTTAGTTTTCCCAGATTACTGGCTGGGTGGTTGAGCTGGTTCTGTTTTGTATTGTTAAGAAGAACCCCTCAGATCAGGGGTTGGCAACCTTTCAGTAGTAGTGTGCTGAGTCTTCACGTATACACTCTAATTTAAGGCTTCGCGTGCCGGTAATACATTTGAACGTTTTTTAGAAGGTCTCTCTATAAGTCTATAATATAACCAAACTACTGTTATATGTAAACAAGGTTTTCAAAATGTTTTAGAAGCTTTATTTAAAATTAAATTAAAATGCAGCTCTTATTAGTTTAGTGTGATCCTTGCCCTTGCTTTTCCTTGCTGAGTTTTCCAGTGTCTGATGGCACATATTTGGATACTTTAAGCTACACACAGGCTTCTGAGTGATCAGTTGTTAACTGCCTGGAACCCTAGATCGGCAGCTGAGGTGAGTGGAGCTGGCGGCTGGAAGGGCTGAGCAGGGCCAGAGGCCTGGACCCTGTCTGGCAGGGAGCCTCCATTGGAACTCCAACTGGAAGCAAGGTGAGTGGGCCTGGCAAGGGGCCAGCAGCCGGAACCCCAGAAAAGCAGTGGGCTGAGTGGGTCAGCTCACCCAGCTCTGGGGTTTCAGCGGTAGGCTGAGCAGTTGGGCTGGGGTTTTGGTCACTGGCTCCTGCCAGCCGGGGTCTCAGCCCGCTGCCGGCCTGGGGTTCCTTCAACCAGGCCAGCAACGGGTGCTGAGTGGGACCGGCGACAGGACCCCGACTGGCAAGGGGCCAGCAGCGAGAACCCCAGAGCCCATCCCATGTGCCATCAAAAATCAGCTTGTGCGCCACCTTTGGTAAGTGCCATAGGTTGCCCGCCTCTGCCTTAGATATTGAACCCAACGCTTGTTGCTGCCTACACTGCCTGGTAGAAGGGCTACAAAAACATGCATTTTAACTTGGCATATGTTCTACTGAAGTAATGCGATTATTCCCAGGAGGAGTTTTTGATAGCTACACTTCACCAAGAACTAACTAGCAACAGTCCTAACACAGATGCCCAAAAATGAATAAATATCAAGTTATAGAGAAGAAAAGGAATTGCCTACCCTTCTTTTAATAAAGTACGGTAGAACGTCTTCACGGTTGGAACACTGAAATCAAGAAACTAATTTATAACTAAATTTCTTATTTCTCCACTCACTACTCATCTGTAGCATTGGAAACTATTTGACAGGTCCAAATATACTGAAAGTGAATTTTAAAAGGATGATCATTCAGAAGACTTTACAGGCGCAATTATTTGCAGGTCACTCTGGCTGGAGGTTACCTATGCAGAAGCAAAAACATATCTAAAATGATATAGCTGATTGGGTTTTGACTAAAAGTTTTGTGCAAAAGTGCCTGCTTTCCACAAAAAATGCTGATTTTTGTCAAAAACCAGAATGGCTTGGAAACATTCAATTTACAGCTAAAAATTGAAATATTGTGTTTCAAAATGGCACTATGGTGCATCCAGGCAGTAGCAGTTCAGATGCCTTCTTCTCCATTCTCCTCTGAGAGACAAGTTCTCTGGCCACACTATTTATCTCATGATACCTCAAGGTCAGTGGCTCCTATCACACAACCCTCCCTCTCACCAAGAGGGAAGAAAGTGCTGTATCATGAGAGATGTAGTACAGCCAGAGAGCTTGACTCTCAGAAGAAAATGGGAACACATAAGGCACCCAAACTACAAATAAAGATACCATGAGGTTCAGTGGGGCCATTCTGAATTGAAATATTTTGATTTTCAACATTTTGCTGAAAAAAGTCAAAATTTTCCATCAGACAGAACCCCCTATTTTTCACCTAGCTCTACTACCAATGTTTCCCAACCAATGTTATTTAGAATTGATCAAATTACTTCTTGAATTACATCCTTTTGGATCAAGAATTAATACTTTGCGCAGAATACACCCTAATCTTAGTTGGAAACAAAACACGTCTTCTGTGATACAGTTGTGAATCTCTCTTAGCAGAATAGTTTGGGAGGCTTTTTGAACCTCTTATTGTATTGTAGGTGTGACACACTGAACTACTGTAACAGACTGATCTTTATGTGTTGGCTCCCGCTAGATATAAGTTGGGACACAGTCCTTTTATAACCCTATTTCAGAAAGCAGGGGACAACTGTCACTGATTCAAGTGATTATGGTTACACTTACATTCCCCCCCAGAAGAGGAAAAGCATCATTCTAAAATTTAGTTCTGACCAGATAAACCTTTAGTGTCTTGCCTGTATGTCATGAATGTTACAGTCTCTCTTCTTACAACTCAGGATCTTAGAAGAAATTTAAACATTTCTTAGTAATACTGAAAAATAGAAGAGAGACTTCACGGATAAGTGTCAAAGCAAATATGTCTAATGGATAAAGTTGCCAATTGTACCATTCTCTATGGAAGTGATGGGTGCCAGAAAAATTATAGTGATGGAAGTCGAGAGTGAGGAAAACATTCAAAAGCTATCTTAGAACTAAATTTAAACTCCAGGTAGACACAATTAGATCTAAATATAGGCTTTGAGAAAAAAATGACTAAAAAGAATAACTCAGTCAATGGGTAGGAGCCTGACTTCTACCTCTGATGGCACTTGAAGCATAAAATATGGGTATCCTGAAGGCACAAATCCAATTCTTTTTCAAATTCCCCTTGAAAAAACAGTGTTTTTAGAGGTTTCAGTAAAATTTTCCACAACCATCAGAGAAACCTAGCTATTCTAAACACTACATTCACATGCCAAATGATCAAAACTCAAAATGTTTGTATCTGACGTAAAGAAATTTCCCATGGTTTTAGCACATTAGAAACTAGTGAAAGACGAACACACTGATTATTCAAAAGGAGAGCAAGAAACCAGGCCCTCTGAAGTCAACAGGGATGAGAAGAGACTGAACAGCGTCACTCCTGATTTTCAAATTATTTTGTGAATGAACAGAATTGGAGGAAAGGCAAAGAAGTCCCTGGATTTTGTACTGAGGAAGTGGCCACCAAGGCTATGAGAGCAATGTGGCTCTTGCAGGAGACATCTTTGATTGCTGATTGTCTCTTGTCAAACAGATTCCCAAGGGGAAAATCCTATTTCCTTGAAGTAATCTTAAACAGAATTTTAGTACTTGAATTGAGGTGTCCAGAATATTTTGTATTCAACCTTGAAGTAGATATCCTTGTCCTGCTAGGAACTGAACATAATAATTTAATGATCCGTGGTGAAGAGGGCTTGAACAGATGCATTTTTCTCAACTGATGGTCAAGAAACAGTTAACAGTGTGCTTATTACTAAGCAAGCAGTGATGGAGAGGGAGACTTCTACCAGTCAATCATTTTACGTATGCTCTGCAATTCCTTCATGTCTCTAGATTGCAACAACTATAGTCAATCATGTACAGTTGACTCAAGATTAACAACAATGCTAGCCTAACAGATGTGGGAGGTGCAGTGATTCAGAGGGAAAAAACACAGATACTTTCAATGGCCTGGATCACTGGGTACACAGTAAATCCCCTAAACTCATTTTAAATTTTGCAGACTATATTTTGAAATGTTTCTGACAAACCCACTTAATTACTTTGTCTAGAATTCCTAACAGTTAACAGAGTATAAAGTAAAGGGAAAAAATAGTTCAAAAACTCTCTACTGTGGAATCAACACTATCACCACCACAGCAAGGGAGATACTGACAATATCCTCCGTTTATAGGAAATGGTGAGGAACCTGGCCAGATACATGGGGAAGGCAAGAGAACTTGCATGAATGATAGAAATGCCTGGGATAAACAAACACAGTTTTTTCACACTCCTTTGGAATAGCCTAGAACACCTAGTTTTCTTCTACAGTTCAAGAAGCAAAGCCCAGATACTCTCTCAGACTATGTTGGCACTGCAGTGTCTGCATGGGTTGTTTACAACAAATATAGAATCAACATAATTTCAACATGATAACAGAGTTAAGGGTCTATTCAAGCTGTATCCCCTCCGTACTGCTGTAAGGTTGTGAAACATGGACACGATCCTGCTCAGACTGGAGAAAGCTGGAGGCTTTCCACACAAAATGCCAACAGCATATATTGGGCATAAAGTGGAATGACTTCATTCATAATGCAAATGTTCATGGTCCCTCTGGTCTACAGCTTAATGGGGACACTGTTCACAGCTGGCCTCTTATGCTTTTCGGACATGTTGGCAGAATTCCACAAGACGTTCCAGTGAAAACCATTCTCCAGGTGGAGGTGGCCCAGAGGCAGACTCTGTATTACATGGGTGCATCGTCTGTTCCAATGTTGGACTTTCGGCCCATCAAGCCCTTGCGGCCGCACAGGAATGGACCAAATGGCAAACAATTGCTAAGGCCAACCATTCAGCTCAGTGTTGAAGATGACAGCAATGACATTGGATTGATAAATTGTCACTGCAGATTTAGTGGGGGCGGGAGGGGAAAATTTGTGATTTCTTCCTTTCCCAAAGGAGGGACAAAAAGTATTCATATTGTAATATCAGCCCCATTTGCCTTTGAATTTTGCCAGACATCCAAGAGATGAAGAGTTCTTATTAAGATTTCTGTTAGAGTTGATAATTTTTTTTTCTTCTCACTGAGTGTGTTTGTGTTTTAACAAGAAGAATATAGTAAGGAGTCTTTATCAACAGTTACCTTTTAAGGAAGAGTAACCTGAAGGCCAGATGCAAAGAACTCAGGTTGCAACACATACGAAGTCTGACACAAGCCAATACATGGAAGGTAACTTGCAGCCTCTTGTTACAATAACTTTTTGTAGGTCTCTTGAAATTTCTCTAGTCGTTCAATTAACGCTGTAGCAGAGGACAGTGTGTGAAGGGAAATAGACACAAAAGAACCAGAATAATTGCAGCTTTTTATCTGGAACATGCTTAGGAAAAACATTACCCTCTCTGTTGAATAAAGAAACTTATTAGAAGATGCAGTTATCACTGCATCTACATTAGGAGATGAACTCCTTGTATGTTTCTTTTCTCTGGGGAACCTATGCACTTCACGAATTTGGCTTGACAAATTAAGATTTGGCAACAGCTAGATAGTGATTACCATATATACTTGTTCATAAGCCAAATTCTTTTTTAGTAAAGAAGAGAAGGGGGTCGGCTTATGAACGGGTTTAGAGAGAGGTGGGACACAGCCCCTCCACCCAACAGAGGGAGCAAGGAGAGGCAGCACAGGCAAGGCCAGAGTCTCTCCACACTGGCCACACTGTTTCATGTTTTCCCTGCAGAATTGAAGCTGTAGAGCTGCTGGCCACCACTAGGAGTCGCTAGACTCTGCGGAGCCCAGCTAGCAGTGAGCAAAGTGCCCAGCCAAGCAAAAATGGAGGTTCCAACTCCCTGGCTTGATCCTCATTCTCCAGGGTATGGGGGAGAGCCAAGGAGACCCAGCCCTGCCAAAGGATGAGGAAGGGCAGGGCCACACTGCACTATGTCTCCCAGTGGGACAGTAAAGAAGTTGGAGGAAGTAAAGACTGTGGGGGTGCAGGTGTCTGGACCGGGAGTGCCCCCTGGCTGGGTTCTGGGGAAAGAGGGTATGAGTATCAGGGAATGGGGCAGAGAAACAGAAACTGGGTTGTCGCAAGGGTTTCCTTAACACTTTACTCCTGGGTGAATTTTTGTGTGTTTGTATTGTTACAGACATAGTTGCTGATGATTATTTTGGTAATTTTATTCAAAATACCTAAAACTGGTGTGATTATATAGTGTTATTTTGACAAATAAAATATGCAGATTTTTGCAGAATTTTAAAATATTGTGGTGCAGAATTCCTGCAGAACTAGCTTTCAAGTACCCTGACTGAGTAAATGTCTAAGTAGGAGTCTAACTGATCATCTGTATAAACAATTGCATGTGAAATCATGTCAATAGCATGCTGAAAGTCTGAACACAGTATGCAATTTTCAAATACATTAGTTTCTGAGGGTTTTTTGTTTTTGTTTTTAATGCAGCAGGTCATGTACCACATCCCTAGGTAAAGTCAGGTAACCCACATTTTAAATAACATCCTCATACCAAGAAAGATTTTTATAAAAGCAATGTAGTTAGTTTCTATAAGGAATCAAAATATCACAGAGCAAGGATAGCATGATAATAAACAAACAGATATTTCATGCATAAGTCAGAGATGCAAAACCTTCCTTAGCAATTCAATCACAAAGCATCACTGAAAAGATAGCATATGACCAGAGTAACGAGTGATGAGGTCTGATTTACACAGTGTAGGACATCCAGTAAGCAATATACTGCAGGATTTCCATCTCCCCCAATAAACAGGTGAAGGCTCATGACACTCACATTTGTAGTTACAAAAAACTCCTCTTGGTCCCTTTACCAACTTCAGTAGCTTATCTGAGCCTTCATAATAATGAAACCTCTCCCTTTGGGACTTATTATTATTCTGTTGGCATCTATAGGACACACATCATTACAGTATTAGTGTATTTTACGAGGTTTAAATAAAATCAATTACACTCCAAATAAGAGGACAAAATACCGTTTCTCTGATGCTTGCAGGTTTTAATAGGACTTCTCAGATAGGAGCCCAGAAATTAATTGTTTAATCAGTTGCAAAGAGGCACTCTGGTTGCAGCTCTCTCAGTGTGGCCAGGTTTGTACTTAAGCTTATTTCCAGAGGCTTTGGCCCACTGCTGAGCATGCCCTGCCTCAATTTCCACAAGCATCATCCTTGCGACAAGTTTGAGCATAGCTCACATGGTGGGTTGAGATGAAGAATCAGTCTTTAAGGCAGTCCAGGCCTACTCTAGAGCTTTCCATAGAACAATCAATACTGAGAATTTCCCCAGACAATGCAGAAAAATGGTTACCTACCTTTAGTAACCGTTGTTCTTTGAGATGCGTTGCTTATGTCTATTCCATTCTAGGTATACACAGAGAGAGCGGGAAGCCACAAGCTTGAAGGGGGGCCCTATGAGCTGTGACAGCACAAGTTTCAGGTCCCATGGAAGGACCAAGTCCCTAACATGCAGGTAGAGGCACTCAAGGGCCTTCAGGAACCTGGCAGTCATGTCCTGGGTGAAAACGGATTTACCCTTGAGTGGCAGATGGCAGGGCGAGATAGCGGTCAAGTGGACCTTGACAGATGAAAGGGACAGGTCTTGGAGCTTGAGAAGCAGAAGGTAGTCCAGGATTAACTGCATCAAGGCCGGCGCGGGCCAAATACCTTTATCTGATGTCCAACAAGCGAACCACTTCCATTTGGCCGAGTAGGTCGCTCTGATGGAGTGCTTTCTGCTGCCCAACAGGACCTGTTGCATACAGGCCGAGCACTCCTGCTCCTCCACATTTAACCATACAGCAGCCAAGCTGTCAAGTGCAGCACCGCCAGGTTCTGATGCAGAAAACTGTCATGGTTTTGGGAAAGCAGGTTCGGCCTGAGAGGTAGCAGTCACAGAGCAGCCACCAAGAAGTTCAGAAGCGTGCCAAACCAACGCTAACATGGCCAAGTTGGCGCTATGAGGATCACCTTCACCCTATCCTGCTTGTGCATTAATGACACTGGAGGAAAGGCATACAACAGAGCCTCCGATCACAGGAGCAGAAAAGTTTCTGTCAGGGAGCCTTGGTCGATCCCCTGAATCTAGCAGAAAATGAGGCATTTCCTGTTCTGCCTGGATGTGAACAGGTCCACCTGGGGAGTCCCCCACCTCTGGAAGATGATGCTGACCACTTCCGGATGGAGGAAAGACTCGTGGCGAGACAAGAATGGTATAATCTGAAGATATTACTTCAAGCACTCAATGGTCTGAGGTTAGCAGAGACCAGGCTGACCAGAAGGGGTGCAGCCAGTGGAGGAAAGAGCGCTAGGGTGGATCCTGGGAAATGACTGGGGCACCATCTTTGAGCGCACCCTCAGAATGTCAGCTTCTGGCCTCCTTGGTTCCCAGAAGCGCCAGGCTGAGCCAATGAATGGGAAGATGATGGATGTTGCCGCTTAGACCTCTTGCCTCTATCCTTTCTCCTGTAGGTGCTCAGGACCTAAACTGGGGAGGCAGAGGAGGGAACGGCTTCCTGGCCTGCTAAGAAGCATGAAGGCCCAAGGAGCGGAGGATGGCATGAGAGTGTTTAAAGCTGTGGAGTCTTGAGTCCATGAGCTCAGAGAAGAGTCCCACCCCCTCAAATGGAAGGTCCTGAATGGTGGCCTGCATCTCCTGGGATAATCAGGAGGACTGCAGCCAGGAACTGTGTCTCATGGCCATCGCCAAGGCAATCACCACAGCTGCTGAGTCTGTAGCATTCCAAGCCATATGGAGGGCCTCTCTTGCCACCGCTGAGACTGTGGCAAGCTACTGGGCGTGGCTCTGCAGGAGGGCCCCCCCTGAATTTGTTAAGGGAATCCTACAGGTTAAAATTGTACCTGCCTAATAGGGCCTGGTGGTTAGACATCCAAAATTACAGGCTGGCTGTCAAATAAACTTTTCTGCCAAACAAGCTCAGTCTCTTTGGATCTTTGTTTCTTGGCATGCCACTGAGTTGGTCCTGCCTCTCCCTTTCATTAACAGTGGACATGACCAGTGACGCCACTGGACGGTGCATGTACAAATAGTAGAACCCTTTTGCAGGGATGTAATACTTCTTTTTCGCCTTCTTAGAAGTAGGTAGAATGGAAGAGGGCATCTGCCATAGTAATTTGGCAATCTTAATGACCCCTGGATGGACGGGCAGCATGACCCAGGGCAGAGTGGAGGATGACATAACATTAAACAGGTCATCTGACCCCTCCGCGAACTCTCCAATATTTAAATTCAAATTGGCAGCCACACTTTCATGGAGGCCTGGTGCTTCCTGAAGTCGCTGGGGGACCACCTGTTTGGGAGAGACCCGCCACCACTTCATCTGGAGAAGACGATGATTGCACTGCCAGGCGACAGGGAGGTTTCCCTTCCTTCTCCAGGGACAGCTCCTTATGATGTTGGAGCTTGCTGCGCTGCCTCTGCATCAGATTCGGTGCAGTGTTCCGACTCCAGTGCCGGCAGTGCTAGAGGCAGTTTGTCTGAGGTGGCTATGGAAAACTGGTGGGAATATGGGACTGGCTTTACAGGCACGCCCAGTGTCCCTGCAGACATGCCACTGCTGCAAATGCTGCACCGGTCTCGCGGGGCGGCGGCGACAAATCACCCCCCCTTGCTGAGGGGCTGAAGTCCCAGTCTGACTCGGACCATTGCATCTTCCAATGACCAAAGCGGGGCCTTCAAGGCCTGAGTCTGCCCTGGTTGGTGATCGGTTCCTGCCAGAGAAGCAGTACTGGGGAGATGGAGACTATGCTGGGGCGCAATCCCACCCCTGTGGGGACCGATGTCTGGGAGAATGAAGGTGACCTGTGTTTTGGCAATATCTGGTGGGAAACTCGCCACTATTGGTGGTATGAGGAGGACTGGTGCCTTGACTCCATATCCCACCCCTTGTAGGGCCTTCTGACCGGAGACTGATAGTGCAGTGTCGGGGTCCTAGGCCACCTGTACTCCACTGTGCTATGGGGCGGTCTCATGACTGGCTTGACCTTAGATGTTGGGGTCTTAGCCGAGCGTGGCACCTGGTGCAGAGACTGCGGTGTTGGTCAACCTGCTTGTTCCTTAGCCACCGGGGCTGCTTCGGGCAATGAGGGCCCTCGCTGAAGCCAGAAGCTCCCGGAAGTTGGAGGTGGATCCCTGGCTGGGCTGGCCAGTCTGGCCGCAGCAGTACCCCTGTGAAGCATCGGAGTAGGCACATGGACCAACACAGGTACTTTGTCCAGAGCCCCTTTCAACTCTGGTGCTGGGGGGCTCTTCTTATACCGCTTCTTCAGCGCCAATGAGGGGGAATGATGCCAGGTGGAGCCCAGTGCCGGTGGTGCACTCCACACAAATACTGAGGTGCTCGGCATGGGGTCTGAGCAGGAGGACTCCTATGAAGGTCAAAGCTCAGACTCCAGGAGGAGAGCCCTCAAATCGATATCCTGCTCCTTCTGGGTTCTAAGGCAAAAGTTTGTGCAGAATCTGCACTTGTCCTTTCTTTCTATGGGACTCCTCGCAGTACTTCAAACAGCTGGAACAGCAGTCACTAATAGGCATTGGTCTGATGCATGATGAGCATGGTTTGAAGCTGGGAGAAGAAGGTATGCCCTGCCGGGACTCAAACTACCAACTAACCTAACACTTAACTTAATGGCTAACTAAGTACCTACAAAATATATACAAAGAACATAGACACAGGCTGTAAAGAACCACTAACGTTCTTGCAACGCAAAATGAGGCGCTCCGACCAACCGTCATGGGTCGTAAGAAGGAACCAAGAGAGCGTAGTGTCAGCAACGCCTAATATACCAGCATATGAGCACAGCACTCCAGGGGGCACCACAGCCGATGCTACAGATATTGCTAAAGCAAAAATCTCAGCCAGCTGTGAATGTGAGCACGTACACACCTAGAACAGAATCAACATGAGCAAGCACTTGAAGAAAAAAGCACAGCATAGGGGTAGTGTATTTCCACTCCATTCAAGAGGCATGCAGCTGCATTCCAGACACTTTCACAGCTAGTCCCAGGTAAAACCCATTATAACAGTTCAACCAAACAATTATGAAGGCACAGATTATCTCAGCAAGATACACGACAGGTAGAGGTGTGGTCTCTGTCAGGCACTGCTGTTCTGGTGGCAAAAACAGCCTAGAAGTCTAAAAGCAGTGCTTCTCAGTTAATAAGACTCAGCATTAAGGACCACTCTCACTATGAATTAGTAGAAAACTTCACTTGATGGAACATTTATAGATTTTCACTTTAAGTCTTCAGATTGCTTAGCTAGCAGATCAGCATCACCTCAGTCTCAGCTGGGTTAAGATGCATGCAATATATTAATCTGCATTACATTCACAGCTGATGTTGCACTTCAAATTGCAATACGTAATTTTAGAGAAAATTAAAAAGCTATGATTTTGATGTCATCTCTTATTGATATAGTCTCAAATGTGCTCCATGGTGCATCTATATAAAATATTCATGTTCCCAGACTTAAAAAGGCCAGCAATTTTTTAGTTCAGACCAATAGTTATTTTTAAAGCTATTTTACTTTCTCCTCTCCCACCTCCAAAATGGTTAAGAGACTGTATGCAAGACTTATTAAAAAAAAAAAAAATCAGTTTCCTGTCTATGGTTTGACACAGCCCCAACACAAAGTAGATCTTTGTTAAAATAATTATTGGAGGAAGGGTGGAAAAGAGAAGAGAGAGTGTAAAACATTTTTGTTTAAAAATATCTTAAGATCTGCTTTATTTCACTGCTCACCCAATAAACTAGGACTGATCTGAACTAATAAGTACAATTTGCTTTTAAAAACTGTTTATGTACCCATCTGTCTGCAGTGGCTTTGTTGGGGGGCGGGGGGAGGAGAGGAGAACGGGGTATGTCTGTCTTCTGTTCTGTTAAGTTAAATACACAACCAAATGTGGCAGAGTAAAAATTCATATGTAAAAGGATTTGCTTAATAGTTACTTCTAAATATTTGAAGTATACCCCCCCTATAATTTATAAAATGAAAGCTTAATTTAATCAAGAACTAAGTAAAAAATCAAACTGCAGAGACATATTGTATAAGTAACTGAAATATTCTGCTGATACCTGTAACATGCAAAAATGACATTGGTTATGGGACAAACAGTTTGAGTCTGTTTTTGCAAACCATCTGTGCCCTGATCGCCCATTAATTCCAATGAGAGCGCTATGTGCAGAAAGTCTGAAGGATCTGGCCTATTGGTACTTTTGAAAGGTTAATGTGGCAGAAGTTTGTGATCCTTTTCTTTTTTAAGGGAAACACAGAGACTAAAGCAGAAAGTACTGTATTTACACCATAACACTGACAATTATTTTTGTAACAAAATTTCATTAAGATAGATGTGTGCATGCTTTAGAACTTTTACAGTTAATTATATAAGCTATTTCAAATGTAGTACAAATATTTCATTTTTAGTTTTAGAACTAATAGCAGTTTAGTGCCTGAACAATCATTTTATAGTGATTAAAATTAAAAAATTGCTTGTGTCACTGGAGCACAAGTGTGATAAGTGTACAAGAATTGTCAAGCTATATTTATACTCTGTGGTCGCAATTCCTCCCTGTGCAGGGGGCCAGAACAAAATGTATGTACCACCCAATCATGTCCTCAAAAAGGACTTAAGTGAGGCATAGGCCATTTTCATAGATGTGTATATCACCTCTCTGTAATAAGTTGTACAACAAGAAGATTAAAAAACCCAAGCACTCCATCTAATCAATATCAACTGCATAACTGCAATGTCTCTAAGAGTCATAGTGATATACTTCAATTTTATTTATCCCACAGGGAGCAGATCAGCTAACAAAAAGCAAAGTAGTTAATATTACAAATCAATAGCAAAATATAGAACACTGGGAATTCTATTTTTCAAACTCCTACAAGTGAAACATCTGTTGCTCCTTTCGTCAACCTAGCTCAGTTTTTTGTTTTACAATCTCAGTAATTCAAGATTCAATGCTCTTTTACAATGTCTGCTTCAATTGTGTGATCTTCACATAATGAAAAAAGTTTATGATGAATGGCAGCATATCCAACAGTATGTCTCTTTTATAAATGTGTTAAATAAATCAATGTATTACAACAAATGACAGAAATTGATGCACATAAAAAGTACTGTTTTTAATCCAAATATTAGATTTTAGTGATACAGAACTCTTAATTATTGTAACATTTTTACAGTCAACTCCAGAAGTTGATCCACGCGCAAATATTCTTTTACCAGAGTTTTAAATATAATCAGATGCACGGTTGCTTTATTATATTAGCATGAAACAATGCTGTCTTACAGTCCTCGTGGTATCACATTATTCCCATTAGCAATTGTTCAATTAAGCTTTTAACAGTAACAGCAGCCATATCAATTCACACTGCTGACCCCTTTTTTCTGAATGAATTAAGAAGAGGACGAAAAAATGTGGCTTCTACTAAGCTTCTCTTCCAGCACAGGAAATCCTGTGTGGTTAGACATAGTATCTGTCATGCTCAGAGATTTCATTCTATTCCTCCTCAAATGCCAACATCAGCAGCATGTCACAGGAAATTCTTCCTTATTTTCAGTAGTTCATAGGACAAGGCTTCTTTAGATACAAGGTCAGCATGAATAGAGCATTGCTTCCTTATCACTGCTAAGCAGCTGTGTTGAGGATGCAAGACAATACTGCACCACAACCCTGAATACCTCTTTTCATAGAGTTTAAGCATACTCAGGTCCAGGTTAGAAGTCCTGTTGTGCTTTTTTATTTTATGATTTTTTGTATTAAGCAGTGTCCAGAAATATTTATTTAAAAAATGCGGTGAGTTAATATTGAAGTTAACCCCATACAAGCAATGAAATTCAAACTACATCTGTTAACATATTGGTATATCAAGAAAGAAGGCTAGTTAAGTAGGTTCTTTACTGGGTTGAGATGCTGAAAGACAAACCCACAAAAAACAATAAACGTTAAGCCATCAGAGTGTGTCTGCACCATCTTTCCAGGAAGAAAGAGTTCTGAGGCCAATCTTGCTCTCCACTCTTCCTGCACTGTATCATTTCTTATCTTCAGATTACTGGATGAGTCTTCTTTCTCTACACCCTTGCCATCCCATTCTTTCCACAAAGCTCCAGCTGTTAGAACACTTAGCATCGTGGTATATATGGGTTACAAGTAGTCTTCAGAGCTCATGAAGAAAGGCCACTTAAAATGTGGAAGCAGACACAAATTTTTTCAGTAACAGGAAATAGAAAAGCATTAACCTTCTAAGCCATGCAACCAATTTTGACAATACACTACAGCATGTTGATCTCCAGCTTTCCGCAAAACCTATTCATGCATGTGTTAAACATACTGTTGTTTAATAAAACCATTAAAGTGTAATGAATTACTCTGGCAATATCTTGCTCATCAAGTTCACAGCAAGAACACTCAACTTTTATTCACTGTTACTACGAATATAAAAGCAGCTGGAAAAGTGAATCCAATGAGGTTTTCTTTAAAAAAAAAAAAATCAGGTGAATGGAAACCTGCTTTCATAGAAATTATTGGTGACCACTGAGTCTGTCCAACTGGTAACCAATAACACATGGAAAATATCACAGGGTTTAGATTTAATGTTTCAGCTGCTTTTATACAGCACTTTTATAAAGCAGTTAATAAAATGACACAGGTTTCAGAGTGGCAGCCGTGTTAGTCTGTATCCACAAAAAGAACAGGAGTACTTGTGGCACCTTAGAGAGACTAACAAATTTAAGCTTATGCTCAAATAAATTTGTTAGTCTCTAAGGTGCCACAAGTACTCCTGTTCTTTTTAAAAAAAAATACAGTGGTCAAGATCCATCCACAAAAGCACAAATAAATAACACTGTTGTTGGCTGGGAGATGCCAGGACAGCATACTTGGTCTCATAATGATCAATAGTGAAGGCTATTTGATTAAGGATTAGTACTGAAGGCTCAGGTGAGCCCCAGCTCTGCTAGAATTCCTCGGGTAGAAGGATAGGACAATGGGTTTAGAAGACAGTGGGATGCAATGTGAGGTGAAAACAGATAAATGGGATAATCATAACGCTCGGGAAAGGGACGTTTAGGATTCCAGCAGGTAGGAAGAAATTGCAGCCCCAGTATTAGTACAGTGGCCTAGTGACTACGCAAGAGACTTTAGTGTATATTGCAATTCTGGCTTCAGTATAATAAAATGTCCTGGTGAGCAAGACATCTCATTTTCCTGAACAGTGGCAATGCCGTAAGGGTCTTATGGCTGAGAGAGGTTATTTTGGGAGAAAATTAAAGTTCTAGCAGCACTGTGGTGAACAGCTCCCAGACGTTTTTATTCAGTTATAGAATATACACTTTTTAATGGTACTGGTATACATTCGATCATACCATCACATAGGCTAAAAAACCCAAACTGATTGATGGTAAATATAAATGCCACCTTATCTGCCGTAAGTTACAACTACTTTTAGAGTCTGCTGTGTATTAAACTGCAGACTTTTTTTTTCTCTTTTAAAAGGTATCACAAAAGTAATTAGCCAATGATGGGAAACATTAACAGACTAGAATACACCAACAAGTAAAGAAGCACACACTACAGTACATTACGAGAGTCTACATAGTTAATTGGCAACATATTCCAATGGTACTATGCACTGTGAATGAGGTTCATTTGACAGGGTGAACAGTGATGTGTATCCTGTTGGGTTTGTCCTGCTGTGCAGAGTGATAATTTGCCAGATGATGCCCTTTCCTAGGTAAAAAAGGAGGAAAGCCTGACTCTTGGGACATCTACAGCTTGCATCTGTCTGGCTTTTTCAGGAAGAGTTTGCTGTCTGTAAGATTTATAGAGAGTATTTTTATGGAACCAGCACATTTTATTCAACACTTAGCTGCCTGTAGATACCCTGTTCCCTTAGCTTGGATAGAAGAAGGCAGCTAAAAATATTAAGAACTTTTCAGAACTATTTTCAGAGCTTTTGTTATAGTCAATTTTTGCCATTTCAGCAGAAAGACCAAAAAGGATTATTTCTCTAACAGTATGAAGGAAAGAGAGCTGGACATTAACAAGGTGATGTTGCAGGAACTACCTCGTGATGGAAGAAACAATTATCAAACCACCTAGCTCCAACACTTTTCCCACTAGACTTAATTAACAATAGAAACTCTGCCTTGATGGACAGAAAAAGTCACCAAATAGAAGCATGAAGACGTGCTTGACAGGAGTTTGCTTTGTTAATATATCTTATCGCAGTATTTGAATTAAGAGGATCCTTCCTGATTCTAACCTATTTGACAGATCTTTAACTCCAATACTTAAACATAGCCAATTAGCAAATTCTGGCTGGTTTCCTACATGTGCTAGGTCTTCTGAAAGGCAGGAGAAGTGACTTGGTTACAATAGCCATTTATAGTTAGCTAGGCTGCTGAAAGGTCTATATTATCCAACTCATGGATGCCCCTTTACACTGACCACTAGTGTATATAATGTTACATTAAAAATAAAAGGGGAGGGGTTACTGCCCTAAACAGCTTGCAATCTAAATTAAACTAACATCATAAGCAGTGATGACAGACTATGGGGGAAGATAAAGTAAACAAGAGAAAAGGGAACGCTGCTCTTGAGAGACCATTTAAGGAAGATTTCAGATTCATATTTAGGTTTTGCTTAGGGTTTACTTGTGTGTGGTTCTACCCTCCCTGTATCCTGCTTTCCAAATTCTCCCTCCTGCTTTGTTTTATTTTCAATATGATCTGGAGAAGAAATGGAGACAATAGGCAAGATTAAATGGTGAAAAACAAGATGGAAATAGTGAGTGGATCTTGACTGAAGGAGTCAGCTTTGTGGAAGGAGAATAACCAGTTGTGAAGTTAACAGTTCTAGGTCGTCAGAAAATCAAATTAATCTTGGTCATGTCAGAGCCATCATAACGATTAATATCTCCTCTTTGCCCCCATCTTATTCTTGGATCATTCTGTTTAACAAAGGAATACAACCAACATAAAATTGGACTTTGCTCTGGCCAGATCTGACCACATACATCCCTCTCTGTATCATTTCAGTCTTATTAGGAAATATTTTCTGGCTTTGCAATGCCATCCTTGACACAGCCATATCAACTTGAAGTAGCTAAAATACCACTCATACCAGTGAAGGGATTGCAAGTTGAGACACACACTTTTCTAAATTACTGTATGTACGGTTGTCAATTTACTAATCACAGAAAACCAAACATCCTTGCCCTGCCCCTGCCCACTCCACTTCCCATACCCTCCATCTTCCTCACCTTTGCTCAGTCGCTCATTTTCACTGGGCTGGGCAAGGGGGTTGGAGAGCAGGAGAGGGTGAGGGCTCCAACTGGAGGTGTGG
The DNA here is from genome assembly GCF_003597395.2 of Chelonoidis abingdonii. Classification (NCBI taxonomy): domain Eukaryota; kingdom Metazoa; phylum Chordata; order Testudines; family Testudinidae; genus Chelonoidis; species Chelonoidis abingdonii. Next base: position 65,425,991 of record NC_133769.1, on the reverse strand, counting down.
GCTCTGGGATATGGCTGGGAATGAGGAGTTTGGGCTGCAGGAGGGGGCTCCGGGCTGGGGCCAAGGGGTTCAGTGTGAGAGGGGGCTCTGGGCTGAGGCAGGGGTTACAGGTTCCAGGATGTGGTCAAAAAAGAGGGGTTCAGAGTGCAGGAGGGGGCTCCAGGCTGGGGCAGGGGTTGGGATGTGAGAGCTCCGGCTGGGAGTGCAGGCTCTAGGATGGGGCCAGAAATGAGAGGTTTAGGGTGGGGAGGGGGCTCCAGGCTAGGACAGGGGGTTGGTATGCGGAAGAGCGGTGCAGGCTCTGGGCTGGAGGTGCAGGCTCCAGGCTGAGGCCAAAAATGAGGGCTTCAGGGTGCAGTAGTGGGCTCTGGGCTGGGGCAGGAGGTTGGGGTGTGGGAGGGGCTCAGGGTTGGGGCACGGGAAGGGGTTCAGGATGCAGGTTCCGGGCAGCGTTTATCTCAGACAACCATGGCCAATGGGAACTGCAGAGCTGGTGCTTGGGGAGGGGCAGCACGCTCAATTCCTGTGGCCATCGTTCCGCCTAGGAGCCGGTGGGACATGCCGGCCACCTCCAGGTGCTGCGCAGAGCCGGGCAGGAGCCTGCCAGAGTCGCCAACCAGATTTTTAACATCCTGGTCAGCGGTGCTGAAAGGAGCTGCCAGGGTCAATTGAAAACCAGACACCTGGCAATCCTAATTGTATCCAGCTGTCCCTCTGTCTCACCTACACCTCTACATGCAGGACTTTGAAATTTCAGACACAACAACCAGAGGCCTGCATTTCCTAGCAACAGACCAAAACATAAAAGGAAGCAGCATTCATAAGCTGGGAGTGCTATACAACTATAGGATTAAAATATCACCCATAGTGGCTATGCAGATCCACTGTTCCCCCAACACAGAAAAATATGTTGCTTCATTAAATTACATGGAATCTTTCAGTAGGAAAGGATGTAGGAGAAGAGAAACGAAAGATATCCATTACTAAAATGAGAATTCCATGTGCAGCTGGGCAAGCCATTTACCACACTAATCTGAATTTATTTTTGTGTATAGGGCTGTTGAGTTTCTGCCCAGAAACAAGTAATTAAAATTCACCTGATTAGTCAACTTAATATTAAGGGTGCCCTTGTCTACAATATTGTTCTGCTTTTAACCCCAATAGATGTAGCAGTTGTCTTTATTGCTTCTGTCCTTGTTACTCACGTGCTCTCCATTGTTACTGGGACAAATCTTGCAACCCCGTGTAGCAGCTTTGGGGACCATAATGTAGTAAGTTCATGAATTATTTATGTATCACTGTGGGCCACAGACTGTATGCAACCCTAAGGAGGGTTGCCACAACTCCCCCGGGAATGAGAAACAGAGGGGAGAGATTACCTATACTGGTAAAAACTGCTAGAGACCAACATATAAAGAAAGGTTCTTTGATATAAAAAGGTTGGTCTCTTATAAATGGACTCAGGACCTTCTTTCTGATCCAGCGAACGGACAGGAACGCCTGTCCAAGGGGGCACCCTTGCAGAAGGTTTGGAGAGACTTTGGACTAGTAGGGCCCTGTAAGAGTGGCCTCTGGTAAGCTTTCAGTAGTCACATATAAAACACATTAAAAATCCCTATGATTTCTCTGCAATGCTTTTACCTCAGGAATAAACGTGCTTGCTTAGAAGGAGCTGTGTAGTAACTTGTAACTACTGGCAATACACTGGTTGCAGCCCTAGAAGAGAGGACAAAGCACAGTCCCCGGCTGTTATCCCCAGACTGGCATGTGGGGGATCTCACACTGTAAGGCAGGGAGCTGGGCAGCCTTAAAAATGTCTAGTCGAATGGAGTGGGATGAGGGCCCCAGCCCAGAGATAGGTGATGGTTGGAAACCTGAGACCTGTTTTGGCACTCCTGGACTGGACCACGGAGAGACGATACAGGTGCAACTACCTGAAACTGTGACAGTTGCGATTAGGCGCTTTCCTCATTCATTTAGATAGTAACTATTTGGTTTTAACCCAACATGCATGCTAATGGTATCTTCAAAAAACTAGTATCTAATCTGCAAGTTATTTGTGCTGGGATTCTTTCTTCTGGTGGTGTGAGAAGTACGAAACAAGAAACTGCAGTTACTGTTTTTTTTCCTTTGCCTGGCAAGCAGTTTCATATTTGTGGTTTGTGTTTTCTACAGAAATTCAGAAAAAATTATGTACATACATAATCATTTTCAATTTAAAAAGTGTTTGGAAAAAGTCATTTATTTAAAGCTCTGTAGTGTTAAACGTTTTTACAAGTGATAATCATATAACGCCACTAATTAAATACAGTATTTCTTATAAGTCAGAAAGATGGCATGACAACTGAATTAGCCACTACCTGAATCTATGTGAGGACACTAGTAACAGCATTTCAATGTTAAGCATAAAAAGGTTAGTGACTAATATCCCTAATATATTAGTCAAAGAGATTTTCCGTTAACGGAATTGCAGAAATAGAAGTAAACTTCGTTTAGCCTGTGAACAAGCTTGTACTTACTGTTGCCAGTGTGAAACATATATATCCTGGTATACCAGTCATCCGCACATTGAATGAAAATGGTTTGCAAAATGCCACTGTACTATTAGTCAGATAGTATTAGTCACCCAAGAAGGAACTCTGAGTTTAGAAATAAGAGTAGCATTTCTGAGCATGGAAACCGATTTGTCAAAACCCTTTATTAAAGTGAGCTCACAGCATCAGTAGACTTGCTCATTTATTGGCTAGAAAAAAATGCTCCTTAGTACCATATGTTTTGTGTGATTTCAATAGCAACTTTGGTGGCAGCTAGTGTGGACAACTGAAGTGACCAACTGTGACTGTGCAATAGTCTTGCAGCTTATAAAATAACTGAGGCTCTCCACCATCACATCTTGCCCCGCTGAGACTTTCATATAGTCTTGAAAGCCTCAATGAAAATGGATACATTCAGGACTGAATAAAGAGAGGTCTCAGTAGGCCTGACCCTAAATCTAAACAATGAGACTGTAATGCAGGCATCCTTATAATGGCATGACAGCTGTAGCATGCATTGTTGTAGCCATGTGGGTCCCAGGATATTAGAGAGACAAGGTGGGTGAGGTAATATCTTGTGCTGGAACCAACTTCTGTTGGTGGGAGAGACAAACTATTGAGCTTACACAGAGCTCTTCTTCAAGAAAGATGTAGGTTTGGTTAGCCTTCACTGTGGCTGTGACTGATAGCTTGCAGTTTTCTGACAAGATGTATAACGTTTGCAGTTTCATTCAATTTGCAAGCTTTGGAGTGAAATTTCTAAATTTCACTTAATCTGGAAGATGCACAGCTCTTTTTTGTCCATGCTAGTTTACCTCTTATGGAAAAGTCTTGTTAATTTTCTTTAAAAATAGATGCTTCTATAATCCATGGATATCATTGATCTAACAAAGGAGATATTCTTGTTTTAAGCAATCTTACAGAATTTATTGTAAACTTCATGGGGGTTACTAATACCATAAACATTTAAAATTAGGGTAATATTTACTAGCTACACACTGATGCTTTCCTGATTGTTTCAAGTGTGTTGTCTCAGTTGCATTATGTTTATTTACAGAGCCACTTAAGCAACTCATCATACAATATTTATCTTAAGCAACACTGTAAAACTGCCATGGTATTCACTGTACATGCAGGTCTTTATCTGCACAGAGGTGTGAAGGCAGCTGCACTCTTCTTTTCACCCGAAGGGCTTTAGGAGCAGAGTTGGAGGAAGAGCAGCCCAGCCATGCTCTTCATGCACTGTCCTTTGCTAAACTCCCAGATAATGCACTTCAAACTGCTTTTTAACTATCAGTGTGCCTGCTCCATGGCAGATACAGAGAAGTTGTAAAAGAGCCAGTCAATGGCAGCATGACTCCTACTGGAGCTGAATTAGCAGGTGCAGAGGGAATTCAGGGAAGCAAAACAGAGACAGCAGCCATTGATGCAGGACAGCTATTGCTTCCACAGATAGGAGTCCATCCCCCAGTTCCCCAAACTTGTATTGATTTGCAGGATCCCGTTGTGGAGGAGGCCATGCCCCTTGCCAAATCAACAGTCCCCCATTCTTCTCCCCCTTGAAAAATCCAAAGAAAGGAAACCTTCCTTTTCCTTTGGTGCCCTCCTGCAGTTTTCTTCATGAGCAAGGGGCACCATCTGGCATGGAAACATTTTTCTTGCCCACAGTGATTGTAAAGCCTAAGGCTGGAATGTCAGATTTTAGTCCTGAGTTTTCTAGCTTTAACCGGTCTGTATCACGCACATTCTTAGTATGTCATTTTAAACAGTTTTGAAAGAGCTTTTAATGAAACAGTTACTTAATACATGTCATCACTGTATTTACTGGAGGACTAAAGAGTTTTGATTGCTCAAGCAAATATACTGTATAACTGTTTAGTGTAGTGTTCATGGCTGGCCACAAAGTCACATTAAATTATTTCACCTCTTACAACTGAGGCCACTTACAGAAGTTTTTACTGGCAGCAATTTCAAATCAGCAAATAAACTATAAAATTCATAATATATTAATAATATGGAGGCAATTTAGCAGCTCCATAGGTAGAGTGAATTTTGCACTTAAAACAGGTTTATGTTCCCTTGTATAAAAATTAAACCTTACATTCCCACCACATATGCTTCAATCTATTGGGAAATTTTGACTGATGGAGCAGAGGAAAGTTCTTTAAGACTGGGGCATTTTTGGCACAGGACTTTTAAATTCCATGTCTCCAGAGATCAGGTTGAGCCCATGTCACTCCTGATCCAAAGTCTACTGATGTAAATGGTGGTCTTTCTACTGGCTTCAGTGGGGTCTGGCTCAGTCCATTGGAGTAAAATGCAAGACCTCTCTGTAAAGCATTGCCACCATCCCCTCAATAGAGAAGGCTATGAAAATGCCTACAGTATTTATCTCCTATTTCCCTAATTATAACCAGCACATCTCAAAGATCTCACCAGATGAAGGAAGACTTGAAATCATTTCTGCTTGAGAATAAGCAATTATTTCTTTTAATTACTGCATTTGGAGTCTAAATATTCTGGAGCTGAGCACATCACAAATGCCTAAGACAGATATAAAAATAGTTGTGCAATACACATTTTTAACAAACTTCTCATTTTGAAGTGATTTTAAAAATATCAAGGTTGGACCATTGAATAATGCTTAGTTAATTTCAAGCAAGAAATCAAAATCAATGTTAGTTAAGCAAATGCAAAAACAAATTATTTTAAAAAAATTGCTTAAAAATTGCTAGTTCTCCCATCTCTAAAATTTGTTGATTAGTGGAAACCTTATAGTTCACATTTCTGCTCAAAGTAACTTTCACAGCTGCAGGGGATTTTTAATTTGGTGGTAAATATTTCTCGTAGGCCCCAATTCTCCAGTTCATTTGCATGTGGACAGACTGCTGAGCCTACACAGAGCCTCACTGACATCAAGCCCTTAACAAAACAGAGCTTCTATATACACTGTATATTACAGAATGGAGCAGAATAGATTTACTGCCATTTTTCTTGCTCAAGAAAATGCTACAGAATGTATTTAGAACTTTTAGACTAAATGTATTTAAAGATTAGGGATACGGGGACACAGTTACAATGCAAATATTAACAAAAATTACAGCCGCGCACACACACCACTAGACTATTCATTTTATGTTGCTACATGAAAATTCTTTTTGTGCAATAAATTCAGCTAAGTTGGGGGGGGTCAAGTGAAAAAAATATTCAAGAAGGGACTTGTGAATGCTCTGACGGAAAAAACAAACAAACAGTATTTCAAAAATATTAAGAGTTTCCTAAGTAAAAATTACTGGTTTATTCTAAACTTGCCACTTAATTTTATAAACAGAGGTGCTACTTCCACCTCAGTCATTGTTTTATTTATCTAGCTGACTTAATGCAAGTTTGTCTTATACAAAGCAAAAAGGAACACAACTGAAACTCCTATCCCATTTACAGGTTTCTTTGTTCTTACTTGACGGCTCAGTACTACTACCCAGAAGAACAATGCATATTTAAATCTCCAATTCCTGAAACGGAAGAGTGTCCTTCTGGAACTCCATAATAGCTACAATAAACTGAGTTGAGGCAAGAACAAAAAAAATTAAAATTAATAATCCAGAAGGCTCACCCATTCATTACTTTAATTTTAAATCTAACACGCCAGGCCAGGCCAGGCCAGGCCCCACTGCATTCTATATTTCCCTAGATAGCTGGTAACTCTTGAGTACAAGTATAACTTCCTAAGTATCATAGATGTACAAGTTTTAAACCTTGAACAACAAAATACGGGAGAAAGTAGAACTGAATAACACCTCAGAACTCTGAATGGACAGCCAGAATTCCAAATGCACAGATATGAAATTGCTGGGCACAATGTAAGAACCTAGACTTCTGTCTTGGCATCGAAAGCCCTCCATGGAATTGGCCCTCACTACTGAGCAATTCCATAGGTGCAGTTTGATTTCTTTATTTTGGGGGTGGGAGGGGAACTCCAGTCAGGCCAATGTGGCTGCATGTTTGGGGGTTGGGCAAAATCCATGCCTGCCTCAGGCTTGCAGTTTGGGGGAGGGGCAATGCCCCCACTAACCGCCCCCAAACTACATCCATGAGCAATTCCCTGTTCATCCACAACCATGACCTCTCTCAATAGCTGCATTTCACAGGAACAATGAGACTATAGGGGAGGACTGTGAATGAAGGAGGAGGACTTTCATTGGAGCTACATCTAGACTATACTATAGAACTCACTCTTCCAAGGCGTAAGAATGACCAAGGACCTCACCACTTTCAAAACTAGATGAAAAACTCATTTTTTATTTAAATTTTTCACTAACATTCCTAGCCACACCTGTGAACTAATGAAGCTATTCATCCTACAGATTAGGAAAGAAGGAAGAAACTGATGCTATTTCTAAAAACTTGAGAGCCACCTGAATACTACAGCAAAGAGATCATAAATATCTAGATATAGTGGATTAAAAAAATCTCTTATATCAAAAGAATATCTGCTAGATCATGGTGATTAACAGTTATGGATTCAGTCATTCCTTTGTATAAATCATCAAATTCTGCTTATTGACCTACATATATTTAGATAGCATATCTCAATGTTCAGCAATGCCATTCTGTTACTAAAGTACCTTTTGTATTGAATGGTTACATCATAGTATAATATTTAAATCTGCAAAATGATTCAACAAACTCTCTCAACCATGAACATGAAGTGTTAAATATTTTCCTGGCTTTTCTTTTTGATGCAAGAATCTTTCTGCTTCTTCATTGTTATATAGAATCTTTGTTCCATCCATATTGCAGTTTCACAGCTAATCATCAATAGGGTCATAAATATATAGGTTATATAATAAAGATAGTCAAATCAGCTGATAAAATTATCTTACTGTTCATTTACAGCAGTTGGGAAGGCCTTGCCGAATGTTGCTTTACATAATAGGTCATGATGTTCTGACTGCATTAAGCTTTCTGATCACTTTTTTTTTTTTAATCTGAGACACTGAAAACACCATCCAACGGATTTAGAAGCAAGTCTTTTGATGCCCACACATATTTCAAAGGTTTAAAAGATTAAAATGTCAAAGAAGTCAGCCTTTTGTTATTATGTTTGTACTTTTTGCATTTTGTGATACAGATACAACAGTGATTTTTAAATAATTTATCCTCCCTATTTTAGGTACATAAAATCTTTGTCTCTGATAAAGTCACTTTTACAATTTAAAGCTTGTTTTGTTTAGACTATTTTGTTTTAGCTGCATGCACACAGGAAAGTAAAATAGCATGTATCGAAAGGACTTCGCTGCAACAACTTTAAAGTATATCTATTACCATTAAATCATACCCATTACCGTATCCATCCAAGACTAACTGTATTTTATCCTCTTAATTCTAACAAAGTCAAGTTGTAGTTCTTGACTAGTTTCAATAGATAATTATTTGTATTATTGTAGATTAGCAAGAAGCTTGGGGGCCTTAAGTATGGGTCAGATCCTTACTCAAATGAGCAGGCACACTGACAATGTCTAGGGACTAGGAATCAGTTATGAACATCTAATTTAAATGGAGGAAAGACTTGCAGTGCTCTTCATTCATGCTGTATATTTTCATGATACAATAAACCCCAATCCTGTAGACACTTACACACGTAACTAATGCTGGGAAGGTCAGTAGCCCTGTCATAAACAGATAAGTAAGAGTTAATAGAACAGAAGTGCTTCATATCTCTTTTGCCTGTAAAGGGTTCAGTGAGCCTGGCTGTCACCTGACCAGAGGACCAATCAGGGGACAGGATACTTTCAAATCTTGAGGGAGGGAAGTTTGTGTGTGTGCTGTTAGTATTTGGTTGTTGTTCACTCTGGGGGCTCAGAGGGACCAGACCTGCAACCAAGTTTCTCTCCAATCTCCCTGATTCAGGTTCTTATAGATTCCAAATA
>NC_133769.1:65348987-65416996 GCF_003597395.2 Chelonoidis abingdonii | reverse complement strand
GGTTCCCCGGGCAAGGTCTTGGGGGGACCAGAGTGTACCAGGCACTGTAATTCCTGGTTGGTGGCAGTGCTACAGGTTCTAAGCTGGTAATTAGCTTAGAGGAATTCATGCTGGTACCCCATCTTTTGGACACTAAGGTTCAGAGTGGGGAATTGTACCATGACAAGCCCCAGTGAGGTCAACATACTCATGCATGTAAAATTAAGCATGGCCTTGTTTGCAGGACTGAGGCCTACAGCTGTTACAAACACTTTATAAAAGAAAGCAGATACCAAACCAGACAATTACCACCTTTCCCCACCCCAAGTCATACAGTGGGTCCAGCTCAACAGCCAGTGACATCACAGTCTTGCATTAGTTAGTAATTGTTCATGGTAAGAGGACCCCTCATATAGTGATGGTCTACCTTTGCACTAACAGATAAGAAAGCCAGAGCATGGGAGGCAGCTTGACTGGTAAATATTAGCAAGTTTCTAATCATTCAAGTCTCACTGGAAAAGAAAGCTTACTAAGGAAACCACCAAATAATACACTCATCATTTGGCATTCTTAAGTCTACAAGAATTATATAGAAACTAGCACTTCCACTGTGCCACAATCCTTCTGATAGCTTCTTCCAAACCTTCAGTAGAACTAGTGGCAATCAGTTCTAATTTAGGCCTGGTATAAGTCAATAGTGAACTGAAATCAATCTAATTATACCTGGTTACATCAGGGCTGAGCTGGGTCCTGAACTTGGACCAGGAAGGGAGAGACTGAACATTTGTAACAGATTAGGAGTTTTGATTTTGTCAGAGTGTAGTAAAGCTGATCATCCAGGACCAGAAACCTTATAACCAAAGTCAGTCCTGTTGTTTGCCTCCTATAACAAAGTTACCATTTATATTGCAGTAGCTCCTGTGATTGCCAGTCATAGACCAGAACCCTACTGTACTAGGCATTGTGCAAATACATAAAGATTTTCCTTGTTCCAAGGAACTTAAAATACACTTGCCAATAGGGACAAAGTTGCCATGCAGCCTCTCCTCCATACTACATGTTGCAGAAAACATTAGGGGATAGTCTTCTTGATCACTTCTCCATGATCACACACACTACCAACCTCCCATTAATCAAATAATGCCTCTGTGGCAACCGTAGCAATTGCTGGCCTGGAAAATTCATATTTGGAAGTAATTTATTTTCAGCTTTCTTAATGCAAGTTAGCAGGTGGCAATAAGGAGGCTAAGCCAACATCATGTGACTAGCAGGTGCGCTGCAGATCATGTACCATAGTTTAGAAACCATGTGTGTTAATGCAAATACTTAGAGCTTGAGTGCATTCATTTAAAGACAGTTTACAAGCTCAGAGCTTAATCACACCTGTACAACAATATCTCTCTTTAATTACTTGGATGAAGACGAGACAGAGGAATATTTAAAAATATTGTAAAATAAGAACTGCATCTGGTCCAAGACCAAAAAAAAAGATGCCCCATCAATATTAAAATATTATAAATCAGCAATTAGATATGGATAAGAGAGAAAGTGAACCTTCTCTTGCTGAACACAAAATAAATCTTAAGCAGCCCTTCAGAAACAAACCAGAAGCATTTTCTCAAACCCCTCTTTACAAGCTCATCAGAGTTTTCTGACATTCAGTTTCATTCTTCTTGTTTACCTCTGATATTGACGTACACACCTGAGCTATGGTACTTTGTATACAACTGTACAGTCAAGCCTGCTTACAAAGTGAGGTTCACTTCATCATAGGCAGATGAAATATGACAGATAGGTTGGCTAATTGTCAAAAGTGAACTCAACTCACTTCTCCTTCTTCCCACTAAATGTATTATGATTGGAGCTGGATGAGTAGTACAAACATGTGTTGTTATTTGATTGAGTAAAAGCTTCAGTTTTGTTTCAGGTGCTATTTGTGAGCCCTTTCTCCTCTCTCCTCCTTACTTTCCACCAACATTCACTGGGATAAATTTTTGTGGCAAAATTCTTTAGATGGCCACTGTGAAAGGTTTGAGAGCCTGGGAGTCAGGCAATCAGGGAGCAGAAATAATGCATCTTCAGATGACTGGTTACACAGGATGAATAGCAAATTAAAATAGAATACTCACAACAAAAGCTCAGGACTCAAGTAGGTTGCACAAACCTTTCAATTAATTTTGAATAACCCCAGGGTTTTGTTTGAATTTTCTACAAACAGAAAAAATTGTTGAAAAAGAATAGCTTACATACCTCTAATTATGAACCAGTATATTGCAACTCAGCAGTTATTTTTGTTAAAATTGGATGCAGTCTTCAGATATATGCATTTTCAGGCTATTTTAGTTCAGGACAACTGTTCCTCTCTAGAGATTTTATACCCATTGTTATTTATTCTTGAAGATATCTACTACTTTAATGGGTGTGCTGAACAAAAAATTATCCTCTAGATTTTTTTTCAAATTGTTTTAGTAAAACAAATGATTACTTATAAAAGCAATTTTGTTTTTATTTTAAAAAGTACTACAAGCATGTGGAGGGTGGAGTTCCCTTATTTATCCAGAGAATAAGTAGAGCAGCCACACATACTTTCCAGTAATAGAATGCCAAATGTGTGTCTGTCTATCACATTCTAGAGGAACTACCTCCAAGGGCAAATCAACCTTCAGGGTCCAGAACTTCAAAGGCCCCGATTTCAACAGAAGTGAGGTGCCTAACTACCTTTCTAGATCTAGGCCCAAATGCCTATTTAGTCCTTGGCCTGAGAGTCTGTTTGCAAGCCTAACAGCCACAAGACTTTTTATAAAGTGAAAGGCTATCTGTTCCACTTAAACTGAACTAAGATTTCCCACTCATACCATGTAGGTCACCTGGCAGCTTTCAGGTGGCATCAATTTGGTGATTACTTAACCTATGCTGGATTCCAGCTGACAACCTATATGAAATATGCTCTATATTCTATTACCAATCTCCTGAGCCACCCTGCCCCTGTGTTGTTAGCATTCCGCTGAACTGACAATAAGGAGTTAGAGATTTGAAAAATTGTTTGCTTCATGTTGCAGCTCTTTTGCTCTCTTGAGTTGTTTAGAGAGGTTGCCTGAAGTGTATCATCAAATCAATTGCACAAGGACCTTTTGTTTAAGGTCTCACAGAGCAGGGTTCCACTCTGCAAGACAGGCAAGATCTGCTACCATTCTAAAAAGTACATTTGCACACATCAGCTATTGTTATCTTCACTAGCATCAGTAAATGACTTGCTCTTTCCACTACCTCTATAAGCTGTACTAAATCTCTCATTATGGATGGACTCCTGATCTCTGCAATATGAATGTTGTAGTTGTGATCAACTTGTCAGCATATGTAAACAGATTTCTTGATGACAGCATGTTTATTGTAACAAAGAAATAATGTGTCTGATAATGGAAAGGAAGAACAAACCTTGCTAACTTGCTGTATTTAAGATTGATTATACATTACCAGACACCAACACACACAGGATCTAAGCTCTCTCTTAAATGACAGTGTTTTAAAGGGCTCCTGATGCCACACAGGAAAAATGTATTTAGAAACTGTATTTGAAAACACTTCTGCTGATGCATTTATTTTCATATTTCTCTTTAGTTGCATTATTATGCACATCAGCATGAAAATGGAAATTTTGTTTCTTAGGCTTGTTGGTTTCTACTCGGAGCTCTTGACCTTCGAAGGCTCAAACATTCGACAATGTCACGCTTTCAAAAGGGTAAAAACCTCAAATGAAGACTGTAACCCCCTCTCCTGACAACCAAACCCAGATTCAGTATTTGCCAATACTTTGCAGTTACATAGAGATAACAGCAGATCAGTATGAACGAAAGTTTGTGTCTCGAATACTGTAACTTGATTAAATGAGAGAAAAAGCCAAGATGCTCCTACTGCCTAGTTTTTGCCTTAAGTCATAGGTCTGTAAGTTTTACTCAACTTTAGTCAGGCAAAACACCCACTGATATTAGTGATCATTCTCCCCCAAGTAACAACTTCAGGATTTGACCCATAATGATTAGTTTGTGACAGCACAAATAGTTGATGAGGAAGGGATTATAAAAAGTCAACTGCAATGTCACAAGTTCAACTAAGAAGGTGCATATAAAAATCTTCCTATCAGGAACTGTTACAACAGAAATCATTTGGAAGAGTGGAGAGGAATGTAGCAATATCTGTTGAGAAGCCTTCTCTTTTGGAGATAAGAGCATATTGGAGAGGAGATCACTGGTGGCCAGATATACGCAGCATACCACTATATTGGGCTCCCTAGTCTTTCTATTTTCTATGCAGCAGATCTTTTCCCACCCGGAGCTTCATTAAGATTTTAATTTAAGAGTATCTGTTGAGATTAATAACACTTTTGTTCTCTTTTCTGTCTTGACACTCAGGATCTGACTAATTTTAATCAACTGTTAGTTGGAAATTAGACACCAATATACAAAACCATTCTGAATAAAGCCACATACCATATACAACCCTTTCACATTGACATCTAGGTCCAAAGTAGTCTACTACGTGGCAAAGCCAATAAGAATCAGAATATATAAAACACTTAACACCTCATTGGAAATCCAGTTACCATACAAGATGTATTACATCTATGCATTGTGAAGGGGAAAGTGTGTTGTGCTACTTCTGAAATTTAGATATCCACTAACAGAGGAATAAGAAACTAGAAGCTCCCTATTTTCATACATATTCTGAAAATATATCTATATGCTGTTAAAAAAGGGCAATGGTAAAGTTAAGAGGCTTAAATTAATCCTGAGTTTGTTTTGGTTCACAGCACATACATTTTTTCTAGTGAACAGGGAGAGAGAGGATACATGAACACTGGCTGTCACAACCCTGAGTTCTTTACTGGTTTGCCCCATTGAGCAGCTCAATTTTTAGTTGTGATTAAGGAAACGGATTATTCAGATAGAGGGGAAAAAAACCAATGATTCCAATTTCTTGCTCCTCAGACACGCTGCCTTGTTAAGATAAAGAATTAAATAAGCCGTATTCACAAAAGCAATAAAAAAAAATACCAGTGCATTTCATTACAATTATTTCTTTCCAGTTTGCCTGGATACTGGACTATGTATTTCTCCCTTTATGTGGATTTACAAACAAAAAGAGAAAAGTAGATTAAAGCAGCAAGGCTTCCGAGCACATTAGAGCAGCAATATACTGTTAACAGAACACATGTTGAATATTTCAAATGAACAAAAAGATTGTGTCAGTTGAGCAGTCTGGACAGTCTATTTACATGAAATGGCAACACTCATTTATTTTTCCATGGTGGCTAAGTACATAAAGGGTTACAATCATTACTTCCTGGAAGTTGTCATCCAGTAAGTCAGCTACACTTGTTTTTATTCCAAATTCCAAATACGGTTTACAAGAAATACTGTATCATAATGGCTCCAATTGTTAATTCTTGTGAATATACTTATGCTTCTCATTAGAGAAAAAAAGGCATTTTATGTAAAGTACATTTTCAGGTGGTCTTTTTTCTTTTCTTTTTTTAAATATACTATATTCAACAGCAATACCTTTCCACGGTCTACCCACTCACTACTACTTATGCATTTGTAGGGAAAAAAATTCAGGAAATTACAACTGAAACTCAAATAAATTTTATTAGTCATACAAGTCATAAACAAGAAGAAAAGCTCATTGAAAATGTATGCATAAATACCTGTTCATAGACAATCCTGGTAGAACTCTTATGACAGAGAAAGGGCAAGCTTCCATTATTTTCTCCCACTATCAAAATTATAAAAAAACCCACAACCTCCAGAAGTTCCACAATTTAAGATATGCATGAGTACACATACTTGCTTTTTTCAGAGGAAGTCTAATCAAGGAATACTTGGATATGTACCTACATATAGATAACGTAATGTAGTGTAGAAATTTCCTCAGCATCATTTTGATATGGTCACCTGAGAGTATCAAAGCCATAAACTAATTATGCAGGTCATCCCAGCTCATACTGTTGACACCTTTTTATCGCAGTACATCATAATGCACTCTGTACGTGTCAAATTTTCTAAGAGAACTTTGAATGGAATCTCGCTGACAGAGAGCAGGAGCACTGTAAATCAGGTTGCCTTCACACCATGAAAGTAGGCCTTGGAGGAAGAAGAGCATTAATGTGTTTCAGATATATCTACAAATTAATTGAATGTAACTTTTCCCTATACAATGGTTATTTAGAGATCCAGTACCTCAGGATTTAGCAGGGCTAGACGCAAATACTTGGTAGCTCCCCTTTCCAATGGGGTATAAACTTCCCATTTCTAGTTCAAGTGGTCTGCAAGATACTTGACATTAAGCTTGTTACTACTCAAAGACAGATACCACCCATCTTCCACATTAGTGTGGTATCATTTTGGGTGGAAATGCCACATTTCTGGGAGAAAAAAGTTGAAATATCCTTGTCAGACTGGGAGGGAGAGGGCAGCGATTTGACTTCCTTTCTTGAAAAATAGCAACTACTGGAAACTGCTCAAGAGTATTAGAAGCAGTCCTGAAGCACACTGATTGGTGGGCAGGTTAAAAAGCAAGATAGATAATAAATTGCTGAGTTATCCAACAAGCAACATGGATATCACCAACACGTATCTGGTGGGTGTCTTTACATTTAGATGTTTTCCAAGAGGGACTGACCGACCTGACCACATTCCAGTTAGTTTTCACAAACTGAAGAATATATTAATTCATGAGGCATTGGGTGGCTCAGTGGATAATTTTCGGGAAAAGAAAAGTTCTCTTTGGCTCAATCATGATGGAAGAGGAAAGCTGAAATACAGTATAAAAAAATAATGTTCCTGATAAGGATACCCCTCTCAAGCTGTAGCATCATCTCTCAAGACAATCAATGGAAGCCCAATCACTACAGTCATTTAAAATGGGACTGAAGATATTACAAATATGAACTATAGGGAATAATCTTTCATTGGCAGATGTATATTTGTCAACAATCTAGTCACATTTACTACTATAGTGCTGAAGGGCCTACCAAGCATGGGGATGCATTATAATAGGCACAGAACAGAGAAGTAAATGGTCCCTGCCTGAAGAGCTTACAATCTGGACAGACAGGGTGAAGGAAGGGGTGTAACACAGAGGCAACAATGTGTTTGCAGAGAACGTCATTTTAGTGACACTTTTTAAGTTGGGTTTAGCTAAATCAGTGTTTCTCAAACTGGGGTCACCGCTTGTGTAGGGGAAGCCCCTGGCAGGGAGAGCCAGTTTGTTTACCTGCCTCGTCTGCTGGTCTGGTTGACCGTAGCTAACACTCAGGGCCGGCCAGAGGAATCAGGGGGTTTGGGGCAGGGCCGGGTCTTCAGCGGCGGGTCCCTCTCGGAGGGAAAGGCCTGCTGCCGAATTGCCACCAAAGAATGAACCAGCAGCGGTAGTGCAGCCTAAGTGCTGCCGATCCCAGCTCCCTCCCCCTGCCGTTTGTACTCACCAGGTGGCTCTCCGAGGCTTCGGCAGCACTTCAGCAGCGGGTCCTTCATTCACTCCAAGTCTTCCACTGCACTGAAGGACCCGCCGCCGAAGACCTGGAGCGAGTGAAGCACTCGCCAAAGTGCAGCTGAAAACCCAGAGAGGCTCGCGGGGCCCCTACAGGGCCCAGGGCAAGTTGCCCCACTTGCTCCCCATTCTGGGCGGCCCTGCTCCCACTGGCTGCGGTTCACCGCTGCAGGACAATGGGAGCTGCTGGAAGCACCAGCCAGTAAGTCCCTCGGCCCACCCCGCTTCCAGCAGCTCCCAGCGGCGAACCGCAGCCAGTACGAGCCGCGATCGGCCGGACCTTCGGACAGGGCAGGTAAACAAACTGGCCCAGCCCGACAGGGGCTTTCCCTACACAAGCAGCGACCCCAGTCTGAGAAACACTAAGAAAAAGGGAAAGAAAAAGGGAAGGGAAGAGGGCCAGGTACAGAATGAAGTCAAGGTGCAGGCACTGAGGGAGGGGGAGGGTTTGAGAAAACAGCCAGCCAGCATAAAGAAAAAAAGAATCCAAGAATCCTGATACTGCAGTATGGTTATGCAAACTGATGAAAGAAGCTAGATTGTTCCTTAAAACTTGAGCAGTAAGGGTAGATTATTAGAAACAAATCTAGATTAAATACAAACTGAGTTAGCATTAATTTCTACTCATAGGAGTGCAGGGGTCAGAGGTGGGCCACTGACATTCTGTTAATACTGCAACTTGCCATTGGTTCACTTACACATGGCTTGGTGTGGCTGTCCCCTACCACTGTGACCAGTCTTGTCCAACATGCAGATGTCACACTGCCAGCACAGGGTCAATGCTAAGAGCCTGTATAAGGGTCAGCAGAGGATTTCTTGCTGTAGAGCAGGAGTGGGCAAACTTTTTGGCCTGAGGGCCACACAGGGGTTGCAAAACTGTATGGAGGGCCAGGTACGGAAGGCAGTGCCTCCCCAAACAGCCTGGCCTCTGACCTCTATCCACCCCCTGGCCCCTGACTGCCCCCGTCAGAACTCCCAACCCATCCAACCCCCCCTGCTCCTTGTCTCCTAACCGCCCCACCTCCCAGGATCCCCCATCCCTAACTGCCCCTGGAACCCCACCCCCATCCAACCCCCAGCTCTGACCCCTATCCACACCCCGTCCCGTGACAGACCGCCCCCGGAACCCCACGCCTATCCAACCCCCCCTGTTTCCCGTCCCCTGGCCCCCATCTATACCCCCACCCCCTGACCGGCTCCCCCAGGACTCCCACACGTATCCAACNAGCCCCCTCCTGGGGCCCCCACCCCTCACCACCCCGGGACCCTGTTCCCTATTTAAACCCCCTGTTCCCTGACTGCCCCCGTGAAATCGCCCACCCCGTATCCAACACCCTGACCCCCTTACCAAGCCGCTCAGAGCAGCATGTCTGGTAGCCACGCCACCCGGCCAGAGCCAGACACGCTGCCATGTTGCTCAGCTGGAGGGCACAACCCTGCCACCCAGAGCGCTGCCAGCGTGGCTGGGGGGGACGGGGACAGCCGGGGAGGGACTGGGGCTAGTCTCCCCAGCCGGGAGCTCAGAGGCCGGACAGAATGGTCTCGCAGGCCATAGTTTGCCCACCTCTGCTGTACAGTCTTATCGCGCTAGCCAACCTTTTCCAGTGCTGACATCCATTACCACTGGAGCTGCTCTGATTGACAAGGGAACCAGTATTCATGGAATCTGAAATTAATTTAAGGAAAACAAAGCAGAAAGATGAATTGAGAAGCCATTCCATCTGACCACAGAACCATTTCCGAGCTATCAGTCTGATGTTATTAGCAACTGATACTTTACTTCATAAAAAGTGACCAATAAAAAGACAATAGTAGGAAATTAAATGAACCTTAACATGATTTAGAACTTTACTATGCAATGCTGAAATATTGTGGAGAAAACACTTGGAAAGAACATCAGAAGAAACCATTGTACAGGATCCAAATTGCATTGGTTTCAGTGAGGTATGTGAGCACATTAAGAGGGAAGTTATATCTTTCACTATTAATGATTAAATTGACAAAAGCCAATCACCATATTTAAGATAATTAAATATCATTTATTATTTTACACACACACACACACACACACACACACACACGTAAGACCTGCCACATTCATGATTACTGGTTGTCTGTTCACATGTACTGAAGTGACCCAGATTCCATTCACTCCAAATGTCCACTGAAACACAAAACATATGAAATGGAAAAAGGATGGTCTCATGGTTAAGATGCAGGACAGGGAGTCACATATCCTGAGCCAATTCCTGACTGCCAAACAGATTTACTTTGTGACTTTGGCCAACCCACTTACCTTCTTTGTAACAGAGTTTTCCTATCTGTAAGAAGGCAAAATTCATTACATGTTTTTAAAAACATCTCAAAACCCTCAAGATGGAAGACCTTCATTTTTTAATATTTAAATTTACATTCAAATGATATTCTGAGTCTCCTGAACAGCTGCTCTGAACAGAAAGCAAGGTTTATTTTTAAATGGAGGTCACAGAACAATAGTACAGATAAATCACACTATCTAAAAGGTGTAAGAAAGGGCAAAGTATAAAGCCTATTGAAGTGTCCAATTATCAAAATGATCATTTTCAATTAGTTTTAATTAGTTTCTACTCTTGCTATGTTTTTTTGATTTGTTTGGGTTTTTTTTGTTTGTTTGTTTGCTTGCTTTTTGCAGATACAAGAAAGTTAAGGAAGTGTCCTGGATTGTACTTTGAAAGCCATGACAAATTCTTCCTGATGCCTTCCAGTTGAGAGGGAATCAATTTTTGTATTCATGGGAAATCCAAAATTTCAATTTTTTTCCATTCCAGAATGGAACAACGTCCCATAGATTTCAAGTTTCCAGCAAAATGAGAGTCAGAACTTATGGAGTTTTAAGGTCAATTGAAATACTGTTTCAATTTTTCCTTTCTAAATTTTATATCTAGAGTTTGTCTGGGGAATTTCAAAGAAAACTGGAAAAGGGTTATGTCATTATAGCCCATTTAAAATGTTTTCAAAACAAAATGAATTTTTGTCATGAGTTTCGGTTTTGAAACTATATTACAAGATATTGTAATATACATTAAAAATTTGAAATAAAAAACAAACATACATTTCAAAAATTTTCTTTGGAGAATTTGGATGTTTGGTTTTCATTTCAATTCAGAATGAAGCCAAATTTAAAATCCTTTGTGAAATGAAGCCTCCATCCTCTGCATAGCTCTAATATAACACGTAAATACAAAATTAAGTAGGAATAGAACGCTTTGATTTTCATTTCAAAATAAAATGTTTTGATCACACATACACCACTTTTTTCAAATTTTCTTTCAAAACAAAGTTTAATTCAAGCAGACATATTTCCACAAAATGTTTTGCTTTTGATGAACTGGCATTTTCCAACAGAGAAACATTCTATTGGCAAGTTTCTAACCAGTTCCACTTCCAATCCTTAGTTAACATTAGACACACAGCTTCAAACATTCACCATCTTACAATAGAGGTGCTTGGATCAGGTAGCTAGTAAGCATGTTTCCTATTCACCCCAAGTGAATTTTACTTTGTGGAGAGCAGTAAGGATATGTCTACACTGCAATTAAACACCCACGGCTTGCCTGTGTCAACCCACTCGGGCTTGGGCTATTGGGCTGTTTAACTGCAAGGCAGACATTTGGGCCCCGGCTCGAGCCCGGGCTCTGGGACCCTTCCCGCTTGCTGGGTCCCAGGGCTTGAGATTGAGCCTGAGCCCAAATCTCTGTATCACAATTAAATAGCTCCATAGACCAAGCCCCATGAGCCCAAGTCAGATGATCTGGGCCAGCCACAGGTGTGTGTTTGCTGTTTAGACATACCCTAATAAGGCTTAAAGGGTGCCTAGGCCTATTTTAAAGGCTTATAGGGAATTTAAGTGCTGCACGGGTGTCGTGTCAGTCCTCTGCACAGGGCTCAATTTTACATCCCTACTTGTAAAGGGATTTTTTTTTTTAAATCAGACTCAGACTCAAGGACTGGAAGGGACCTCGAGAGGTCATCGAGTCCAGTCCCCTGCCCTCATGGCAGGACCAAATACTGTCTAGACCATCCCTGATAGACATTTATCTAACCTACTCTTAATTCGAGTGGTTCACAACACCTCCCTACGACATTACTTCCGTGTGTATCTATATACCCTGAACAGTAGGAAACTTTTCCTAATGTCCACCAAATCTCCTTGCTGCAGTTTAGCCTTGCTTCTTTTATGTCATTAACGCTAAGGTAAGAAGTTTCTCCCTCCTCCTGATTGACACCCTTTAGTACCTAAAACTGCTTCATGTCCCTCTCAGTCTCCTCTTTTCCAACTAAATAAAACCCTCTTTCAGCCTTCCTTCTAAGGTCTGTCATCAAACCTATTATTCTTTCGTTGCTCTTCTCTGGACCTCTCCAATTTTCTCATCCACATCCGTTCGAATGCAGTTGCCAGAACTGGACACAATACTCCAGTTGGCCTAACCAGCGCAGAGTAGAGCGACGAATGATTCTCAAGTCTTGTTTTACAACCATGACTGCTTTAATGCATCCAGAATCGTTTGCTTTTTTTTGCAATAGTATCACACTGTTGACTTCTATTTAAGCTGTTCCACTCATGGACCCTAGATCTCTTCTGCTTGCCCATACTCCTTCTAGAGCCGTCTCTTCCCAGTCTGAATAGTGTGAAATGACCGTTCCTTCCTAAGGGAGGCGCACTTTGCATTATGCTCTTATTGATACTTCATCCGGTTTCCCGCAAACTATTTCTCCAATTTGTCCGATCATTTTGAATTTTGACCCTGTCTTCAAAGCAGTTGCATCCCTCCCAGTTTGGTATCGTCCACAAACTTATAAGTGTACTTTCTATGCCAACATCCACGTCGTTGATGAGATATTGAACACAGTCGGTCCCAAACAGACCCTGCGGAACCCATTGTTTTACCTTTCCAGCAGGATTGGGAGCCATTAATATACTCTCTGAGTACGGTTATCCAGACAGTTATTGCACCCACCTATGTAGCCCCATCTAAATTGTATTTGCCTAGTTTATCGATAAGGATAGCATGCGAGACCGTATCAATGCGTTATAAAGTTAGCGATCCACATCCACCGTTCTCCTTCCACAGACTCGTTATCTGCAAAGAAAGCTATCAGATTGTTTGACACGATTTGTTCTTTACAAATCCTTGCTGGCTATTCCCTCACCTTATCATCTTCCAAGTGTTTGCACGATGATTTCTTTAATTACTTGCTCCATTATATTCCTGGGCAGAAGTTAACTAACTGGTCTGTAGTTTCCTGGAGTGTTTTTATTCCCCTTTTATAGATGGGAGAGATTCCAGAAAACTGGAAAGGCAAATATAGTGCCCATCTCCCATGACTTTCCAAAGATAGCTAGAGGCTCAATCTCCTCTATTAACTCCTTGAGTATTCTAGGATGCATTCATCAGGCCCTGTGACTTGCAGGCATCTAACTTTCTAAGTGATTTTTAACTTGCTCTTTTTTTTTTATTTCTAACCTACCCCCTTCCCATAAGCATTCACTAGTTAGACATTCCTTCAGACTTCTAGTGAAGACTAACAAAGAAGTCATTAAGCATCTCTGCCATTCCAAGTTTCCTGTTACTGTTTCTCCTTCCTCACTGGCAGTGGGCCTACCCTGTCCTTGGTCTTCCTCTTGCTTCTAATGTATTGAAAAGTCTTCTTGTTTCCCTTATTTCCCATAGCTGTTGAGCTCATTTTGTGCCTTTGCCTTTCTAACCTTGCCCCGCATTCCCGTGTTGTTTGGCCTATTATTCATCCTTTGTATCTGACCTAGTTTCATTTTTTAATGACTCCTTTTTATTTGCAGGTCATGAAATCTCACTGGTTAGCCGAGGGGTCTTTTGCCACATTTTCTATCTTTCCTACCCATCGGAATAGCTTGCTTTTGGGCCCTTAATAGTGTCCCTTTGAAAAACTGCCAACTCTCCTCAGTTTTTTTCCCCTCAGTCTTGATTCCCATGGGACCTTACCTATCAGCTCTCTGATGTTCAAAATCTCAGTAGCTGATCAGTCACCATACAAAAGATACCAATATAGACCCCAAGAGATATGTCCTACTACTTGTCTAACTCTCTGGGTTCCTCAGTAAATCCATCAAATTGGTCTTACTTTAAACTAGTACATTAAGAACAGTGCCAGGAACCAGTTGGTCTCTGAATAAAAACAAGAGTCAGGCGGAAGTAGACAATCAAGTGAATGAGTACATTTGAGCTTGAGAGTGCTACACATAATTCTCAGATAGGAAGGTATATTCATTCTCAGATGCTCCAGAGGGATAATAGTACAGTTGGCACAGCCAGAGTACATCTCAGCTGCTGAGCTAAACAGAACTTTCTCCTGTTTCTTTTAAAACATGTAATACTGCGTTAAACTGAAAATTGAGACATGTCTAGGACTTTTGAAGGTCAGTATTATGCTGTAACTTTATGTATTTTGCTCTAACACTACATAATTCTAGGTATCTCTGCGTGCATACCATTTTAGAAGGCTTTTTTGCACCCTAAACACCCAAAAAGCAGACAAGACTAGAGTTCTGAAATTTTACAATCAGATGACATCTCATAAAAGTATATATGAATTGTAGACTGAATGGTATATAAAATAAGTATAAATGAACACAATTGGCCCCCCTTAAGTCTCTTCCTCCATTTTGATGAAATTAATATAAGGAAGGTGCAAATCAGATTGACAGACCATATTCAGAGTACTGCAGTTATTAATGATTTGAAGGACACAAGAATTCAAAATGAGCTTGACAAACAGGAAAACTGGTCTGTAATCCACAAGATCCAAAAGACAAGTACAAAGTATTATACTTAGAAAGAAAAGAAAGAAAACAAATCAAATGCACAATTACAAAAATGGGAAATAACTGGCTAGCTGGTAGTACTGATAAAAAAGGATCTGAGGGTTACAGTGGATCACGAATTGAATGAGAGTCAGCAACGTAATATAGTTGCAAAAAAAAAAAAAAAAAAGGCTAAAATTCTGGGCTGTATCAACATAAGTGTTGCATGTGACACGCAAGGTAATTTCCTCCAAAACTGAGCACTGGTGAGGCCTTAGCTAGAGAACTGTCTAACTGTAGAAGTCACACCTTAAGAAAGATGTGGATACATTGGAGAGGGTCTGGAGGAAAGCAACAAAAAGGATAAAAAGTTTAGGAAACCTGACCTATGAGAAAAGCTTTTAAAAAAACCTGGGGATGTTAGTCTGGAAAAAAAGACAACTTGGGGCAACTTGATAGTCATCAAATATGTTAAGGGCTGTTATAAAGAGGATGGTGATCAATTGTTCGCCACATCCACTAAAAGTAGGACAAGACATAATCAGCTTAATCCACAGCAAGGAAAACGTAGGTTTGATATTAGGAAAGACTTCTAGCTATAAGGCTAGTTAAGTACTGGAACTGGAATAACTTACAAAGGGAGGTTGTAGAACTTCTAACATTGGAAGTTTTTAAGATAAGGTTAGACAGACACCTGTCAGAGATGGTCTAGGTATACTTGGTCCTGCCTTAGTGCAAGGAACTGTACTAAATGAATTCTCAAGGTCCCTTCTATGATTCCAAGTCATTTCATTCAATTATCCAACAAGCAAGAGATCTGTAAGGCACATGCCCCACACTACCTTACCAATTTTAAGCTTGTCATTAAGAACAACTGTCAAAAATGGATTTGAAATAAACTAAATCCTGAGAGCCCTCATAAAAGGCTAGTTAAATTAGAAAGTGACACAGCTAATCAGTTTAAGAATAGATACTTTTATTAACAGCAAAGTTACAGTACAACCACCATTGCTCACTATACTCAGAGGTCTCACACTTCCAATGAATCACTGAATTTTAGGTTTACATGCAAGTGGCCTTTCTCCAACTATTCCCTACAAATTAAGGCCCCAACCTTGCAATCAGATCCAGTTAGGTCAAGCCCTGCACCTAGCATGGAACATCCCCAAAGTCAATGGGGCTGAGAATGGGTACAAGGGTCCACCCATGTGGCTCTAACTGTAAGATCAGGACCAAAGACTCTGTAGCCTGGCACTTGTTAGAGTTTAAGATTCTTATTTTAACTATTTTCTTTTTTCCACAAATGTGATAGTTTTATTCCTGGTGACAAAAGCAGTCTTTAAGAACACCACAAATCAGTAACAGATCAAGTTTCTCATGGTGAGAGGACCGACCAGGTGAAACCGGAGTGGCATGTTCACATGCTCCACCCATGAATAAAATGTACCCTTTGTATTTCTGTTAGTTTGTAATTCTATCTGTATTTCTGAGGTTCTTGTATGAACTGCCTATACAATGAGTGAGTCTACTCATACAACTAGAAAAGTATTGCAAGTAATAACTTTCAGCTCACATAAGCTAGAAACTAATTGGCACAAAACCTAATAGAACCGACTCTTAGTCAAGGAATTAAAAGCATAACAAGATATGTAAAGTAGGACATCGAAAATCTTCATTTCCATATGTGGCACCACAACATACACAAACACACTTTACCAGTGATGTCTAATAGAAGCCCATTTGCTCCAATAACATATTCAGGTAAGTCTCGCAACTGGGTATACACAAATGCATATGTTTTGAGTTGTCAAATTCTGGAAGTTATGGCTTTTGGGACTACAGCATTTAGGGACCAGAATGATCCCTGGGTCACACCAAACTGTAATCAGCACAGGACCTTGGTGGAGGGAAAGGACAAAAGATGCCAGCTTTGTGCATGCTATATTCTAGGGACTGCTCTAATCCCCATATTGAATTTATGCTGATAGTAACAGTTCCTTAGAGGTCATAACACTAACCAGATATCATTGGAGGAAAAGGTGCTTGGGCCATGGCCCTTTTTCCCAGCATGCCTTGACACCTCTATGCTGGACAAGTGGCGCAGAGCTGGCTTTGTTGATTTTACACTAACTGAAAGTTACCTTGCTGTCTAACTAGGACACCTTTATAGAACCTTTGGGTTTCTCCAGTGAAGAGAGACCATATTGGGGGTCAGGACCTGACCCTAGTTTGTTTGTTTGTAATTTGTGTTTATATTTGCTTATCTGGCCTTCAAGATCTGTTGTGGCATTACACAAATATTCGGTTAGCATTAAGAAAGGGATTCCAGAATGGGGAAAACAGACTTCCTGTAATCTGGAATTAAATTGTTATATAGGTCTTTGAAAAAGAGGCTGTGATTACATCCACAGGTCCTAGTGGATCTTTCTAACAACTTTGCTAAGGGCATCATCACTTCAGCAGTGTCAAGACAACCATTGTACACATTAAGAGACACCACAAGGGAACAACGTGAACAAATCAAAATTCCTAATACATTAGGTTTATAAATGCATTGTGAAGTCTTGGCAATTACAAAGGGGGACTGTAACGCCTGAGGGGACAGTTTATAACCAGATGCCTTCACTACCCCAGTCTTTGTTTTTACTGAAGTTAGCTAATAATGAGGGGGGAGGTAGGGAGAGCAGGCAGAGGAGGATCCTCCCCTCAAAGCACAGTATCTTTTTAATTCTGCTAAACACAGTGACTGTTTTCTTATTTCATCACAGTAGGTTGCCATGAAAATGCTGAATTTCTGATATCATAATCATGATCTCATTGCAGGATCAACTAAAAAGAGAAGATGGACTATGCAACTATTGATATTCTGTTGGATTTCATAAACAGTTGTGGGGTACTCTCTCCCCATTTTCCAAGGCCTTGTTTGCCTCCACAGGCCCCAATCCTGAATATGTGGGGGGAATTTCTGCACCCACATAGCAGGGTTCCATGTGAGGGCAGGCTCTGCCCAGCATATCACATAGCAGTTACTATTTGCTTAAATATTATCTTTATAATATAGACAGTATTAAAGGCTTATGTAGCATTTTGAGCTGTTAAGACAAGTCTGTAGCTATCCATTGGAATACATATCCACTGGAGTAGTACAAGCATTTCACTGAACAGCACAAGTTTTCACCCACCCTGACAATTGGAAAGGAACCAATATGTATCAAGGAACATGCACACCCCCATATCATTAATTTATTGTCCTCTCTTCCACAAAACATATTTTTACAAAAACAGATGGGTTTCTTTTCCTTTTGAATACTGAAGGTCTAAGAAATATTAGCAGCTAAACCAAGACAGCAGTTGCACTGCTCTCAGCACAGTACTTTGATGTAAAAATGTAGCTCATGTTGAAGCTGAAACATTTATAATATTGAAGAGATCCATTTATTAATCAAGCTGCCACAGCACAACATACAAAGCAATCCTTGGGAAATAAAGCCATGTGCATTATGAAGAGGGGAAGGCTTGCTATTGTCTTTCTTCAGTTTAACTGCCAAGCTTTTTAAAAGGTTACTAAACCTCACTGATTAATGAAAGGTGCATAATCTCAGCCAAAGAGTTCATAAACATTCTAGCTGTAAATCAGTCCCCCGCACCCCCTTCTCCAAACTGATTCCTGACAAATTATAAAGGGCGGCATGAGCGGCATCTGCCTTCCCCTATCTTAAATGACACTGCTAAGGGGAATTAAGTTCAGCAATCACTCCGTTGTTTGACGTGCAAATCCGGGCGCGTGAAATCGGTAGTGTGACTCCAGAATGACTCTGACCAGCACGTACAGTACAGCTCATCCAGCTAAAACTCATCTCTTTACCCTCCCCCTCCCTACTCATTGTGATCGCTCTGGATTTTGCGATGAGCCTCAGAGGGAGCTCAAGTTAAGAACAGTGTCAGGCAGCAACAAACAGCAACAAAAAAAGGGGGGGGGGGAGAAATTTCTCTGCTCTCCCCCCCGCCCTCCATTGACGTCCACTTACCTTTCACTTGACTTTCATACTCCGCTATAATCTCTTTGTCCTTTTTGAATCTGCTTGGTGTGGACATTATCCAGGCGGCGTTTCTCCGACGAGCTGGGTCAAATGGTCACAAAGCAGAGCCCCGCGGACGGCGAGGGGAGCGGCGCCCACACGCGCTAGCCCAGCAGCTGCAGGGCTGGGTCGGTGGCGACTAGACTAACCCTGGCGCGGGCACCATCTCCTCCAGCCACGGCAAAGAGAGCCCAGCCCCGGGGCCAGGCGGGCGGGGGGGGGGACCCGCTCCCTCTGCACAGGGCTAGTGCCGAGCCCTGCTGCTGCCCCGCACCGCTGTCATCTCTCCGCGCACCAGAGGAGGTGGGATGGGGCGGACAAAGGGTAGGGGCGGCCGGGTCAGCTCCGGGTTACTCCAGCGGCTGCCGCCGGCTAGGACAGCAGCGAGCTGACTAGCTCGAGGCGACAGCACCGCGCGCCGCAACTCCCCAGTTCCGGGCCCAGGGCGGAGCGGCGTCCCCGGGGATAAAGTTCTCGCCTACGGCGTGTCTCTCCCGTCCCGCGGCGCGGCGCCCGCTCCCCCTGCTGTTGCTGGCCTGGAGGAGGAACCCGGACTGCGTCTCCGCTGCCAGCGACCCGCCGGCAATGGGCAGGGAGGGAAGCTCGCACGCTGCCCCCCCGCCCCCCGCGGGCGAGCAAGCGCCGGGCTCTCGGCGTAGAGCGAAGCCTCTGGCGGCCAACCGCAGCCGCCACGCCTTCCTGGCCCCCCAATGGAGGGGAAGGAGGAGGCCCCAGCAAGCTAGGCTGCCCGGCCGCCTCCCGTGGAACAGCCCAGCCCCGGAGGCTGCTGAGCCTGCCTCGGCTTTGGCAGGGTGGGATCAGCTGCTGCTGCCGCCGGTGTCCTCTCCCGAGAGCATATGGTGAGCGGGTGTTAGCTGGGGAAAGCGGTGTGAGGCGGAGATAAGGTGATGGAAAGCCCTTGATCTTGGCGTGGGAAGTTAAATCCACACGCTGCAGCAGCGGCCGTCGCGGCGGAGCCATATGGAGAGGGGAGGAGGAAGGTGGGCAGGCTGGGAAGGGACCATTTAGTTTGGGGATCCCTGTTACTTCTCCGTTACAGCCATAGGAAAGCATTGTTTCTTGTTCGTTTTCAGTAGAGGTCACGCCCTCTACCCCCAACTCCCAGTACCGTAAACGTCGGGTAGCACGAGATGCTGGAGGGCTCGGAGGAGCCCAAGAAAACCTGCTAGCTGAATGAAAACGGTTTAATTTCCTTTATCATTAACAACATTTTCTATAACCTCAGTCTCATGAGGCTGCTGCCTTTCTGATACGGCTTATTCACAACAAGATTCACATCACTCCACTGGGTCTAGGTGTAAGCACTTGCATTCCCCAACTCAAAGCATAACATATGAATTAACGTACGTTGTCAATTGGCAGGTTAGGAAAATACACCACTTTTTTTTTTAATGGATGGGATGGGAACCACAGGTGCTGACTTTTGTTTTTGCCTGTAGGTGAACTCCTCTCTAACCCCTCCCTCCACCTACCCACAGCAAGTGGCAGGCAGGGTCTCTGGGGGAAGAGGCCAAGAGTGGCAGGACCTGAGAGGGGGAAAGCAGGGAGAGGCCAGTCAGGGCCATGGTCTGGGTGGCTGGGCCCACAAAAGATTAATTTGGCCCTGTAGGTGCTGAGCACCCCCTATTTTTTTTTTCAGTGGGTGCTTGAGCCGCAGAGCACCTACAGAGTCAGCTCCTATGGTGGGAACATGACTGCAGCAGATTAAGGCCATAGGGACCTAGCTTCCACCAAGTGAGAGAGGGGAAATGCATAAGTCTTTTTAGTAACTTTAGAAGAAATTGTA
The DNA here is from genome assembly GCF_003597395.2 of Chelonoidis abingdonii. NCBI lineage: Eukaryota > Metazoa > Chordata > Testudines > Testudinidae > Chelonoidis > Chelonoidis abingdonii. The sequence continues at coordinate 65,396,766 of NC_133769.1, read as the reverse complement.
TCTCAGTGCCCCCAAAGATCTAAAGGATAGGAAGAATGGCTGGCAACAGAGACAATGGCTGGAGGTGGGAGGAATTGAGAGTATGCTACTGGCCCACAAATTAAAAAAACCTGGAGTTCAAACTAAAGTATGTGGTCTGTTGACATCACTGGTGTCCACGGACTCTGAAGATACCTCATCTCCCCTCCTCTACCACTATTGGGAATAATTCTGGTCCTAATTGCTGAAGTTTTGGGGAGACTGGAACCTGGTTCACTCTCTGTAGCCCTACAAGAGGGCTACACTCTATAGGACTGGTCCAATTTTAGATTATTGCTACAAATTCTGGAGGCAGAATTTTCATGGAAGCTTGGCCCTAGGTCTTCAGGTTACATGAAGAAGAGCTCTGTTTAAGCTCAAAAGCTTGTCTCACTCACCAACAGAAGTTGGTCCAATAAAAGATATTACCTTACCTATCTTGTCTCTCTGTCTTCTCTGTGTCATTCATTATTTTCCAAACCTTTGTCATGTCACCTCTTTTTCCCCTACAAGTGAGTTATGTTACTCAGACTTCATGCATATTGTCAGTCCTGATGGAGCCTAGCTAAAACACCGCTTTCAGTGCAGTGAAAGCTGTTTTCAGAGTTGTTTCTGAAACTAATTTAGTTCTGAGTTTGACCTACAAATTATATCCCTTCAACAAGAGACACAAAAGCATTTAGTTGCTGCCTAGCCCTGATTTTCCTCAAACACTTGATGCTCACGTTTTGTCTAGTGGCTGCTTGTAGTTATATCCATCCGTTAGTCAATGACATGCTGAGTCACAGGATGATAGGCCAGATTCACTAGAGTATAGGGTGCCTAACAGCTAGGGGATTAGCTGGAAAGATAGCATAATTACGCAAGTGCTGTCTTTTCTTCAGGTAGTCCATCCTTTCTATTTGTCAGCCATGCCTCATGGTTGCCAAAAGCCTTTTTATCCTTGATCATACCTGATTGCACTCAAGTTCTCAAATAACAAATAGTAATAATGAAGTAAAAAAAAACAATAAAGAGTTCGAGGGCACATATAGTTGCCAGCAAGATAGATTATATTGTCACCCACGAAAGCTTATGCTTCAATACATCTGTTAGTCTTTAACGTGCCACCAGACTCTTTGTTGGTTTTTACAGATCCAGACTAACACGGTTACCCCTCTGATACTTATATTGTCATAAGTATCTAGGAATTCCTTGGGGAATAGAGAGGATGTCAAACCTTAATACAAAAAACAGCCTGAAGATATTGCGATGGCATAGTCGTGTAAGCTGCCTATGCATCAGCCTCATTTCCAAGTAATTAGGTGGACATAGGCCCCGCATAAGAACACTTGCCCCAGACACCTCAGAGGGTTATAGTCACAATTTGTTAAGTTTGTTTTTCTTCCTACTTTTAGAGCTTAACAAGAACATTACTATCTTAGCCAGAGGAAGACAACATTAGTAGGACAGCTCCTTTTACCAAAGGTCCAAGTAAAAAAAAAAAGTCCCTAATCCCCATGCTAAACTACAGCTAAAAGAGGGAATCTTCCTTTGACCCATTCCAAGTGTCTACAACCACAGGATTGCTTTCTACAGCCAAGAGCCCAGCTGGAAAGACCCCACCCAAAGCACCAGTTCTTACTGTGTTTACAGTCTTCCGCAGAAATATACCTCATTGTTCAGGGGAGAAAATGAACTCCCTTCCCCTAGGCCCACCTATCCACTCAAACTGTCTCTACTTCTGGAAGCTTCTGGTTCCTTTGCTTGCCTTGTTACAGGGCAGAGCTGTCAGTTTCATTGCTCAGTGGTTTGCCACAGTTTCAAACTCTTATCTCCAGGTCTAACAGCTCAGGCAGTCTTTAAGGGCTAACTTCCTCCTTTATGCCCCATGGAAGGGTTGAACTCTTTCCTATTTGATCACTAATAAAATGGATGAAGACTCCGTTAAGCCCCTTCTTGGTTCTTCTTACCCCATCACACCCAGATAAACAGACTACCAATAGAAAGTGCCTAACAACAGCCATGAAAGAAGGAGGAGCTCTAAGCACTTTCACTGGGAAAAGTCAAGAATGAAACTGTAAATGCAAGGTCTACCTAGGCCTTCTGTAACCTAGGCATTACAGAGGTTATGTCACCTAGCTGCTGCTGCCCACAATTAGCCCTTGGATAGAAGTGGGACTGCATAGAGAGTGTGCATGCGTCTGTTTTGGAGGGAGCTGACCATCATGGAGGAATCTACACTAGAAATTTTGTACCAATTTTCCAGCAATGATATACCTGGTCAGACGAAGTCTTCATGATGTGGTAGATAAAAAAAAAAAAAAAGAAGAAGAAGCTGAGCCCTGCCTACACTACCATTTAAAACACTGCTAACACAAGTACATGGAAAATGGGTACAAAATTTTCTAGCATAGACAAGACAAAGCCCATGGACATATCTGTTAAAATAGAAGCAGATACATGTGTTTCTCTTAAAGAGCAATTGTCTGTGAAGATACAAATTTCACAGTCTGCCTCCAGAGATCTCTCTCCCATGTGTCAAGATGATTGCTGGTTAATTCAGTATGCTTAGCTCACTTACTAGTGTGTCAGCAGTGGGAGCCACCTTCCATATATGGGCATTGAAAGATGTATGTATGCATGTTCGATGGCAGGCTGTGGAGCCTGCCAAAGTCAGGAGTCAGAGCTCTTTGTGAGCTGCAGAGATAAATTTTGGTTCCTGAATTATGCTGGAACTCCAGGGCAACCAGCCTGAGCTGGCCGAAAACCCCGATTTTTTTCTTCGAGGATTGGGAAAGGATTGTGTGTTATTACATGGGCGTAATCTTCTTTTAAGATGTTTCAGAGTCAATGAGCTCAAGTCTGGACTAAATTCTGCACTGATTTACATTGCATGCAATTCCACTGCAAAGACTTCAATCATAGAGTGCAAGTCCCACAGAATTTAGGCTTTTATGTTAGCATGGGCTCTATAATACCAGATCTGAGTATGGGAGAGGAGCTTTAGAGGGAGTAGCCGGTTATTACAGAAAAGCTGTTTTTAAAGAAACAGGGCTTTGAAGGTAGCCTTTTAAATTAATGCTATCTTTAAAAAAGTCTCTATGTTTTTTAACCTGTCTTTGGGCGTCATCCTACTTCCACAGAAGTTTGTGTAAAGCTCCCTTTGATTTAAATGGAAACTGGATCGAGCTCTAGTTTTCCTTGAACATGGCATTTTCTTATTTCAACCTTTAACAATAAAGAGGCTTTCTCACTGCCCCTGTACAGTCCCCCATAAATTAATTTGATAATGGTTAGGTGTTGTCAGAGAGAACACTCTGGTTTACTATTCTTCTAAACATTGTATTTGATAAACTTAACATGCTTGTTCCAATATTAACGTGTGTGTATATATATAATTCTCTAAGGAACAGGCACTGGTTTAGCTCATGGCTAGAAATACAGTAGGTTTGATTCTGCTTTCACTTACATGGTGTAAAACTAGTGTAACTCCATAAATTTCAGCAAATTTACACCTGATTTACACTCATGTAACTGAGAGCAGAAAAAAGCCATCTGTCCAATGCCCTGTCATAAATTTTGCTTTTGCAACTGAGACAGACATTTTATGATTGATTAACTTTTAGGTAAAACTGATGGTTTCTTCTGGTTGCTCTTTGATGAATTGGGTTGTGGAAGGTTTTTATTTTACTTGTTTGATTATTTCCCTTTACACAAAAGCATGCATGAGATTTAGATTATGTGTCATATGATGAATGTTTAGAACTTTTTTTATTATATTATTTTTTATGGCTGTGACAGAGGAATGGAAGGCAAAAGGAAGATGATGTTTAGATTAAGGCACAGTACTGAGAGTTCTGGATACTGGGTTCTAGTTCCATCTCTGCCACAGGTTGACTTTGGTGGGATCTGGATTTCATCTTGAACTAAGACCAGATTCGGTTCTAAGTGACATAGCTATAAAGCTGGAAAAACTATTGACCTCAGTGTCAAAATCTGGCCCTTAATGTATCTTTGTCCTAGTTTTGTCAAATAGAGATAGTTGAATTTGGCTTCCCAACACTGGTGCTGTGACTCTAAATTACTATTTGTAAAGCATGTTTACATCTTTGAAAGGGGGATGTTATGGAAAAGTATTACTGTATATTGTTGCAAAGCACACCATTGGATTAGTAACACAAATAAAGTAGGGTACTGCAATAGTAGAAAACTGGTACAATACTTGTATATTGTGCTCTTGGTTTCCACCTGAACATATAGGATTAACTAATCTACTCCAACAGAGAATTGGGTTTTTTTAATTACTAGAATAAACACACACATCTGTATGGTAAAGCAAAGATGTGTTTAAACAGACAGCAGTTCCTACAATACCTCATGAATATAAATACAAAAAAAGGAAAAATAGCATGGCACTCTGGCTTTTGTCTGCTTGAAAACTTCATGATTGTATTTCATTTGCGTGTCCTGATGAACGGTTACAGTATTTGCTCGCCTGTGCTACTAACAAAAAAAGACCCTATAGCTGATTGCTCGTTGTGGAATATCCCTGCAATATTCTCTATGTAATACAAAATGTAACACATTAACCCCCTTTGGTAACAAAACCAGACACTAATTTTCTTTACACTGAAAAGGAGACAGAAATAATTAATTATGCTTTAAAATTATACTCAGTCAATCATCTTACTGTTGCACGTAGTCTCTAAATGAAAGAACAAAGCTTGAATTAAAACTATGAAACATTTTTATTGTAAAAATGATGATAGTCTAGATGCACTGTTAAGTTGAGAGCTTGTTTAATGTTTGTCACAGATAAGATGAGCATTTGTAGAGAATAAAATTGTGTTTACTTGCAAGTGAGATTATTTCAGTAAACCCCGTTTAAGATTTAAAACTAGCAAGATTTCCTGGCCTCCCAATGAGTGAGACAGATGTTGCACGGTATGTATATAAATACTACAGACACTAGGGATGAAATCTTGGACCTTTTGAAGTCAATGGGAGTTTTGCCATTGACTTCAGTGAGGCTAGAATTTCACACCTGAAGAAACAAGAGAAAACAGACTCCAAAGCATACAGTTAGCCTTTTATAAAAATGGCCCAGGCAACAAAATTAGGATCTGGACCCCACACATTCCTGGTACTCTGATCAGATTTTTTATTTCAAGCACATCTCAGTTCCTGAGTGTCACAAAATTCAATGTTAAAATATAGGAACCTTAACAAGACGTCCATATCCTGTATTTGCATGCTCATATCAGTATATAGATGTGTACATACTTGTTTTACATGGCAAAGTGTGGATATGAACATCCCATTTGTTAGCCAACACGTTATGTGCACACACCACATTAACAGGTATGGTGTAATATTATTCTACTAATGTTGTGATTAGTCTCTTAATAATTAACTAATAAATAATATAGAGTGGAAGTAGGGACACATGTGAAGTTAAAACTAGGCTCTGAAATGAGGAACAGGCAAGAACTCTGTACTCTAGTCTAGGGCAACCATAAGATATGGGCCTGCTGCAGGAATTAATGGGTGAAATTCTTTCACCTATTTTATATAGGAGATCTCACTAGAAGAGCATAATGGTCCCTTCTAGCCTTTAAATCTGCGAGCCCATGAAACTGCAACTGCCACACATTTAGAAGAGGAAAATATATAACAAAATGCTGAATTAATGAAATGTAGGTAAAGTGGGGGCATTCATACCTGACACATTGTTTTGGTAGATATGTAAATATTTTGAAAATCAGTGTGGGTTTATTACAAGTATGGCTATTAATTTTAATATTCTGCTTACTACATAAAACATAGTCACAGGGCTGTCCTTTGAAGGAAATCAGATGACCAGCCTAGTTGTGTCAGACTCCCCTGAAGGGAATGAGCTAACCCAGGTCCAAGGGGAGACAGTTAACTGCCTCAGTAGCTGTAGATCCTCCCCTTAGGCTGGGCGGGGAGGATCTGTTAGCAGTTCCCAGAAACCCAATAGGTAGCTGTAAAGCAGTTAAATAAGTAAGGAGCACCTATGCCTAAAAAAAAAAAGAAGAAGAAAAGGTTTAGGAAAGCTTAGTTGGCAAAAGCTCCTAGGGAGCATGATATAGCCAGAAGTTCACTAGGCAAAGAAGTATGGTAGATGTCCTGAAGAAGGAGGGGAAAGACTGTAAAAGTTATTCAGGTAGGGAGGTGTGAGCTGCAGAGCTCTGCAGACAGTGGAGAAACCTGAGACCTTACAGCAGAAGGACCTGCTGCTGGAATCTAGAGATTTTTGTTTTGGGACTTCTAAATTTTATTTGGACTCTGAGGTAAGAGTCTTAAAACCCTTGAGTAAATGCTCCTTTCAGAAGGCTTTATTAAAAGGAAATATACTGCTGTAAAGTAGAATGGTTGGCTTCCCTTGGTAAGGCTGTTTAAGTGACCTTATCCTTACCTCATTAAGGAGGGGAAATGGAGGCAGGCCACAGCAGAGTCAGGAGGCAACATGCATCTTCTACACACACATGTATTCTGTATCCAGTGCTTATCTGTTTGTGATCCTGCTGGAAAGCCTTCCTACTAGCATACCAATTTAAAAGAGGACTTGAAAAAAAATTTAATTGAACAGGCTCCATTTTCCCATATTTTCTCCCAGCTCATCTGCCTACAAAAGGTGTAATAAATGTTAATGGAGAGAACAAAAAACAGAGTAGACTGATGCTGTATAGTGATAAGTGCCACTTGTGCAGCCCATCCCTATGACTGTACAATAGGATTTATAATCTGTATAAACAGAATTAATATTCATGGAGGCTTCTGAAGTTTGAATACGTTGAAAGGGAAAACGAAGAGTCTCTATATAGGTCCTGGAAGTGTATTCAGAGACATTAGGTTTAAGATGAACATTCAGATGTAGAGAGAGAAATGACTTAGCAAAAAACTTCTAATCTGTATTGCTTTTGAGGTTTGGTTTTGTTTGTTTTTTAACCTACTTGGAAACCTTCCCAGGATGCCTCTCTTTCCCTTGGGGAGCCTCTCTCTACAACAAACCTGCTTCTAGGGGAAGAAAAAATCTATCCTTTCCCAGCCTGGGTATTATTTTGAGCTTTATTCCTCTCCTTGTCCAGGGAAGGATCAGCCTGCTTAGCCTCAGACTCCTTTTGAGTCCCACTTAAGAGTGGACTCTGGCAAGGTAGTGGAATCTTCAAACCTCTCCTCTGAGGACAAGCTGCTTCCTTCAGCTGGCAAAGGATTGAGGCTATTTCCTGACTGCTGTTCACAGGGAAAGCAGGTGAGGCAGAGCTATACTCTTTCTGGCTGTGAGTTATGACATTAACCTGCTTATATGTGGCTAAAATATCAATATGTATTAAAATATCAGCATGAAGTGGATTTCTAATGCCTACAACCAGAGACATTGGAACCTCAGCAGAAGTGGGAGAGGATACAGGCCAAGGGCTGCTCTTTGGTACCCTGCCCAGGGCAGATGTAGGGTCCAAGGCTCCCTACAGTGGCTCAGGCTCTCTGGGCAGCTCTTACCACTGATCAGCTCCCCTGGTGCGAAGCACAGCCCCTGCCTATGCCACTCCTGCCTGAGGCTTGCAGTTTCAGGGGGCAACATGGCCCTCTGACCTTCCAAATTACACCATGTTAAAAAGGTGGGCTGGCCTTCCCACTTTTAAAAGTGTGGGGGGCCATGTCCTGGTTCTGGCACCCCTGCCTACAAAAAATCTCCTTTAAAATCCTCATGCTTGGTAGAGTGAGTTATCGGGTTACCTTAAGCTTAGTGCAAATTTGGCTTTATATGGCTAGGAGTCCCATAATTATGGCCAACGACCTGCCTTCCATTAGGGTGTTGTGTTTTTTTTTCTTTTTTTTTAAATTAAAGTTGGAGTTAGGTTTATTATTTCCAACCCTGCCTCCCTCTTAACCTGGCTGACATGGGGATTTCCCTTCTCCTGAGATTTTCACTCACTGGGACCCCTTGGCTGCCTTTACCTCATCTGTAACTACCCATAACAATTGCTCCTGGGCCATCAGATCAAACCATTTTTTATAATTACCATCAGCCTCTGCCCCCATTATCCACTTTCTCATAAAACTACACATTTTATGCATATATTCAACATGGGTGATATCATCAAATGTTTTGAGATTTCTACACAGTACTTCAGTTGATAGGTCTCAGGGGTGATATTAAACCTTTTGAATACACTTTCTTTCAATTTGATGTACATCTTAGCATCACCCTCCTCCATATCATAAAAAACTTGTCTGGTTTTCCCAGTTAATCTGAAGGATAGGCATCATCTTATCCTCTGGGATATTGTGCATCCCACATAGTCTCTCAAAGGGCAGACAGGTTTCTTTATAAATTGGGCAGACATTTTCTGTCTCCCTTAGGTGTGTGTGTGTACTCATTGGCTGGGGAAACTCCTGTTACTGCTCCAGTATTCTGAGCAACAATGAGCTTCCATTTGTCTCTGGTGTGCCCTTTCCTCAGCTTTTAGTTGTTCTATGTGCCTTTGGTGGGCTTTCTCCTCAGCTCCCTCGGCTTGTTCGGTCTTCTTGATCCTCAGTTTTTCCATCTTGTCTCTAGTTTTCATGTTCTTCCTGGGCTGCCCAGTACAACAATCTGCCCAGTTCCACTGCAGTTGTCTCACACTGTGGCACTGGAGCAGGAGGCTGCTCAGATGCCTGGTCAAAACTTACAAGCAAAGCTCTCAGCTCCTGAGCTTGAGTCTCTTCTTTTGATGGGATATTCCCCTCTCCTTGCATAACTGTTCCAGGTCTTTTGTCCTAAGACCATCATATGACTATGGTTCACTCATTATGTCTATTCTTAAACTTTATGTTGGGAGTTTTTAAATGTTAAAATTTAATTGTTGGGTTTTGATCTATAAAACCAGTTGACCTCTGGCATGTGAATCCTGCCAACTACACCAGTGTCAGGCTGTCTAGAGCGGTTCACGAGAGGGAGTACTAGCTTCAGGGTAGACACTGAAGAAGTAGGGCACAAACACCAAACAGGCTTTGAGTTTTATACTTAGATTTTACAATCAAGTATCAAGTGTGAACTCCTCAAGTGCTATAACAACCTTAACATGGAGTCACAGACAGACCCCTTGGGTACTCCAGGCTATCTTGCCACCCAGGCAAGCTTACCGTAGGATAAATGGTCCCTTACACCAAAAATCATAATATTCTGTCCCAGAGGACCAGCCACTTATCCCAGGTCAGTTGCACCTGAAGCACATGGCATTGGTAACTGTCGGAAGACAAGATACTGGGTTAGATGGACCTTTGGTCTGACCCAATATGACTATTAGATTTTATATCAAAGACAACACATGAAGCCAGTCCTGTAACAAATTAACTAAATATTAACTAGAAAAAAAGATGTTATTTATAAGATTAAGGCAGGTAAACACAGACACACATGAGTTATAGTTTTAGGTTCCAAAAGGTAATAGTAGCTGTTGTAATATGCAAGCTCTGTAAGTTCTTTAGGGCTAACCCAGGCCAAACAGCTGAGGATCCCTTACTTATGCTTAGAAATCTTCATGCTTCAGAGTTCAAGTAGCATAGGAGAATTTCTTCTTGACAAGGATTTTTACTTCCTTTTGCCAGAGTTCAAGCTGATGGGATGAGTGCTGTGCAGGTCTCTGCCCACCCAATACCCATGAAGAAATCAACAAAGTATTTTCTCCATTGATATTCCACAATGGCTTGTCTGATGTCTGAACATTCTTTTGTTGGGTAGGAGATGACTCCTCTTCTGGCAAATTAGTATTTCACACTTGATGATGATTCTCTCCTGTTTGACTTACACAATTACAGAGCAAACACTTAAATGTTACCTTTATAACATGGGATACAGATATTGCCAGCGAGATTAATACATGTAGCAACTCAAAGTCATAGTGTCTGAACACTAAACAAACTACACCTCTACCTCAATAGAACGCTGTCCTTGGGAGCCAAAAAATCTTACCACATTATAGGTGAAACCGCATTATATCAAGCTTGATTTGATCCGCTGGAGTGCGTGACCCTGCCCCCCAGGAGCGCTGCTTTATCACGTTAGATCCGAATTTGTGGTGTTATCAGTGGTGTTATATCGGGGTAGAGGTATTATAAATATAATACCTATTTTAACAATACTAACACACAAGTGAGCCAGACTAGTTTACAGCTATGCATTTGTCAGTGTTCAGTAGAGTCTAGGGCCTTGGCATGAGGTGTCACCTGGTCTGCCAGTGTCACAGATGCTTACTGTGGGGACTGGCTGACTCAGGAGTTTGCTAATGGGTCACACAGCCTTCTAACAGTACAAATTTGTGTAGAGTTTTAATTGAAAATAACTGAAAGTAGTTTCTCTGACATATTGAATGGTCTACTGCACATAAAATGAACTGGTGGTTTTAGTGTAGTAGATTGGTTCTCATCACAGAAAGTACGCTCCTCAGAAAAGGCCAAGGATGTAATTGGCTTGAGATGAAGATACCACTCCTGTAGGTAGGAGAGGATTTCAGCCCACAGGATTGTCAAGCTGGTACTTCATATAACCATTAAGTTTGTTTTTAAAATAAAGGATGCATATTGTAATTTGGTTTAAGGGGCTTTTTGACTGAGGAAATTAATGGAATTTAGCATAATTGGTACACTGATATTTTAGTTTTCCAGTTGTAACACGTAGTTTAGTGTTTCCTTGGTTAACTTTAAGTGTCGCTAATAGGACTAATGACATACTAAAAAGTATAAGATATTCACACCACTTTCCATGTATTTAAGTATCTTCCTTTTTCATACAACACTTCTATTCACTTTACCATTAGTAATTACAGAGAGGAATGGCTTCTGAATAATTCCTCCCCATGCAACAACAGACTGAGGTAACCTTGCCATTTGAAAAGAATTGAAATGAACAAATAATTGTGTTCACAACTGCATTTTGCATTCTGTGCTGCTTGGCTCACGCCTCCTCAATTCATGCTGTGTGCCTTTGGAACTTCAGTATTGTAATTTGTATTTTGATACTATAAAGATTAGTAGACAAGCAAGCACTTAGATGTTCATGCCTTGTTTTGGCTCTTTATCTCGCCTCATTCTCAAACAACTCAATTGTATATAGAGGCATGGGCATCTTCCTGGTTTAGCTTTTCATCCCAGGCCTAATGGGAGAACAGTGAGTTTTTGAGCTCTTCCAAATGAGCCTAATGGGCCATGTTAGCAGTAATGCAAATCTCTGATGAGCAGGTAATTACAGTTCTAATAATAGCCATTGGTATTACATTTTCCATTTACTTTGTTTGCTTCCTCAGTTCTCAGCTAAAAATGAAAAATGTCTGTTGCTTAGCAGACCTCCCAACATTGTGATGCTAATGGTTCTGGGATGTGAACATTAAAAGTTAAATCAAATTCTAAAGGAGAAAAAACCGTATGTGCTTAAAGCAACACCAAGACATTAAAAATGATGTATTTTAAAAGAATCATTAATAACCATGTAGATAATTAAAGGCTTCATCATGCTACCATTACCAGACTCCATTTCAAGTGCTTGCATGAATAACAGTTGCAGGAAATGGAATGTGCCAAGACAACTTAGGTAGGGGATCAAACTCCTCATTTATGGGCTGACTTTTTCCCATTTGAAGTCCTCAGAAGAGATTCAGATTCTTCAGAATATCAACTTTTTATTTCCTATAACTGTGAAGAAAACCTTGTGAATGTGAACCAGTGTTGCACTGTTGTTGCCTACCACAGTAGCTGGAGGATTGTGAACTATCCTAATTTATCCCAATGGGGTATTAATTCTGAAGCCTAATGATGGTACTTCCAATGTCAACATAGTTCATTTTAGCAGGAATATCTGCTTACTGTGCTTGTTCATTATTGTGGGATGCAGTGTAGGAGAGAGGGAGTGCATGCAGCCTTAGCTTATCAAGTCTAAAAAATTGCACTGCTATAAATGATGGCCCCAGCTGTACTATCTTTCCTCTGAGTCAGTATCTGGGCTCACCCTTTGATTGAGCCCTGGCCTAAGGATGTCTGAGCTTACCTGTTAGGCAGGGGGAGTGGAGAAGAAAAAGCTGTTTCTCCAGTACCTTTGTCTTCCAGCCATTAGGGGATGCTAAGCAGCAAACAGGAGGAGGGCGTGAGAAAATTAATCTCTCCCGTGCTCAGTATTCAGTGCACCACAATGGTGAGCTGGGTGGGAGGCACAAAGGCACTTCATAATCATGGCTTATCACTAAAAATTTAATATGTTCCTCCTCTCCACAGAGTTTTCCATTCTGACTTAGATTAAAACTGAAAGAATTAATATCTAATTTTCTTTTCATCTTTTATGATGTTTACATTTCTCTCAGTTTTGCCTTTCCCCCCCTTCTTACTGGTGTGCACTAGCCTGATATTTGCAACCCAAACATTGTAGTATTATAGGGGGTAGTTAATTTCCAGAAAATGACATTTTCATTAGACTCTTTTTTTTTTTTTTTTTTCCTCTCTCACACGTTTCCATTGATGTTAAGCCTTAATGTTATCCGGTCTAAATTCAGGGTCGTACCTGAACTGACAATCTGTGTAACAATAGCCATAGTTTTCAGAGAAGTACAAGATCTAGTATCTGAAATATTTTCTGTGGGACCACAGTACAACTGCCAAGTGCTGGTATGTTCATATTCTCCCACATGCATTTCAGGTGTGTCAGCTCCCTCATGTGGGAAGATAATGGAAGTGGACTCATGTCAGAGTGTTCCCACAAATCTCAAAAAAATGAAAATAATTGGAGACTTTTTCTTCAAGTAGCTGATTTTCCCCAATCCTCTGAAATGAGAATATTTAACTAAAAGCCTTATATGTAAACTAGGCAAGTTAGTCTTAAGGCCCAATTTTCCATGGAGAATATTAGGCTGAAAATGTTTATCATTATTTATAATGTAAATGTGTTTATCTAGTAGAGGTGTGTATTGTATGTTTTGTCCATGCAGTCTCAGATACATGGGGATTATTAGGGGCTGCTATACTGACATCCCACCAGCCTATCTTTTAGTAAAGAGACCAGTGATAGCAGTGAATAAAAATTGAACAGTTCTATTCTTTGTGTGTATTATTTTGCATTTGTTTTCATAACATGAAGCAACATTATTTAGAACCCCTGCAATAGCTAATTCCTGCTTTTGTTAATCTAACTTCTCACTTTAAGTTGGCAAAGAGAAAGATGATCCATTATTATCCATATAATACACACAATGTAAATTTATTCAGGAACATTTTCCCCCCAAGATATGTTCTGAACAGACAGCAGGAATCGGTTATTACAGGGATTCAGAAATTTTTTAAAAATTGAGAACACCCTAAAATGACCTACTGTTTCTTTCTTTGACTTTCACATTACAGAATCCTTTGAATGCTCTGGGGGAAAACTCTTGTAGAATAAGAATTTTTTTCCTAAACATTTTAATTTTTTCCCCCCAGTTATGGTAAACATCAGCAATTAAATTCAATATTAGATAATTTCATATAAAACATGTTTAACTAATAAAAGTTAATGAATGTCATTCATTATTCCCTCCCCATTCACTTACTGCTCCTGCCTCCACGACTCCTGTATCCCTTGCAGACTAAGCTGTAGGTTTCGCAATTGGGGACAAGGGTCTTATGGCTAATGGATGTTGCTGGTAAACCAAGAGGTAGCTCAGTATGATGGTTGTAGTTAGGCAATAGCTCAGCAGATGGGAATTTGAGTCAGGTATAATGGTGGCAGCAGCAGGGGAGACAACATCAGCACTATATAACTTGTGCATTGGTGTATGTTCTCAGTGTACATAGGATGTTGCCTGGCAACTGTATAGTTTCATGTTTGTTTACAGCTCTGTCCCCTTAGTGTTTTTAATTGTCTTTTTGTGGGTACCACAGAGACATGACCCCAAGCGTGAGAACAGCCAATCTCTTTGATCACCTCAGAAATGACATTTATTGAAAGAATAATCTTCATTTTCACATCATCCATACTTTTTTTTTCATGCAAAGATCCAGTGCTTCAGCTGTTTTAAGTACCTAATTACAATAGTGCAGCTCCAGGAGAACTCTCCAGCAGCTGTTTTCTTCACACAAAATATTCCAGGAATCATAGGATACATAAAGCTCTCCATGTAATCACAGGATGCAGCTCCTTTTTTATTCCCCGCCATCAGTTTCTGCTCACATTTTCTTACTCGGAGTGCAAAAATGAGAAGCTACTCTGCAAGCACCTTTGTTGCTTGGACCCCTGCTTTTTCTAGGCAGAAAGCAGCAACATGAATGTCAGTTGCCCCTGTCCCATCTCAATAGCTAAATATATGGTATCATTCATATGGATCTGACCTCTTCCTGATTGGTAACTCAGTTTTGGAGGGAAAACTCTTTGAAGGCACAAAGTATAAAATTTCCACAAATGGAAAACTTCCTAGTTTTGAGTTCCTCTCCCTTGTCTTTAATAGGGTCCTTCCTTCTACTGGTTGGTTCCCAAACATGTACAGGGCTTCTCAAACTGGTGGTTATGAGCCCTCAGGGGGCCGCAAGATTATTATGTGGGGCTTGTAAACTGTCAGTCTCCACCCCAAATCCCACTTCGCCTCCAGCATTTATAATGGTGTTAAATATTTAAAAAAGTGTTTTTAATTTATAATGGGGGGTTGCATTCAGAAGCTTGCTGTATGAAAGGGGTCACCAATATGAAAGTTCGAGAACCACTGCACTAAGGGTCACAACACCTATGAAAGCTATGGGCCTGATCTTAAGAATAAAATTCCATTTGACTTCAATAGGAGTTGTGAGCTAAGGACTTCTGAGAAGTTAGTCTCTACATGTACAATGGCCGAGAGTAGTTGTAAACTATGGCTAGTGTACAGTAGCTCAAAAAGAACAAAATGAACATTTTTCCAAAATGAATTTTGAAATTAAAATTTCTATGTATATTTTAATGAGATGAACTACTGACATCTGTGAAGAGATGTTATTTTAAAACCTATTCACCAACCCTCCATGTGGTTTGCACAAACTATTCTCAATCAAAATCCGGATATTAAGGTGTTTCTATTTAATTGCTTTAAAAGATGATCTGCTGGCTGCCTTTGTCTGTCTTGCGTACTGAGTCTCTGCTGGGAGTTTGCTCCTTCATGATTACATGGCTGTTAAGGCAGTTGGCCTACACTCGAATAATTGAGAGCTGGATCACCCTCTCCTATGAAAATAGCTATGGGAGGTGGGATGGGAGAAGGAAGGCTACATTGGGATTCCTTCATGGAGTTTTCCCCAAATCATGTTGTTGGGGAATGAGGGAGAGGTGGAAGGAACCTCTGGAACACCCTGCAGATCCCTAAGACCGTGGGCACTGGCCTTGGCGCCCACTAGGGCAACCTGGCTTCACTGGAGCCATTGGGTGCTCCCCTGACTGCAGCTTCTCCAGGGACTCTGGGGAAAGGGTAATAAAGCTTGAAGATGGATTACCTTTTTCTGGTAGGATATACAAAGCTGTTAAGGAGACGATGGCTCTACCCAGGGCTGCCCATTTGCCACCATGTGCCCTGTGATATCTTAGTAGGAGGGGATGTGCCATGACAGTAGCTGACACATCCTTCCACTGAGATCTACAGGGTCCCTTTCACATGCAGATCAGAGGAAACCAATTTGGGTCATAATCAGTAGCTAAGCCAGTAATTTAATTATCAGAGGATACTTCTTTAGAGTGGTTTTCATGGTGAAAGGATAAAGAGATAATTTAAAATACGCTTGAGGACTAACATACACCACATTTAAAAACACGATTATTCAGGATAGTGAAATGAAATGTAAAGCTGAGAGGGACCTCAAGAGGTTACTTATTTTATCCCCCCTGCACTGAGGCAGGACCAAGTAAACCTAGACCATCCCTGACGAGTCTTTATCTAACCTGCTCTTAGAAATCTCCAAGGATTCTATAACATCGCCAGGAAACCTATTCCAATGCTTAACTATCATATAGTTATCAACTTTTCCCTAATATCCAAACTAAATCTTCCTGGCTGTAAATGCAGCCAATTGCTTCTTATCCTACTCTTGGTGGACATGGAGAACAAGTGTCTACTGTCCTCTTTACAATAACTTTTATCATATTTGAAGGTTGTTATCATGCCCCCCTCAGCCTTTGCTTCTTTACACTAACCATGCCCAATTCTTTCAATCCTTTCCTCAAAGGTCACATTTTCCAAACCTCTAATTTTTGTTGCTCTCCTCTAGACTCCCTCCATTTTGTTCACCTCTTTCTTGCAGTCTGGTGCTCAAAATTGGATATAGATCCTTTTTTATAATACTGCTGCCAAGCCTGTAATTTCCTACATTAGAGCTATATAGTAGCTGTTGGTCATCATTAGTGTTCTGTGTTTTTAATTTTTATTTGTGTGTGTAAAAAAAAAAAAAAAAAATTAAAAAAAAATAAATTCTGGGAATTTCTCAGTTTATTTTCCAAACATTAAAACTCGGATGAAATTGGGTTTATAAATTAAAAAGTAAAATCAGAGAAAAAAGAAAAACTAATAAAACTTTAATATATACACATTCTACTACAGTATAATTGAAACTTTTTTATATACGAAGATTTTTTTTGTCTCAGAGCTAGTAGTTTTTTGCAGAAATCCTGGTTTGTGTATGCTCACATAATTTTCTTCAGAGTATCTTTACTCGTGTTGATCATACATTACTGCTGTCTCAGAGGTAGTCAAACTTTGAGTGCTCTGCATCAATAGATTCAGGGGGTATGCTCACAGCTCACTGTGCCACTTTGCTGAAGTTGGGAAATGTGTCTTGATGACTGTTACAAAAAGCCAGCACATCTAGCTGCACACTGTCAGGCCCAGGCATGTTCATGTAAGTAGTAAATTCCCCTTTTAGATTTGAAATTTCCTCTTTAGGGGCAAATAGTTGAAACACTCTGGCATAATGGTCATAGTCTGCTGCCAAATTAACCTTGAGGAAGGGGTGCATGTCATAAACAGATAGCTAAGGGTTACTGTTTCTTTTACCTGTAAAGGGTTAAGGAAGGGAACCAAACACTTGACCAGAGGACCAATCAGGAAACCGGATTTTTAAAAGCTCAGGGAGGGAATGTTTGGGTGTGTGTGTCCCTTTGTCTGTGTCTTTTGTCTGTCTCTCGGCTATGAGAGGGATCTTTCTATCTTCAAGCTTCTAATCTTCTGTTTCCCAGTTGTAAGTACAGGTATAAGACAATATAAGTTTTTATATTGTTTTTGTATTTACATGTGTGTAGTTGCTGGAATGTTTAAATTGTATTTCTTTTTTTGAATAAGATTTATTCATTTTTTTCTTTTAAGCAATTGACCCTGTATTGTCAACCTGATACAGAGACTAGGTTTATGTGAGTTTCTTTCTTTTTATATAAAGCTTTCTTTTTAAGACCTGTTTGAGTTTTCTCTGGATAGACTAAGGAACGAAGGGAAGGGAAATTCTCTTTGTGTTAGATTTACGGAGGGTGAATATGTGCAGCCTCAGGGGAAGAAGGAGGGGTGGGGGGAAGGTGAATTGTCCTTTCTGTTTTGTAATTCAAGGAGTTTAAGTACAGTAATCTTCCAGGATAACCCACGGAGGGGAAGCCTGGGGAGGGGGGTTATTTCCCTTTGTGGTAAGACTCAGGCTTCTGAGTCTTGGGGTCTCTCCAGGGAAGGGTTTGGGGAGACCAGAGGGATCCAAAACCCTGGAATTTTTGGATGGTGGCAGCGAGATCAAATCTGAGCTGGTAATTAAAGCTTAGAGGGTTCATGCTAGCTTCTCAGTTTATGAACGCTAAGGTTCAAATCTGAGTAGGAAGATACGACAGTGCAACACCTGGATAATATTCCAAAAAGAATCTTCAGCACCACACACTTCAGGGTTCAGATTATGGGCCACGGTTGTCTCTCATTTTTTGCTGAGTGTTGTGTTGAAGGTTTTGAATGCTTTTTTGGTTTTCTCGTATTCCGGGGTCAGAAGGATTTCCAGAAGCAGCTGGGTTGTCTCATCATATGTTTCTCCTGCAGATTTTATGCTCAATTCAGCTGAGATTTTGGTTGTTAGGATCCAGTAACTGTCTGTATTAGCAAACGTGTTGGCAATAGTTGGAGAAAACTCTAGGGTTTTCTGTGTATCTCAGGTTTTCAACAATGAACATTACCTTGGTGTGCAGAATCTGGCAGTCATTTTGGTTCTTTACCAGTCTCTTCAGAGTTTCTTCTTTATAACTAACAAACTCAGAATGATCTAGGAGACACATTTAGCACAGTCCATGCATTATTTACATCAGTGGCTCTCAACCTTTCCAGAATGCTGTATCTCTTTGTCTTCTGTACTGCAAGTTTCACCTCATTTAAAAACTGCTTGCTTGCAAATCAGACATAAAAATGCAAAGGTGTCACAGCACAGTATTATTGAACAATTGCTTACTTTCTCATTTTGTCTGTATGACATTTTAGTTTGTACTGACTTTTTGCTAGTGCTTTTTATGTAGCCTTTTGTAAACCTGGGTAAATATCTAGATGAATTGATTTATCCCCTGGAAGACATCTGCGTACCCCTGGCCAAGAACCACTGATTTACATGACAGGCAGCAAAGTACAAGCTCATCCACCAATGTGGCACAACAGGGGTAGGTAATCAGCAATTGGCTTTATACTCATCTTGCGCTGTGTAAAACAAAGGCTTCAACTTCTTTACAACCTTGAAAATGGCCCTGAATCTAGTGATGCAAGATTTCATATCTTTCATTTCATCTGTATCTTCAGCTTTGGTTTCTGACTGAGTTTAATCTCACATGCAAACTTAGCCATCCTACAATGGGAGATTTTGCAAACAGATTCTGTATTTAGTTGTGGCTACATTTCCCCAAGTTTCTTGGCACATCTCAGACATATTAATTATTGCTGCATCAACAAAACAAGTGTCAGCAGAGAGGATGAATGTCACATAAGCACAGACCAAATGTGGATTTCTTTGCTTTCAAATAAAAAAACCAAAAGGCCAAGAATCTGATGGTCCAAAGCATCAGGAGACTTGTCAAAAGTCAGACTAGATACCACATTTCCAGCATTTAATTCCATCAGCGTAGATACTAAAGCATCATCATTTTCTTTAAGATATTTATGAGTTAGGTTGTCTGCATTAGGAAAGGTTTTTGCTGTTGGAAGTATTATTACACAAAGTCACCAACAGGCCTCTCTGCAACTAACAGGGGTTGTCCAGCAAAACAAAGAGCATGCACAAATTCATTGACGTAATTGTGCTGTGACCTCTTTTTCATTAAAGCCCTGGTGAGGGCTCCTGATATTGACTATTTATCCTGATGCTCTCTCTCATCTTCAAGCTTCTTGTACTGTTTGCTTTTGACATGCTCCTTTATTCTGTCAGTACAAGCACTGACCTCAGTGTTGCAGTGCAATACATTGTCTTCACTCCCGTCGTTACTTTTCTTGAAAATTTCTAAGCAGTGATTTTCTTGTTGGCATTCAGGCATAGGTTTATGTTTTCATCTCAGGTTTATCTTTTACCGTATCTTTATCTGTGGACGATTGATTGTTTAAATTAAGCACCACACTAAATGGATTCGAAGGAATAGGTGGGCAGCGTCTCCTTGTGAGCCAATCATAGCATGATACTAAGGTTGTTTGATTTCCAACCTCCACTGTGTATGTGTTCTGTGTTTTACACTGCAGAACTGCTTCAATCTCAGAGCAGCAGGACGCAACAATCGTGGAAAGCATTAGTGTTTAACAAAAATAAGTACCCAAAAAATATTGAGTGGATTGATAAATGGGTGTAAATCAGTAAAAACTGAACTCCTTTAATTAAAAAAAAAACCTGGTAATTTATCAGTGAAAATTGGTAAAAACTGAAAACATGGAACACTAGTAATTTATGCTTGGAAGCCTTTAAAAAGAATCCACTTAAAAGTACAGTATTGTAAGTCACGTACTGTAGATGTCATATCTATAGACTTTCTGAACCTTCCTGACCCTGTAGTTTTGCATATAGCATGCTACATGCGGAACTGGGCAGCTGTTAAACTTCAGGCTTACATAAGGAACGGAGGGCCAGATTTTCAGCTAGTGTAGAGTAGTATAGCTCCAGAGTCTTAACTGTAATTTTTTTTATTATCTGTATTTTTCTCTCATGTGTATGTCAACCTTATTTAATTTTATAAAGTTATTTATGAAATGTGCCTAATTTATCACCACTCCTTACCGCACATGCAGATTCACATACATATACAGAAACAGATCCATTGTCACTTGGGAACTCAACAATTGCCTCTCCAAGAGAGCTTCAAACCACTTAAAGCACCTGCGTGTATAATCAGGCTCTGAAAGTTATCTACATTGGACCAGTAGAGGAAGCCACTTCTCGAGTCAAGAGCCCCTCGCTGAGACTCAAGCCCCACCTGTGTCCAGCTCTGAAACATTTAAAATGAGGTGGTGGGTGTTAACTGGAACACTCTATCTATTCTGTCAGGAAAGAGCGTGACTATCAAAGCATCAATATAAGATAGGTCTACTGTATTTGTATTTGGTCACTTGTTTCAATCAGCTTTACTTCATAGTTGTATGTATTAGAGTTAGACCAGAATGACTTGAGGTATGCTACAAAGAGAGCAATCATGATGCCATATATAGGTTTATAAATGAAAGATGCATTTCAGGTCATCTATTTTAAAACACTTTGTGCATTTATTAACAGCCATTGACACTGTGGACCTTTCAAAGTTGGCCTTGATAGGAAAGAACTAGGGATAGGTAGAAGAAAAGGGACGGAAATAGGGATTGGTTGTAGAAAAGAGATCTATTTTAAAACCTCATCAGCACTGAGCCGAGCCAGTTTAACCTTACAGTGTATTAAGTGTATAAGGGGGAGGGATAGCTCAGTGGTTTTAGCATTAGCTTGCTAAACTCAGGGTTGTCAGTTCAATCTTTGAGGGGGCCATTTAAGGATCAGGGGCAGAGAGAAGAAAGGGGGGGGGAAAAAAAGAAAAGGTTGGGGATGGGTCCTGCTTTGAGCAGTAGGTTGGACTAGATGATCTTCTGAGGTCCCTTCCAATCCCAATATTCTATGATCTATTAACTGTTTCTTTTTTGTATCTAAAGCCTTGATTCCACCAGCTATCTTTATAGCTAAAGAGGAATGTGAAGTCACAGAAGAGCTTTTTGATATTTTGCAGATGTGTAGCCTCTTTATCATCCTCCAACTCTGAAGGCATCCTTCAGTTCCTGTAAATAGATCATGTAGGAAATCTGAGCTAATTAGGCAAAAAGTCAGGAAAGGCAATTACCACCAATTAGAAATGTGTCAACTGTTTATTTAATAGTTAACCTGTAGGTGATGTAATAAAAAGGTCTTTATATTAAAATTGGACATATTGCATGTGATGGCTCACTTCAGGAAACCACAAATCAAGTTCCTATTGTGGAACTCTGCACTCCTGGTAGGTTCCACAGGACTACTGGCTATTCTTGCAGTTTACCAGACACTAGTGTAGTATTGTGGTGATCATCATGATCTTCTGATAGTGGCAATGATCCATGCAATTAACAACTTTTTCCTTCTTCTACATGACAGTATGTTGCTATTTGATATATTTGCTTTGGTCTACTTTCTTCTCTATATCTTCATTTTTCTCTTCTTTCCCTTAGTTTAATCCTTGTTTTGCTCCATTTTGGTCAGATGTGGTGCAGGACAAAATGATGCCACTGACTTCACTATTAAGAAGCTTTATTTTCTTCTAGATTAGCCCAGGTCCCCGCAAATTAGGCATTATACAACACAGATACCACCCTTAAAGGAGCATTGCATTTAGTCATTATGGGAATGATTTGAAGCCTGTTGAAATAAATTGGAATAGTTCTATTGACTTCAGGGGGCTTTATATCAGGTCAGAATGGATGCCACAGAAGTAGTGGGCAAGATAGATATTTTGCTAACTACATTTCTTAAGAATATTTAATAATCTCCAGTATTATTCCATTATATGAATCATTCAGCTGTGCAAAGATGCAATGAAAATTTACAAAAACCTATTTGGCCTGTTTGCTATGATAAAGTTTTTAATGATATTTTACTCAAACATCAAAACAATTATTTGCCATGGGGAAGTATAATTTTGTCAGATTTCCATCACCCTTCCAATAAAAGAAGTTGATATTGAAAAAATAAATCATGTTGTTTTTATTAGCTGTTGGTCTTTTAATTAGTAAAGGATCAATATATGAATGAGTGATTAGCTCCTATGTACATACTTGAAAAGTGGAAGGAAACTGTGTTTTGATATTACTTCATATAAATAAAATAAATCTATATACAGTCATCATTTGACACTGTAATATTACAGTCAGAAATACCATTCTGATTAACCTTTTCAATAGATCAGATGAACGTTTACTGTGGATTAATATTTTGAAAATGAACATTCAGAAGTTTGTATATTATGTACTTATTCAAACTCTGGACATCTTGTTGCATTTGGCTCTGCCAATGGAAAATGAAGCCAATGGTTTCCAGTGGGAGCAGAATCAAAGGGAGCATATGGGTTAAGAAAAAAAAATATGCTTGGGTAAGAGGTGCTCTATATTCCTAAATGTTCTGTGTAGTTAATATTTTTTGGGGTAGATCCTAGATACCTTCAGCTGTGTTGTCAACCAGTAAAATATTAAGCTAGTGGACAGTCACTTTGTCTGTCATGCCAAAGCTGTATAATTTTTATTTTGATTGGTATATGTTTAAAAGCACATTTTTTTACATTTAACATAGACCACGAAGTGCCTTTTTAAATCTTCACCACCCTCTGAAGTTTGCCATCTTCATTCTTGCTTTAGAGTACTTAGGACTCTAATTACAGTTCAGTCATGCCACGAAAAGAAGATTACACAGGAAAAAGTGGAGAGCCTGGAAAGTGGTGGTGAAGAACTCTAAAAATACATGGAACCCTCATAACCCTTCCCCCTTTTTTATTGTCCCTCCCAAAAATACCAGGACTGAACTGAGGGAGGGGGCAGAGAGTATGTAGGTGGTTGTGCTACGTGGACACTGACAATACAACTAGTTAGGAGGAAACTCTGACCACATGGTAGTGTCACATCTTTAAAATCCAAATTGAATATGGTAAGATTAATAAATGAAAAGTGACACAAAATGCTACTTGACTTAGTCAGAAAACTCTGGATATGCTTGGGGAGGGGGGGAGAAAGGTATTTGACTGTTTAAAAATTAAAGAGAAGCAGCGTTGCCTACAATCCTTCTGACAAAGTTGTTAGGCAATATTGCATGCCAGCATACTCTATAATTTTCACATGTTGAAGGGTTGTTTAAAACTGATGATAAAATGCTATTGTGCAAGAGGAATAACGTTCTACTGTACAATTTGGAAAACAGGGGAAGCAAACAATCTCAAAAACGCATTCTCCTAACCTCACTGGAAGTCTCCACACCAAAGGATTAGCTTAGCAAACTGAAATGGATATTTCATATTTTTCTTACTTGACTAACTCCCCTTGGGGGTTAGTAATGGGAGACCCCACCCTACATAAAGGCAACTTTTATTCTCTGCAACTGGTAAGATACTCAAGTGGTTTCAAAGTAATCTGGAAATTCTTTGTGCTCAAGCTCTAGTAAGTTTGCTACTGCTGTTTTCAAAAGGATACTTCTCCAACTTGAGCTTTTGCTGAAGGAAGGGGCAGGCTGTGCAAAACTCTTATTTTGTGTGGGTGTTGTTAGTTATGGCGAACCTCTGATAAGCTTTTCTTTGTAGATAAATAGTAGAGTGAGGACAAATGTGAATGATTTTCTTCACAGCACCAGGTATGAGAAGGAAAGTGCTATGTCCTATATACTAATACCTTAATGAAATTTTAGCTTTTTCCAAACTGAAAATACAAGGTGACACTTCATCCCAGCAGCCATTTACTGTTATCTTTACACTTCTTTCTTTTTCCCTGTACAGCTCTGCAGGTTGTTTTTGATTTAGTTCAGGAGTCTCCTGGGTTAGGTAAGATCAGAGAGTAGCTCCTGTTCCTTCCTAAGAATACTTTTCATTCTTCCCCACAATCTGTGTGTTGTATTTTTATTGCTTCCTCCACTTCAGCAGGGGATGGGGTGCAGCTCTCTTTCACCTCCCTGTGGTTTAACAAGCCCCAAACTTCCAGCTGTTCATTCCAAGCCTGGAATCCCAGGCCAGTCTTCATGGCTAGTTGTTCCTTTCCTACCTGGCTCTGGCACATACACTCCCATCACTGAAATATCTACTGCTGCTCCATCAGATAGCCACCCCTCTTCCCTCCTTGGTCCCCACAAGGGATTGTTGTGTTCTGTGTGGAAGAGGGTGGCAAGGGCATGGACACTTAGTGTGGCATATCCCACTTTGCAACAGTAGCAAAAAGTATGCAATTTGCATTGTAAACTGTTTCCCAGAGCAGCAGTCACTCCCACTCCATGGCTTTCAAAGACCACACAACAGGTTAGAGCACAGGAGTACTAAGCAGAGCTCTGTGAGCCATGCTGACAGTCATGGGAGAGTGGTGTCAGAGAAGGCTCAGGAGGAAAGGGACTCCCCTTCCTCCTCATAGCTTGAGAGCTAAAGAGTCTTCCATTTGTATCGCTGAAAATCACAGGCCTGTATCAGTACCTGGATGATGAAGCAGATTCCTGGCTCTTCTAGAGATGTGCATTTCAGGAGGCTTGCATTCTCCTGCTGTGTAGTTTGAAGGGTGGAGGGAAGAATACAGTCCTATTCATTCTATTGTACAGCATGGTGGCCCTACTGCAGATAGTGACCAGCCCAGATCCTCCAAGATATTTAGACACTCAACTCCCCATAGGATTTAGGTGCCTAAATACCACTGAGAATCTGGGGCCAAGTGCTTAAAATAAATGTGTGATTTGCTGAGAGTTAACAAGGAGCAGAAAACATCTAGTTACATTACATAGATGGGAACACTGTAGTGAGTATTATCTAAAGTACTTATATGGCCCCCATCATGGTAGTGTATGAGTACTTGATTATCTCGTAGTGCATTTATCCTCTCAAAACCCCTGGGACACAGGGCAGCATTATTTTGCAGATGTGGAACTGAGGCACAGAGAAACAAAAAGTGACTTGCCCAAGGTCACAGGACATCTGTAGTGGAGCAGCAAACAGAACCCAGGTCTGCCAACTCCTATGCTAGCACCCTACTCACTGGACAGATATTTTCCCAGACGCTCGGCTAATAAAAAGATACATTTGATTAACTATAATCTGTTCTTCTCTGAACTCATTGGCCTTTCCATCTTTGGCAATAAAATGGAAAACATCTTTTCAATGACAACAGTTGGGGAAGAGCTTTGTCCATTTCAGGCCCTTAATTATTAAGATGTAATGGGGTGTGCACTATGCTCTAAAAACAGGCTTTGCAGTTGCTATGCCCAAGGCTGGAGGCCAACAAGGTGTTAATATTAGATTATACATATCCATTCATGTCTTATTGCTGTTATGTAGTACGAGTTTCTACAGAAAAATATGCAATATGAGAAATATTTCTAAGATGAGACGACTGTTTGTTTAAACCAGCTATAATGTTACATTCAAGAATAATAGTTCCAAACAGCTGGAAAGCAATAACAATAAACCTACTGACTTTTAAGGTCCTATTAGGGTATCACAATGATACACCAGGATGATCCCTCAGAGGCAAAGAGACCCTCCCTTATATAAGTGCTCCAGCAGCAGGGCCCTAAACAATGGTATGGCTGTCTGATCTGTCCTCAAACTATCCATGTTTATGTGACAGTCCTTTAATTTCACACTTGGGGCTTGGGTTTCTTTGAATTAGTGGTCAAAACACCAACCTTTCCTGTTGGGGTATTTTCCTTAGCTCCATGGCTGTCCCCCTAGACCTTTCCTCTTCCCAGGCTCATCAACAGGAAATGGAGAGACCCCACAGCAGTTCCTATTTCATTTAGGTCTCACTCATCTCACTAAGCAGAAAGTAGTTTTTATATATACAGCTTATTTCCAAGCATTCCTTACTGTGAGGCCTACATTTCCCATCAGCCCCTGCAACTATGATTCTCAGAATGCCTTATTTTTCAGCTGAACTGAGGACAGAGTTGTGCTGGGCCAGTATCTTCCCTTAAAGGGCTAGCAAATACTCTGAGACTGTTCTCATAAAAAAACCCTTTCATCTTTAGCTTCCAATTTTCTATGATTCTCCTAGGTAGTTTTAAACTCTGATAAATACTTGTTAAGGCTGAAACTGAAATTGTCCTTTACACAGTTGATAAGAATCAGGCAGATTGAGAATCATTAAAAAGTAAAGAATACCTTTTATTTTTACAAATGTGTGCATGTGAGTAATTGTACACATGTGAATAGTACCCCTGAGTTAGTTGTCACAACTAACATGGGAGGGTTACTCACGTGCCTAAGCATTTGCAGGATTGTGGCCTATGACTTTATTTGAATATAAAACACAAAACACGCATTACTGCAGCTGTTAATAATGATGGAGTTTTAAGATAACTAAGATCCCTGGATGTGTTTCCATGATCGTCAGCTGAATGACAGCAAACAGAGCAAATGGCACAGAAGTGAATGCTATTAAATTATTAACATTCAAAAAAAATTAGTGCACTATGACACATACTACTTTTTAATCACAGTGATGGAGAAAAATGTCCTGTGTTCCACTAAACTGGAAAAATACGGCTTATGTCCAGTCTGGTAGGAAACTGATTCTCCCTGCTCATCCTTCCCCTCTGCCCCCGCAGTGTCACTTGGGAGACCCTGCTGAGCAAAAACTGAAAGTCTGTAAGCAGCTGCATGCAACTTTAGATCGGCCTTTCTTTGTGCAGAACAGGTATCTGCCAGCATTCTCGTGGTTATTTGCACGTAAGGCTTGGAGGCTGATCAGAAATATCTGCTTTAATTTTTCCACCTGACTGGATTAAAATTAAAATGCTCTGATGGTTTAGATTATCAGGAGGAGAAGCGAAAAGCAATATCCCATGGGTGCATAGAAATACATTAGTACGTTTCTGTCTCTGTCAAGGAGCGATTCTAATGATATTTGCAAGTAAAAGACCATCTGGGATTTTAGCAGACAGATCTGAATGACTGAAACACACACAAACCATGTTTTTGTCTCCAGTATAAAAACTGCAACATGACTAACCTTTGATATATAGATTCATAAATTCCAAGGCCAGAAGGGATCACTGTGTTCACGTAGTCTGACCTCCAGTATAACATAGGCCATAGAAATCTTTCAAAATAATTCCTAGTGCACATATTTTAGAAATACATTCAATCTTGATTTAAAAATTGTCAGTGACGGAGAATCCATATGGTAAGTTGTTCCAACGATTAATTACCCTCTCTGTCAAAAAGGCATGCTTTATTTCCTGTCTGAATTTGTCTATCTTCAGCTTCCAGCCATTGGATCATGTTATACTTTCTTCTGCTAGACTGAAGAATCCATTTTTAAATATTTGTTCCCCGTGTAGACACTTACAGACTGTAATCAAATCACACCTTGACTTCTTTATTAAGATAGATTGAATCTTCTTCAGTCATTCTCATGTCACTTCTCTGAACCGTCTCCAATTTATCAAAATCTTTCTTGAACTGTGGGAACCAGAACTGGACAGAGTATTCCACCAGCACTTGCAGTCATGCCAAATACAGAGCTAAAATAACCTCTCCACTCCTACTCAAGATTTCCCTGTTTATGCATCACAGGACTGCATTAGCTCTTTTGGCCACAGTGTCACACTGGGACCTCAAGTTCAGCTGATTTTTCCATCACAACCCCCAAATCTTATTCAGAATCATTGCTTCCCAGGATAGAGTCCCCCATCCTGGAAGTATGGCCTACAGTTTTTGAATCTAGATATAATCAATATAGCCGCCTTTGTTGAGTTTGGGATTGTGCCTTTTGCACATCTAGTAAAATATTCTTAAGCAGGTCCCTACCGTCACTCATGTTTTGTTAAAACATTTTCTCCCAGTTTATGCTCATAATTGTTCTCAGTTTTATGAAACTGGCCCTTTTAAAGCACCAACTTATATGTGTATATATGTGTGTGTATATATGTATATATAAAAATGTGATTTTATTCTGTTTGTAAATAATAAATGTGGTGAAGTCATGATCACTTGTACTTAAGCAACCAAGAATTTTTAGTTATGATCAATTCATCTCTGTTTGTTAAGGTGAGGTTTGATATAGAATTGCCATATTGGACGCAATGCTTCTCGAGTTAGCAAATTGTCCTCTTTAATTTTTAGTAATTCCAAGGATGTTTGAGTACTGGCAGCATGAAACCTTCAAAATAGAATCATAGAAATGTAGGGCTGGAAGGGATCTCGAGAGGTTATCAAGTCCAGTCCCCTGTGCTGGGTCAGAACCAAATAAACCTAGACCATCCCTGAAGGTGTTTGTCTAACCTGTTCTTAGAAACCTTCATGAAGGGAATTCTACCGCTCCCCCTCCCCCACAGAAGCTTATTCCAGGCCTTAGTTACCCTTATAGTAACCCCAGAAGGGATCGTTGTGATCATCTAGTGTCCTCCTGTATAACTCAGGCCAGGGAACTTCTCCAAAATCTTATCAGCAATCCCCAAACTAGAACACCTTAATCTCAACTGATTAGTGATTGGGCTGCTTTACAGTCAGACACATTGTGAAGACTAACCACATCTCCCCTTAGTCTTCTTTTCTCCGAATTAACATGCCCATTTTTTTTAACCTTTCCTCATAGGTCAGATTTCTAAACTTTTTATCATTTTTGTTGCCTTTCTCTGGACGCTTTCCAATCTGTCCACATCTTTTCTAAAGTGTGGTGCCCAAAACTGGAGACAACACTCCAGCTGAGATGTCACCAGTGCTGAGTAGAGTGGGACGATTTCTCCCAGGTCTTACATACAACACTCCTGTTAATACCCTCCAAAATATTAGCCTTTTTCACAACTGCATCACATTGCTGACACATTCAGTTTGTGATCCATTATAACCCCAATCATTTTCAGCATAACTACCACCTAGCCAGTTATTCCCCATTTTGTAGTTGTGCATTTGATTTTTTTTCTTCCTAAGTGTAGTACTTTACCCTTATCTTTATTGAATTTCATCTTGTTGAATTCAAGCTAATTCTCCAATTTCTCAAGATCATTGTGAATTCTAATCCTGTCCTCCAAAGTGCTTGCATCCCCGCCCACGTTGGTGTCATTTGCAAACTTTATGAGCATACTCACAACTCTATTATCAAAGTAATTAATGAAAATATTGACTAGTACCAGACTCAGGATTGACTGCTGCAGGATCTCACTTGATACACCCTCCCAGTTTGACAGCAAACTATTGATAATTACTCTTTGAACACAGCCTTTCAACCAGTTGGGCACTCACTCACTAGTAATTTCATCAAGACCACATTCCCTAGTTTGCTTATGAAAATGTCGTGTGGGATTGTATTAAAACCCCTTACTAAAATCAAGATAGATCAATCTACTGCTTCCCCCATATATCACTCAGAATGAACTCCCCCACAATAATGCAGCTTTTTCCTCCCTCTACATGTTATAGATAGGTTCTTAAGGAGCCTTTTATCCTGCTTGTGTGATTTGATGGCTCTTGCAGACACCAACTAGTACCTTGTCTTGTGCTTTACCTGCTAAACATTGATCCATAAGCATTCAAGATCATTTGCCTCTGAGTTGTCAGTTACTTGAAAAAAAGTAATGCCATTTTTGACAATGCCAATCCCCACCCTTCTTGCCTAGACAGTCCTTCCTAAATAGGTTATAACCAGGGCTGCCCAGAGGACTCAGGGGGCCTGGGATAAAGCGTGGGAGCTGTGGCACTTGTACTCACCCGGTGGCAGTCCAGGTCTTCGGCGGCATTTCGGTGGTGGGAGTGCCTTCAGTCGCTCTGCGTCTTTGCCAGCACTGAAGGGCCCCCCGCCGCTGAAATGCCACTGAAGACCCAGACCGCTGCTGGGCCAGGGCTTGTGGGGCCGCTGTGGGGCCTGGGGCAAATTGCCCCACTTGCCCCTCCCCTTCTGGGCAGCCCTGGTTATAACCAGCGATTTTAACATTCAAATCATGCAAATCTTCTCACCAGGTTTCAGTAATACCAACTACATTGAATTTATACTCATAAACAAGCAATTCCAATTCCTGTTGTTTATTATGCGGGCCCCTAGCATTGGTGTATATAATTAAGAATTTCTTCTGTTCACATGCTTTGATTAACTTTGTTTTTGGCATGTTGACTTTGTGTGAAATGAGTGCTTGTTTCCCCTGTATCAAGGTATGAACCCCCACTCTGAACCTTAGCGTCCAAAAGATGGGGTACCTGCAGGAACTCCTCTAAGCTTAATTACTAGCTTAGATCTGATAGTGCTGCCACCAACCAGAAGTATAGTGTTCTGGTACACTGCCGGTCCCCCAAAACCTGCCCTAGGGACCCCAAGACCCAAACTCCTTGGATCTAAAAACAAGGAGGAGCTGACTATTCCCCTCCTTCCCCCTCCAGACTTTCCCTCCGTGGGTTACCCTGGAGAGACTATACAGATTCAAGCTCCGTGAATCTAAAACAAAGAAGAAATTCACCATCCCCCCCTCCTTTCCCCCCCCACAGACTCTCCCTGAGAGAGAGAGAGAGATCCTAAGAAGGAGAAAAATCAGGTTTTCCCTCCCCTCTTCTCTCCTTTCTCCCACCAATTCTCTGGTGAGTGCAGACCCCCTCCCCTTGGGTCTTATACAAGATAGAACAAAAAAAATCAAACAGGTTCTTAAAAGAAAAGCTTTTAATTAAAGAAAAATTGTACTTTTTTCTATCTCTGTAAAATCAAGATGGAAAATGTTACAGGGTCTTTCAACTTCACCTAGGCCAGAGGGATCCTCCCTCCCAGCCTAAGTATACAAGTACAACAAACATAGTTAAAAATCCTTCCAGCAATATACACATTTGCAAATAAAGAAAACAATCAAAAGACTAAACCACCTTTCTAACTGGTACTTACTAAATTGAACAGAAGAGGCTGTTTCAGAAATTTGGAGAGTCTGCATACATGTCTGGTCCCTCTCAGAACCCAGAGAGAACAAAGAAAAAAACCAAAAAGCACAAACAAAGGCTTCCCTCCACTGAGATTTTTAAAATATCTTGTCTCCTGATTGGTCCTCTGGTCAGGTGTTCCAGGTTTACTGAGCTAGTTAACCTTTACAGGTAAAAGAGACATTAACCCTTAACCATCTGTTTATGACACCCTGTCCATCCTCCCCTTTTGTTGTTAGTTTAACCCCCTCCTGACTAGTCTAGGCAACCTGCCTCCTAGAAGATTGGTTCTTTTACTGAGGTGGAGGCCATCCAAATTATATAGAGCCCCTTCCCTATAGAAGATGGCCCAAAGTTCCACAAAATCCAAACCCTCTACCTTACACCACTCATCTAACCCGTGGTTCACTTCCAGAATTTTCTGCCTTCCTGTGTTCATGGGAGAGGACGGATCTCTAAGAAGGTCACTTGGACATTCCTCTCCTGCAGCACCCTTCAGAGTTCCCTAGAATCAGGGAGGCAGCATACGAAGCTGTGCCATTAGAGCTGAAATGCTCCCTCACTAGTGTAGCTTTGTCTGCTGACATCAGAAGCCTATCCAAATTTTCAGTCACATCCGTGCCATGGATCTGGGAAGACAACGCATTGTCCTTTTGTCTGTCTGTCCCTTGCAGAGTGTTTTTTTTTTTCTTTCTTCATAGCAGAGAATCTGTTGTCTTTGACTGGATGGAAATCTCTTCACAGGTGCATCTGATAGCCTTGCAGGTTGGTCTGAGTAGTCATCCTCACCTATGTTCCATACAGCTCTCTATTCCATTCCACCAACTGGATCTTCAAAGATGTTTTCTGTGGTTTCCATGCTGAGAACCTGATATTGATTGGATACTTCATCTGTGTGAAATTCCACCAGCAAGAAGACCAGGAGGTGTTGATACATGCTATGCAAAATATACAGAGAATCAAGATTCCCAGAACAAAAAGTGCTTTGAAAACTATGGATGAAAAGCACCATGTAAGAGCTACGTATTCTTTGTCTTTAGTAGTCAGGAGAAAATGCCTGATTCTGATAGATTTTCATAATTCACTACAATATCACCGTGTAATCACTGAAAATATTTGCCTTTGTCCTACACACATTACCTTAGCAAAATGGTATTCTGAAATCCCAATAATCATTGTGACTCCTAAAAAGGAGGAGATAATTTTGTACTCTGGCTCCTTCCACTAAATCCATTTCTGATGGCTGTTTCAAGACCCCGACAAGATCTTTCATAAAATAGCCCTCAAAGTATAGCTTTAGTCTAGTCCTGGGAACAAATTTTGTACTTTATTAGTTACAGAGGGAGCTTCCATTTCAGCTCCACAGAAATACTGTAAGAGTGCATACACTAATGAAGGCACTTCATTATTTCTTAGGATTTAAAAATTGGTAAATGTAATCAACAGAGGAAAATTACTGGAACAAATATGCATAAATGGCTTTAGGCACCTGCAGTGTGAACGAAGGGACCATGCTCATCAAAAAGGAAGGATGAAATTAATTTCTATTTAAAGCTGTTGTGGATAAAACAATCTGCAAGCACACAAAATATCACTACTGTTCATCATGTATAAATTATCTTAACAAAACAGAATATTGCTAAGCCTAATTACTGCTATTCAACACATGCTAGGAGAAAACAGAACTCCGTAACAGGAAAAATCAGAAGACAAGTACTTTTTTGTGTGGCTGCTCTCTGGTGCAAAGTCTGTGCTCCTTGCCCTTTATTGGCACACTTAGCTAGCAGTGAAATACTGTAGGTCTGCTGTGATTCCCATTTCAGGGAGTTTATTAGACTGCTCTTGATTATCTGACACTGGAAACATCTAGACATAATAATTCCCTACCTGATCTTGTTCCCTTTGCATAACTAAAATTTCGGAAGAACCAGCTCGGTGCCAGCTTACTAGACCACACCACTCTCTCAAACATGCTTTGCTAATCATGTACTTGTTCATTTAGGAGCCACTTCAGTGACCACCAAAATCAGCAACTTCTGGGGTGTACATGCAATGTGACTAATCATGCCTGCCAGTGCTATGTAATAGTACAGGAAGTGAAGCTATTGTTTAGAGGACTGAAAGGATGGGGAGAAAGGTAGAATGTAATCAACTGAATTGTAGTTTAGCTGAGATAGCTATAGTGGCGTTATCTGTTTGGTCAGCTGGCCTAGTGGTCAGGGCCTGCTGCTCCAGTTTCTCTTTTAGTTCAATGTATCAGGGACCTTCTGACCAGGATTCAGCTGGGTCTGTTCCTTCCCAATCCTGACTATCCGGGTGCTAGGCAAAGGGTAATCTGGACTAGGTAGGGGACGATCCAGGCCCTCCTGCTCCACCACGTCCTGGCTGAGACCTGAAAGCGTGACAGCGGAGGGTAGCCTACGCTTGGCCCACCTCCTGCTCAACTTCCCCAGGCCACTTCCTACCCAACCCCCTCCCTCAGTTTTGGGCATGGCTACTATTTAATTACTATCCTTTGCTCCAAACCCAGAGTCTCAGGGCTGATGCAGATGACTCTCCGGTGACCCTGCAAGTAGTCCTCCTTATCCCAGGGTGAGGTCCCAAAGGAGTCAGGGGAAAAACTCACAATCAGACCTCCTCAGTAAGAGCTTCTCCTCCTCCTGGAAGTGACTTCTCTCCTCCCACCCTGCTTGGGCTGCTGGCCCTCTCTTTATCCTGCTCCTTTCCCAGCAGTGCCTGAGGAGCAGAGGTTTTCTGGCTCAGTTCTGGTCCAGCCTTTCCCCTGCCTCAGCCTTAGTGTGGGGTTTACAAACCCCATCGTAATATGTCAGTAATGTATCTAAGATACAGAGTTAACACCTTTACGCTTAGAAATCTGTCACAAGGCCTTTAATAATCACAAGTGGACAGGCTCTGTCCTGAAAGCTACCGAGGATAGGAAATTGCTCAGTGTATCCCCCTGGCTAATGTTGGCAGACAAACGGACAGGAAAATTTGCACTCGGAATAAGGTAATCAAAACAGAATATTAACATGTATTTGGACATGGGTGGTCAAAAGAAAATATTTTATACAACATCTTTATTTTGTGACTAAAAATATTGCTCAGCAACTCAGATATTTCTCTGTCAAGTTCTGCTGCAAAATCATAAAATAATCAGTAAGTATATTATCTCTCTTTTCTGCCTCCTGGACTGTTGTAAGTCAAACATGTTGTTTTCATTTTACCATCTAATGTACCCTTCACAAGAAAGCTACATTATGCTTGCTACATTAAACAGCTGAGAAATTGTAATAGGCTCTTTGAAAGATGTACTCTTTCATACAGAGAATGGGTATATCAAAGTTACATATATTCATTCTAAGAGTGTGGATCATACTAAAGGAAAGCATTATTTTGTTATTATTTATTTCCATAAGTTTTAGCAGAAGGTGGTAAAGACTTCGCAGGGAGATTGAACAGCTGCATGGATTAGGAACTATTTCTGGACCAAGAGACCATCCAGCTTTGCACCATGAACAGATACCACTAACCCAAACCCAGGAGTGTTGCAACCTAGATAATAGTTAGTAGCTTATGAATTCATGGGGGGAAAGTTTTCATCTTCTGATAAGGTAATTTAATGATCTACTTTTCAAACACTAAGTGGAATGGATGAAATTCCTTGTACAATCTATAGCTAAAATGTTGAGTTACTAATTAGTGCTAACAAAGAAAAAAGATAGAGGATTGACAATTCTCATAGGCAGTAGAGATTTCTTGTTGGTTATAGGTATAGACCATCACTAAGTTCTTCATTTAAGCATTGGAAAGACCAATACCCTGCTCCGTTGTTAGGTCTATTCAGGAAAGTGCACCTTAATTCACTTCTGAGCCACATATGAAATCCCTATCAGAAGCTAAAGAGTGAGAGAATAAATCAGTGTCATATCACTAGAAAAACTATTCTCAGAAGCTCAGCATCTTAAAACAGTTATCCAATGCGTGGATTTAATACTAATAACCAGTGCAATAGCTTAACTCTTCAGAGCACTGTGCACATATTAACAAAGTCAGCCCCACAACAGCTGGCACGTAGATGAGTAGCAGTATTATTATTTTACAGCTATGGAAATAGACATGGAACCAACCAGAACATCTTCACTGCGATTTTATAACCCTGCAGCCTGAGCTCGAGTCAGTGACCACAGGTATTTACTTGCAGTGTAGATATACCCAGAAAAAACAAATAACTTATGTAAGGTCACACAAGAATCCCGTGGTGGAGCAGGGAACCTGACCCAGGTCTCACAAGTCCCAGGCTACTGTGTGAACCACTGGACTGTCATTTCTCTCTAGCTGACCTCCTCTGGTCATATATTTCTATTTCCAGTATGGTGGCACCTCCTTTTACCTCTTTCCGTTTCTAGTAATATCTTGCCCTAAAATGAAACCCAGCATCCCTCCCCCTGCACCTCTGGGATACTGGGTGGAGTTCTGGCTGTAGTAAGAGGAGGCCCTGAGATATAAACGTTGGTATCAGAGGCCCGGTACAAGGCCTAAGGCCCGAACTAAAGTAATAGTCAAGACTTTGCTAACATAAAGCAAAGTTAAGCTGTGAGCCAGAGACAGGCCCTGCTCACAGAAGCTGGCAAGGAAAGGGCTGATGCTGCAAAAAGAGACATACCTAAAAGGTACTGGACACCAGATATCAGAACATTTGCATACCTGCACACTCCACATAGATAACAAGGAACAAGCTGCCCCAGCCCAATGACAGGGCTAGAAGGGTAATATGATGGATAGATTTGTTTTATTCGAACCAACATATACAAGGTGAGAGGTGGCACCTTGCTACGTAGAGGGGTTGCACATCAATATGTCAGGAGTGATGTGTAACTTGTTTGTACCTCTGTATAAGAATGCACCTCTGAGTGAATGTCTTTGTCCAGCCTAGGGGGCAGTGGAAAGTCCCATCGCTGACTGAGCTGAGTCCATTGCCAGGGGACACATATTCATAGTATGTCCTACAGAGTAAAGTCTAGAGGGAACTATTACTGTGCTTCGTTTGACAATAAACCTAGCTGATGTGCCTTCGTACCTTACTAGAGTCTGTGGTCATTGGGGGTTCTCTCAGGGTCTGCTGTGTCAGCTGTCTGCGTAGAGCTGGGACAGCACACAGAGGGAACACACGCACGCAGCCGATTGATATCAACATTGAACAGAGCAGAGCACCACACCGGTAGCATATGACGACACAGAATAGGAAATATATAGAAAAAGCAGAGAAAATACAAAGGAGGACAACAACATTTGAAGATAAGACACAGGAGAAACTGAGGAACCTAAATTTACCATTCTGGAGCTAGATTTCCAAAGATGGACAGATGGGCACCAAATAGCATATATTGTCCTCAGATATCCATGACCACAATATTTTGTAAAGTTTCTTTCATTCAGGGCATGAAGTGCATTTCCTGTACTGATAAATGAAGATGTCTGGGCATTTGAGGTTGTGCCTATTTTGTGCTCCCCAAAACACAGTTTATTTTACGAAAATTTTAACACAGATGTCTAAAAACCTTGAGGCATGGCCGAGAAATGTTTCAGAAACAGGCACTCTGACGAGTTAATATCTTTCAGAGATGCTTTCTGACAGCAAGCAATATAACAGCCAGAGCTGTACTATGGCAGAAATTCAACAAAAACCTAATTACATTTTGCTGAGTGACTAGCTAGGAAAAATTCTCATTAGGGACAAGGAATATTATTTCCACTAGATTACAGGATGTTTTTATAATCTGAGAATCACATGGCAAGAAGAGTCAGCTGGATAACAATAGTCCAGTTCAGTTTGAGCTTTGAGGGGCAGGTGAAGTGAGGACGGGGAGCCAAAGTCAGATCCCCGCTATTCAAGGAAAGACTGAAAATTGGCACATGGCTATAACTAACAAATTGATGTGTGTCCCCACAATAGCTGATCTCTTGCCCTTACCAGTAGAGTATACATAGTTTCCCTGTAAATCAGGTATTACACACAATACAACCTGTAGCGGGGTGACCACTTGCTCCAGCCTGGAAGGGGTTGGAAAAGCCCTGAAGAGGGCTGGGGCTGGGCAAGGTAAAACCCTGGCTGACTGGGGGAAGTGGCTACAGGTGGTGCCATGCCCCAAACTGAGCAACAGGGCCTTATAAGAAGGCCAGGGAAGCCAGAAGGATCAATCTCTTTCTGCCTGTAGAGGGAGAAGGGCCTGGTTGCAGGAAGCTAGAGATAGGGTACCTAAGTGGAGCAGGGGCTGGGAAAAGGCAGAGGAGCGGGGGAGCTCCAGCCTGGAAAGTCTCAGGCTGTGGTCTTGCATTGGGCTAATAGATACTGGGAGATGCAGAGGGCAGCCCAGGTGTAGGCAAAGGCAGCAGGTCCAAACCCAACCTTGCTAGTGATGAGTAGGCTGATACTGCAGTCTACCCCAGGGCGTGGGGGCTAAATGATGACTGGCAGTAGCCTGATACTGAGGTGATGTGGGGATAGTGGGTGGGGGTTTCCCAGGGAGGGGAGACCCAAAGAGAGAGGAGTTACTGCCAGGGGGCAGGACTCAGGTAAATAGGGCACCAGGTTCCTGGGAGGGACACAGGGCCACAGGTAAGGTGGCTCACAGGCCTGCAGGGGGTGCTCCAGAGCTGGAATGAGCTAATTCCCTGAGAGACCAGCAGGAGGAGGCACCGCAGGGATGAGTCCGCACTTCTACACAACCTTAATATAATGGATGAGGGGGAGGATCCAGAGCCTAGAAACTGAGTGTGCTAATCCCTGACAGATTGTCACGTTCAAGCTGCCACACAACATCTCTGCAGAGTAGTGATTGATGGGCTGTGAGCCTTGTGGACCCAGGCACAACAGGATGTACCAGCCACAAAGGGCCTGACTGGCAGTTCTCCTGGGTGCCTGGTTGGTTCCAGGTGCACTACTTAAACCAGGAGAGGATACCAGGACGTTGTCTGTCCAACTAGGAGGATCTCCAGCCAGCTGCTCTGACAAACCTTGCTCTTTGAGCAACCTTTGCTAGTGAGGCAAACAGAAAGGACCATAAACACTGCCAAATTAAGTGCAAGAGTGTAATAAGAAAAGCCAAAGAGAAGTTTGAAGAACGGCTAGCCAAAAACTCCAAAGGTAATAACAAAATGTTTTTTAAGTACATCAGAAGCAGGAAGCCTGCTAAACAACCAGTGGGGCCCCCTGACGATCGAAATACAAAAGGAGCGCTTAAAGACGATAAAGTCATTGCGGAGAAACTAAATGGATTCTTTGCTTCAGTCTTCACGGCTGAGGATGTTAGCGTTGGGAGATTCCCACCTGAGCCAGCTTTTGTAGGTGACAAATCTGAGGAACTGTCACAGATTGAAGTGTCACTAGAGGACGTTTGGAATTAATTGATAAACATCAACATTAACAAGTCACCGGATCAGATGAGAACTCAAATGTGAAGTTGCAGAACTATTAACTAAGGTCTGAACCGTCCTTAATCAGCTCTGTACCCCAATGACTGGAAGTTAGCTAATGTACCCAATATTTAAAAAGGGTCTAGGGTGATCCTAGCAATTACAGACTGGTAAGTTTCTAACATCGGTACTAGGCAATATAGTCAACATAGTTTAGAATAAAATTGTCAGACACATAGAAAACAAACTGTTGAGCCCATAGTCAACATAGGTTTCTTAAGGGAATCGTGTCTTACTATCTTTAGAGTTCTTTGAAGGATCAACAAAACTGTGGACAAGGGATCCGTGGACATAGTGTACTTAGATTTCCAGAAGTCTTTGACAAGGTCCCTCACCAAAGGCTCTACGTAAATTAAGCTGTCATGGATAAAAGGGAAGTCTTCATGAACTGAGAACTGGTTAAAGAAAGGGAAAAGGTAGGATTAATGGTAAATTCTCAGACTGAGAGGGGTAACTAGTTGGTGTTCCCAGAGGTCAGTTCCTTCAGACCATCCTATTCAACTTATCATAATGATCTGGAGAAGGGAAACAATGAGATGGCAAAGTTTGCGAGATGATACTCAACTGCTCAAGATAGTTAAGCCCAAAACAGACTGTGAAGAAGTTCAAAAGATCTCACAAACTAAGTGATTGGAAACAAATGGCAAATGCAAATTTAATGTGGGATAAACTGATAAAGTATCAGAGGGGTAGCTGTGTTAGTCGTAGATCTGTAAAGCACGCAACGGTCCATGTCGGCACATTTTATAGAACTAACGCCTTGAGCATGAGACTTTCGCTGCGGATTGCAATCGGCCATCGATAAGTCCTCCATTTGGAAAACATCCCCACCCTATAATAACTATGATGGCGGGCTATCTTAGCTACAACGAGTTCAGGAAAAGATCGTGAGTGTTGTGATAGTTCTCTGAAGGACCATGCAGTGTGCAAGGCCAGTCAAAAAAGCCACAGGTGTTAGGATCATTAAAAGGGATAGGAATAAGACTGAGAATATTACTATTGCCCTTATAAATCATGTAGCTGCCACTCTCAACATGCTGCCTACAATGTTGTGTACTCCTCATCTCAAAAATAGCTACTGCACTAGAAAAGGTTCAGAAAATGGCAACTATAATGATTAGCGGTTTGGAGAGGGTCCCATATGAGGAAAGATTAAAGAGGCTAGGACTCTTCAGATTGGAAAAGAGGAGACTAAGGGGGGATATGATAGAGGGAAATAAAATCATGAGTGATGTGGAGACAGTGGATAAGGAAAAGCTATTTACTTATTCCCATAATACAAGAATCAGGGGTCACCAAATGAAATTAATAGGCAGCACGTTTAAAAGGAAGTTCTTCTTCATGCAGCACACAGTCAACTCGTGGAACTCCTTACCTGAGGAGGTTGTGAAGGCTTGGACTATAACAGCATTTAAAAGAGAACTGGATAAATTCATGGCAGTTATGTCCATAAATGGCTATTAGCCAAGACAGGTAAGGAATGGTGTCCCTAGCCTCTGTTTGTCAGAGGAAGGAGATGGATGGCAGGAGAGAGATCACTTGATCATTGCCTGTTAGGTTCACTCCCTCTGAGGCACCTGGCATTGGCCACTGTTGGTAGATAGGATACTAGGCTAGATGGACCTTTGGTCTGACCTGGTATGGCCGTTCTTATGTTTTACCTAAGTCTGGTTCCTGGCTTCCAACTCTGCCTCTGACCCATGGCTTCAGCCCTACTCACTCTGGCTCCACCCAGTAGACCTGTCAACCCATGACCCTGCCATGACAGTTTGCTCAGACCACCTGGACCCCTCTAGGGAGGGAGCTGGTACCCCATTGCCCAGCAAATCCCATGGAGCATCATTCTCAGGAGCTGGTCTCTCATTTCCAACAAAGAACCACGTTCTGTGCGCTTGTGTGATGTAACTTCTGGCAGAGAACCAAACCCTCTGGGAACAGCTACCTGAACTGGAAGCAGGAAACACAACACTCCAGGCTTAGGCTGTTGCCCTGCCATTGGAACAGGAGGCCACTGTGCCTTTACCCAAATGTTTCTACAGGAACCATCAGAAATTCAAGGGATTCCTTAACCAGTGCTGCCTACTCTTTATGTTCTGTCCCTGGACCTATCCCACTGATTGGATCCAGGTGGGACTGTTGCTCAGTCTACTAAACAGAGAAGCCTTGGACGGGCCTCTCCCTTGCTGAAACAAGATAAGGATTCCAGTCTGTCAGCATCACACTTCCTCTGGACCCTTCTTCACAATTTTTGATGATCTCCACCACACACACTTGGCTGAAGCTGCTCTGTGGAAGCTCCAACAAGGGCAGGGGTCAGCCACAAGGCATGTCGCACTTTTCTGTTGGCTGACGGCAGACACAGAATAGAACCAGGAGCCCCACTGCACCAGTTCCACATAGGATTGAGTGAGGAGATCAAAGACAAATTAATCTGTGTGAGACTCAGGTGGGCGTGGATGCATTTATTGATTTATCCATCCACATTGATAACTGGTTGTGGGAGCAGGGTAAGGAGAAGGGTGGGGGTGGGGGGGTCATGCCAACACCGTGCCTCCATCTCAGAGTCTGGTGCCCCAGCCCACGCAAGTTGACCTGGTCCAAAGGTGTTTGACTGCTCAATAAAAGGAACAGCACAGATGCAACAATTTGTGTTTTTATTGCAGCAAGGCTAGAGGCACACTCACTATGTGTCATCAAGAATTCCTGCTTGGAGGCAGTCAGGAAACAAATGAGCCCAAGCATGACTTCAGAGTTACACTTTGGAATGGCACCTGCACCCCCTCCCGAAGTTCTGACCAGCCCCCATCCTGATCCACCAAGACTGTTGCCGAACCTTCATGTGCAGGTTTGTCTACATCCCCCCCATTCCTAGGCTTCAGAACTTGAGATCCCGCCTGAGCCACAACTTCAAAGCACTGCCTATACACCTATTTTTAGAGTTTAGCACAAGCCCCAGTCCTAGTCTGTCAGCCGAGGCTGGGAGGCTCACTACAAAATTCTGTGTAGACATACTGTGTTTAAGAATGATAAATGATCAACTGCCTGACCTGCTGCAAGCAGCTTCCTTATCTGGAGGATTACCAGCCAAGATTTATGGACTTTTGATTAACAAAGCATCTATGTAATTCCTTCTTTCTGCCTATGCATCTGTGATGAAAACAAGCTTAGAACTGCCCTAATTTTTGTAGGATAACATGGAGTTTTGGGCATTGGGATAAATTTAGGTTGATCTCAGAATATCCTAAAATGAAAACTATTTTTGAACTTTGCTTTGCTGTTATCTGGACCAATAAATACACTTTAAGTCTTGGGATCTGTGCTAGATTCGGTCGTGCCTTTAGGCAGGGTTTCATCAGGTCAGGCATTCTGTTCTTTCTTTGATTCATCCTACCCTTTATGTAGCATCCTGTACACTCACAGCATTATATAAACAACATCTAGATTCCCTTTCAAGCTTATTGGAAAACACCGGTTCTGCCCTCTTTCAGAATAGCACTGTCCTTGGAAACAAGAGCTGCCTTAGACAGAGTTGGAATTGCATTTCTCAAGTCTGTTCAGTAGCATCTCTCCATTGTCAGCCTTTGTGGATACTGAAGAAACAGATTTAACCTTATTCAATAAACATTTATTTCTTCCAATTCCACACATGTCTGGAAATATTTTTGGAAGCTATAATATGTACATTGCGACAGAGTCCTGTGGCACCTTATAGACTAAGGGAAGTATTGGAGCATAAGCTTTTGTGGGTGAACACCCCCTTTGTCAGAGGCAGTATGTACATTGTTATCCAGCTATTTTATGTCTGCTGAAAATAAATAAGCTTTACCAGGAAATAATTGGATTTTATTTCCATGGGTTTCCCAGGTTATTTTAGTTAGGAATGTAAATAACTAGCAATGGACAGAAACTTCTTGCCCCTTCAGTTTCTCTACTTGCTATCCTCATAAAGTAGGTTGCTGGAGAGCCTCCAACTGGAACACACTTTCAATATTTTTAAATACATAAAAGGCATAAGACCACCTTGAAGCAAACTTGACTCATTTTGGCAGTCATGGATACCTTTGCTAAAAGTGATCGAATTTGCTTTGAAAACAAGATGATCCTTAGAGGTTCTACTTGTAGACTGCATCCCCCATGTACTAATAGCCATTTCCTATGAAAAATGGTATCGCTAATGATTCGCATAAAACACTTTTACATACACAAACAATTCTCTCTGGCATCTCATTTTGTGGTTTGTAAGGAAAAAAATTCTGGTAGACAAACTCTGACATAATATAAACATACTAAGCCACACTGTTCATCACTTTTATATGAGAGGATCTAGAAAAAGCTGTTGTGGGAACCATTAAAAAGTGAATATCTATT
The DNA here is from genome assembly GCF_003597395.2 of Chelonoidis abingdonii. Lineage (NCBI taxonomy): Eukaryota > Metazoa > Chordata > Testudines > Testudinidae > Chelonoidis > Chelonoidis abingdonii. Next base: position 65,353,850 of record NC_133769.1, on the reverse strand, counting down.
GCAAAATTGCTTTGCTGTGGTATAGTCTAAACACAGAAAATATCACGGTAAAGATAAAATTATGGTACATGTTTTACTATTTAGTTGCACAGAGTTGAATTGGCTCTTGAATTCATGCATCCAATTGATACTATATGGCATTCTTACATTAAGAGACTGTACAGCATTTAGAGAATTGACTAAACTACATTCAAAATATGGGAGTATTGCGAGTTGTATAGCGCAGCTCAGGCCATATCATTCACTGAAATGATTACAACAGTTCATAGTAAATATTTCTTACACAGCAAAATAGTACCAGAGCTCCTTGGCTACTCTCATATACTCAAAGCTCTTGTTTAGACAGTATTATACTTGTAAATCCTCTTTGAATGTTGACAACTTCAGCAGATATTGAGAAGGCTCAAAATTGCCACATGAAGATGCACACTTATGGCCTGTTAAACTCACAACTTCAGCGGAAGTCAGTGAGAGCTACAGATGCTCAGCCCCTCAAAGTTATGCCCCAATATTAGATGGGAATGAAGAGAAGATTCTTTCAAATGGAGGGGGAAAATCTGATACCTGATAGAGTTTTTTCTCAGGAGTCTCTGCGTAAGTCAAGGATCAGAAATTTTACACTGAAATACAGTTACACCATTTTTATACAATGCATGTTTAATTAGCTTTAGAGCAGTTTCCTTGATAACAAACAGCAATCAGGTGAAAGTTTGCATTTTTCAAAACACACATCTACCATCTTAATCACCAATCACCGAAGCCTGGTTATTTTACAATGGTCATAGATTATTTACATCTCTTCACAAACAAGTTATTCTGCACCATATAACTTTCAGTTCCTGTTATCCTTTGCTAGTGCTATGGTGCTGGATAAAAGAAGCTACACACGCAATCTTTTTTATTTAAAAATATTCTTTGAGTTAAGAACTACCATCTACTACTTTTCCTTTGGAAATCTAGTATGCTCTCTTCTTTCTCAATTAAACTTTTTCATTTTTTATGGAAAGATTAAGTTATAATGTAATGAAGCTTCAAGTCTTCAGCAGTTTCATTGGACAGACGAATGACATACTATAAGGATAAATTAGTTTTGTCTGTTTTTATTGGAGCAGATAGTGATCCGTAGATCTGCACCTGCAAGAGAAACCCTACATTCCTGGATCTACCCAGGGTCACACTGTAGAAAATGTGCCACCCCTTCACCATCCTGCCACCTCCTGTGCCAAGATGTTGTGGAGGAAGCTCTGCAGATCCTTGCACAGGGGAAAAGATGAAAGTAAGGGACACTACACCCACACATGTGGAGAATCTGACAAGCAGAGAGTGCAACCCTCTCTACAGTAGAACCGAATTAAAAACAAAACCTTAAATGGCCATATGTAGGTGCAATCACAAATAAATGCAGAAACGCAAGAATTGCCTCACTAGAGAAGACTGGTGGTCCACTAAGTCCAGTGTTCTGTCTCTGACAGTGGTTAGAACCAGATGCTTCAGATGAAAGAGCAAGGATATGGGAAGCAGGCTCTTAGATTATGCTGGCACATTTGAACATTTTTACACCCAATCCCTTTTTGAATCTTTCTAAATCCTTGGCCTCAAAGCTATACGATAGAAGCACAATTGTGTTTATAACTTTATCTGAACAAGTGGGTCTCTGTTTTTGTTAAAAATGTTGCCCAAATGCATCTTCACACACTGTACTCATACTCTGACAACATCATACACAATCACCAAAACATTAAAGGGAAAAACTTTCCATAAAAGGTAAATTGTTACTTTTTGGTGGGACAGGGATGGGTAAGGAGCTTAGACACATTTAAAATATGAGGACGTTCCTTTACAGAAGTGTTTTGGATGAAAAAGATTTAATGACCATTTATTCCAGGATTGTTGGAGATACTTCTAGTATATAGTAGCAAGCTAGTCAAAGAAGTCGGCAGTGGTGAGGATGAGTGAGATAGCAGAGAATATTCCATCTATCAATGGCCAGTTTTGGAGAGGAAACTTCACAGAAATTAAATTTTTCAATACGTAACATCTCCCCCTAAGATACTAGACAAATAGGAGGAGCCCAAATTATTAAATGGCTTCATTTTGTACCTACCAAAAATGGGAGGGGGGAAAAGAGCTCTCGTCATCTGCAATAGTTTAAAGACTTTATTAGGATACCGTTAAAAGTTCTGTCATTCAAGGCTTGCTTGACCATAGTTCTTTTTCCTCAGTTAAAGAAAACTATAATAAAGTTATATTTTAAAACAAGGAAAATGATAGCAGGAGACTTTCAGGAAAGAATGCTTAAGGTATAAATATCAGTGTAGTGGAGCCACCACTACTTATACTTTTTGTGAAACATTTATCTTTGGATGATGTATTTGCTGAAATGCTTCCATATCTAGATTAAAACACAGAAGTATGACTTGCTAAGAATGAGAAATAGTCATTGCAAAAAATAATAATAAAGTAGATGTCATCCATCCAGACTACTATCCTGTAAGACTGCATCCTCTTTGAATGTAATTTAGGAAAGAAGGGTGAAAATCAGCCCTGGATAAGCTTGTGCAACTCTACTGACTTCAAAGAAATTGCACCTGCACTGGAAGTGGTTCATTTATTTTTTATTTTTACATAAAAGCTTACTTGAAGGTCAGTGAAAATTAAACTTTTGATCTATTTTTGATTTTCAAAGGGGGCAATTAACCTCCTTTAGCATTTGGTAAAAATGAATTTTCCAAGATATTAATAAATTTATGTCTCATTTGTGCTTTGAAGTGCCGGTACCATTCTATAAGCTTTTTTCTCCTTTGAATCTTTTCTTGTAAGCTCATGTTTTTTTCTTTTTCTAAAACAGCAGGAAGTTCTTCCCAGTTTTTAATAAAGATAAATGGAGCCCCCATGGTCTTTAGTAATTGCAATGGAGCACTGTGGTATATAGATGAATTTCCACACTTGCCTGGTGTCATTACATCTTCTACAACAGGAACAGAGCCATATGAACAAGCTTCATAAATTCTATAGCATTCTGTATTTACTCCCACTGGGCACAATGTGAGATCACTCTGCAGCAATGCATCTTGATAGATTCTAAAACTTTCATTTGTTTCTTGAGGCTGCCACCTAGAAAAATACAGAAGTTGAAAATTACATTACATTTTCCCTTCAAGGGTAGATGTATTACAATGAAAAATAGAGATCCATGTAATTTTAGTATATATAAATGTTGCAGAGCTGCAAGGTTTGTAACAACAGGTCTGAGAATCAGCAAGGTTTTATGTTTCAATCCACATATTCCTAACAATTTTTGGGGGGTATTTATAGAAAAGTTCACCTGTAAGCTATAAACGCTGTAAGAACAGTTTTCAACTGAGGGTCTTTAAAGGAAGCATTAATGCTTCAAGCACCCACAAAAAAAAAATTTTTTTTAGAAAAATATTTTGCACTGGAAGCCCTGATCAATTTACTTCATAAGCTAAACTAGAAGGTTACTAAGTGGCTCAAAAATAGGCATTTAGAGAGAGAATGCTCTGACAGATTTTTTGAAGCAAGAATAATTCCTAACCTCCCCTCCCCCCCAAATATTTAAAATCAACAGGGGGATTTGCTGTTCAGAAATGAGAATGTCAGGCAGCAATTGTCAATCTCTTTAATTTCCTCAGACTGTGCAAGGTACTTTGTGTGACAGCACTCTAGGCCATGGATACTGAATAATCTCTCTCTAGATTCTATATTAGCCTCTCAAGTTCTTTTGTCCAAAATTTTCAGAAAAAGCGTTACGTTGCCTCTAGTTTTATTAAATGCCTTTTAATATTTATTATAAAGGTTTTTTAAACCTTCCATGAGAACAACTGTATAAACTAATTAAGAGTAGAATTAATTTGTTTGGTTTACCATGATGACAGTCTACCCCAGGGGATGGTGAACTGCGGCCTGGGGGCCACATTTGGCCCTCAAGCTCCTGCTGGGGAATGGAGTCCGGGGCTTGTCCTGCTCCGTGGCTCCCAGAAGCAGTGACATATCCCCCCTCCGGCTCCTATGCGTAGGGGCAGCCCAGGGGGCTCCACACACTGCCCTTGCCCCAAGTGCCGCCCCTGCAGCTCCCATTACGCAGGAACCACGGCCAATGGGAGCTGCAGGGGTGGTGCCTGCGGACAGGGCAGTGTGCAAAACCCCCTGGCTGCCCCTATGCATAGGAGCCGGAGAGGGACATGCCGCTGCTTCTGGGAGCTGCTTGAGGTAAAAGCTGCCTGGAGCCTGCACCCCTGACCTCCTCTGGCACCCCAACCCCTTGCCCTGATCCCCCTCCTGCCCTCTGAGCCCCTCGGTCCCAGCCCAGAGAACCTTTTTGCATCCCCAACCCCTCATCTCTAGCTCCAATCCAGAGCCTGAATCTCCAGCTGGAGCCTTCACCCCCCCACACACCTCAACCCCCTGCCCCAGCCCAGAGCCCCCTCCCACACCCTGAACGCCTAATTTCTGGCCCTACCCCAGAGCCATCACTCCTGCCCCCAATTTCATGAGCATTCATGGCCCGACATACAATTTCCATTCCCAGATGTGGCCCTTGGGCCAAAAAGTTTGCCCACTCCTGGTCTACCCACTTAATAGTCAAAAAGATAGTCCTGCTACAGTATTGAGATGGTCACACAAAAACCAAAGCTTGTATTTACAGTTTTTTCCTCATCTAGACTGTGCATGGAACCACATTACCCATGTCAAAACACATTATAAAGATGTTTTGGGCCAGGGACCATGTAAGGGACTGCGGAAGATTTTGTTACGGTTTTAGCTAGGGCTGTTCGCCTTCTCAAGGACAGGTTATTAAAGGTTGCTGTGTACTAGTGCATGCTGTATGTAGCCGGTTGGAAC
>NC_133769.1:65347096-65348645 GCF_003597395.2 Chelonoidis abingdonii | reverse complement strand
AGTGTGTGTGTGTGTGTGTGTGTGTGTGTGTGTGTGTCTGTGGTCCCTGTAAAGCACTCAGGCACGTAACAGACCATGTACAGAGCCAGACCAGATTTAGTTTTACTCTGAGTCCTTATAATTTAAATTCTCTCAGTCCTTGTAATTTACCACCAATCTTTATAAACGTATTCTATTGGTCTTGCCTGAGGATTGTTTCTTTTCTTGGCAGTCTACCTCGGAATCCTTTTCTCAAGTCCCCCTCTATTTCTATGTCTATTTTCCAGTCTCTTCTTTGATATGGTCATCTTCTTTTCAGCAGATTTCTCTGCCTGTGCCTTTATTGGTTCTGCCTTCACTGCAGTCTCAGCTAGAGTTAATTATACATTGCAATTAGGGCTATCAAATTATTAAAAAAATTAATCGCGCTGTTAAACCATCATAGAATACCACTTTAAATATTTTTGGATGTTTTCTACATTTTCAAATATATTGATTTTAATTACAAACACAGAATACAAAGTATACAGTGCTCACTTTAGGTTTATTTTTGGATTACAAGTATTTGCACTGTAAAAAAACAAAATAAATAATATTTTACAATTCACCTAATACAAGTACTGTGGTTTAATCTCAAAAATAAAACAGTATAAAATTGTAGAGCCTGCAAGTTGACTCAGTCCTACTTCTTGTTCAGCCAATCGCTATGACAAACAAGTTGGTTTATATTTGCAGGAGACAGTCCTGCCCATGTCTTGTTTACAGTGTCACCTGAAAGTGAGAACAGGTGTTTGCATGGCACTGTTGTAGCCAGCGCTGCAAGATATTTATTTGCCAGATGCGCTAAAGATTCTTATGTCCCTTCATGCTTCAACCACCATTCCAGGGAACATGCGTCCATGCTGATGACGGGTTCTGCTCAATAACAATCCAAAGCAGTGCTAATGCATGTTCATTTTCATTATTTGAGTCAGATGCCACCAGCAGAAGGTTGATTTTGGGTGGTTCGGGTTCTGTAGTTTCTGCATCGGAGTGTTGCTCTTTTAAGACTTCTGAAAGCATGCTTCACATCTTGCCCCTCTCAGATTTTGGAAGGTAGTTCAGATTCTTAAACCTTGGGTTGAGTGCTGTAGATATCTTTAGAAATCTCACATGGTACCTTCTTTGGGTTTTGTGAGCTCTGCAGTGAAAGTGTTCTTAAAATGAACATGTGCTAGGTCATCGTGAGAGCCTGCTATAACATGAAATATATGGCAGAATTTGGGTAAAACAGCAGGGGACATACAATTCTCCTCCTAGGAGTTCAGTCACAAATTTAATTAATGCATTATTTTCTTTAATGAGCGTTATCAGCATGGAAATATCCTCTGGAATGGTGGCAGAAGCATGAAAGGGCATACGAATGTTTAGCATATCTGGCATGTGTGACAAAGTTCCTCCTCTACCTTGGTGGGTCCTGCGCTTATTGGCGGATTTGTTCACCTCAGTGATCTTCCCCTCTTGTGGAACCCACAGTCTGGGTCAGCTCCTCCTGTGTCTGATCAGGAGTTGGGAGGTTTGGGGGGAACCC
>NC_133769.1:65320852-65347071 GCF_003597395.2 Chelonoidis abingdonii | reverse complement strand
GGAGCATTAAGATCTTTCTAGAAGCGTGGCGATAAGCTATTTAAAGAACACCTCAGCAATCCAAGAGCAGGCACAGGCATCCAGGGTTTAAAAGGAGCTCAACCCAGTCAGCAGGAGGAGCCAGAGGCACCGAGCGGTGTGAGACTGAGCAGAAGGCAGACTTAGAGAAAGAAGAGAGTGTCTGCGAGATTGAGATAAATCATATCAACACCAGAGGAATGTGTGAGATAAGACAGGTGTTTGGAGAGGCTCATGGACAGCCAGTGAATTGTAGCGCATGCAGCGTTTACAGGAGGACATAGACCGCTGCGACCCACAGCCTGGGCGAACCTGGATAAGAGGCGGCCTGTTTCCCCCCAACCTCCAACTCCTGATCAACACAGGAGACTGACCCAGACTGTGTCCACAAAGGGGAAGATCACTGAGGTGACAAATCGCCAATAAGCCGGAGCCCACCAAGGAGAGGAGGACGCACACAGCCAGATATGCAACATTCGTAGCAGTTCATGCTTCCTGCCACATTCCAGAGATATATCATGCTGAAAGCTCATAAAGAAAAATGCATTAATGAAAATTTGTGACTGAAACTGCCTAGGAGAGAAACTGTATGCCTGCTGTTTACCGCAAATCTGCATATATCTCAGTATAGCGGCTCTCACGTGACCTAGCCATGTTCAGTTTAAGAACACTTCCGCTAGAGCCACAAACCCAAGAAGGTACCCAGGTGAATTCTAAAGATATCACAGAACTCAACCCAAGGTAAGAATCGAACTACTTCCAAAATCTGACAGGGGCAAGATGGAAGATCCTGTCAAAGTTTAAAAGAGCAACACGCCATGCAGAAACTAACAAGAAACCCGAACCACCCAAATCACCTCGCTGGGCATGACTCAAATAGAAATACATGCAATAGCACTGCTTGATTGGTATGAGCAGAACCCGGCATCAGAGACGCATTTCCTGGATGTGGTTGAAGTGAAGGACATAAGAACTTTTGCGCAATCTGCAAATTAAATACTGCAGCGCTGCACAACAGTGCCATGCAACAACTGTCTCACTTCAGGGACACGTAAACAAACATGGCAGACTGTCTCCTTAAACAAATAAAACCAACTGTTTGTCCTGCGATGGCCTGAACAAAAGTAGGACTGATTCAACTGCAGCTCACAATTTATACCTGTTTATTTGAATAACACAGTACTTGATAGAGAATGTAAAAATATGTTATTGTTTTTTACATGCAAATACTTTTAACCAATAATAAACACCCTAAATGAGCACTGTACCTATCTTGTATTCTGTGTGTAATTAAAAATCAATATAATTGAAAAATGTGAACATCCAAAATAGTTTAAAGGGTATCTTGATGGGAACAGCGCGATAATTTTTTAATAATGATAGCCTAATGCATGTAGATTAATCTAGCGAGACTGAGTGAACGGCAGAACAAATCAGCACGGCAGAAAATCTGCTGAAAAGAAGATGACCATATCAAAGAAAGACTGGAAAAGAGACATAGAAATAGAGGGGACTTGACAAAGGATTCGAGGTAGACTGCCAAAAAGAAAACAATCCTCAGCAAAAACCAATAGAAACGTTAACAAGATGTGAAATTACAAGACTAGAGATTAAATTATAAGGACCAGAGTAAACAAATCTGGTCTGCCGTACAGCCGTTACGTGCCTGAGCTTTACAGGACCACAACACACACACAACACACACACCACACACACACACGAGTGATATGCTTTAATGAACGGTAAGAAACAACCCCAACGGGGACTCTAGCACGTTGCAACTCAAGCGGAACGAGTCAAAGCACACAACAATGGATACATAATGTAATAGCATGTAAACAGCTAATACTAGGCAGTGGAGCTTCCACAGCGGGCTATCTCCTTAGGCAAAAGGCCAAGCTCCCAAACACCAGGGCTTCCCAGCGAACAGTTCACGGCTACATACAGCATGCACTAACATCAGCACTTTAAAACCTGTCTTGAGAAGGCGAACACCCTACTAAAACGTAACAAAATCTTCCCAGTCCTTACATGGTCCCTGGCCAAAACATCTTATAATGTTTTATGGAACATGGTAATGGGTCCAATGCACAGTCACTAGATAGGAACAAAACGTAAACACAGCTTTGGTGTGTGTGACCTCTCAATACTGCAGAGGAACTACTTTACGGACTTTGGGAGACCAGCAGTGGGGCAACTAGCCCAAGGGCACATCTGCCCCACCGAATTTGTGTATGTCGCGATAGTGCCATGCATGCCCATGAAATTGGGAGCAGGAGTGAACTGGCTTGGGGTCGGGCCAGAAATAAGCGCTCAGTAGGTGTGGAGAGGGTCTGCGGCTGGCGCACGGGTTGAGGCTGTGTGCGGGGTAAGGATCCAGAGTAGATTCAGGCCATGGATTGGAGCAGAGAGACGGTGGGAGCAAAAATGTCTGCTGGCGGGACCCGCCGAGGGCTCAATCGCAGGAGGGATCAGCAAGGGTGGGGTGCCAGAGGGTCAGGGTGCAGATCCAGGAAGCTTTTAAACTCAAGAACCCAAGAACACGCATGTCCCCTCAACTCCTACGGCTCCATGCATGGGATCCACCCAGGTTTTGACCTGCCCTAGTCGCAGGCACCACCCAGGTGCCTTGATTAACCTGGAGCAACTGCCATTTGGTTACCAGGGTACTAGGGATTTGTTTAGCCTGGGGCTAACATACCTGTTTCTCAGTACTTTACTGTAGCCATCTGGCCTTGTCCCATCACACATGTAAATACCTTGCAACGCCAGCTACAAAAGTGCCATGCAAATGCCTGTTCTCATGTTCTGGTGACACTAAATAAAAAGAGGGCAGCATTATCTCTTGTAAATGTAAACAAACTTGTTTGTCTTAGCGATTGGCTGAACAAAAAGTAGGACCAAGTGGACTTGTAAGCTCTGATGTTTTACATTGTTTTGTTTTTGAGTGCAGGTATATAATAAAACCACCTATATTTGTAAGTTGCTCTTTCACAACAAATAGATTGCACTACAGTGCTTGAATGAGGTGAATTGAAAAATACTATTTCTTTTATCATTTTTAGTGCAAATATTTATAATAAAAATAATATGCACTTTGATTTTAATTACAACAGACTACAATATATATGAAAAATGTAGAAAAACATTCAAAATATTTAATAAATTTCAAATTGGTATTCTATTGTTTAACAGTGCAATTAAAACTGTGATTAATCGTGATTAATTTTTTTAAGTATAATTAATTTTTTTGTTTAAATAATCGATGAAAGACTGTTCAGATTTTTTAAAAGCATCACCTCCTCTTTAAGGGAATACCTATCGAATTCTGCCAAGGTTTAAGGTAGCAGTTGTTAAAAGCAAATTAAAAAGTACCATTAGAACTTATTTCAGTTAGTCAGAAGATCCATCCTACCTCCTGAAGACACAAAATGAACGATATTGTTTAGCTGAAGCCATCGTCTTTGTATGTGGTTGATGACATAAAGCTCTGGTTTCATGTCTCCCTCTTCTGGTAGGTGGATAATATCCACAGGATGTATGACACAGATTTTGAATACCCACTGCCCCTTCCACCAAAACCGGGTATGTGTGAGAGGAGACAGGACTGGCTGTATTATGTTAGATATTTCTTTCAAACTATTTCAAGACACAACCACAATGTAAAGTACTGTAGCACACAAGGAGTTAAGGCATCCAAGATCTGTATGAAAATCTCAGCTCAGCAAGGTTTTAATTGTTTTAAGTTTGACCATTGTCACTATTTATACTATTTTATTTATAACATATTTTAAAAGAGATGACCTAGGTCATCAATGATCTAGGCAAGGGGCTTTGAATAATTCAGCTAGCAAACTATACATTTACAAAAGTAAATCATAGCTCTTACTGTTCTCTGGCTGCAATCCAACAGAGTTTATCAAGCCCGTCTTGTTTCAAAACTTCCATTAGGTTCTCCCTAGATGAATTCTTATACACAGTTCCTAAAAAATTACATAGATATGATCTTGGAGAACGTAGCATTGACCAGCTGGGCTCTACAATGGGGAAATTCCTGTATCTGTAACAACAATGTATACATTAGATGAAAATATTTTTATGTCAAAGGAAAAACATGGGTTTTTGCACCATTTCATGTTTATGCAGCAGATTTTAAGAACTGGAATAGCTTTGTAATCAGTTTCAATATTTAACTATTGACCGAATTTAAAAAAAACAAAGATAGCCAAACACTGATGGATAATATTTATCATTATCCCTTTGTTTTTAGATTAACATTCTGTAGAATGTGTACATAATTCCACTTGGTGCTATCAAAAAGAAGTTAGGGATCTTCTAGGGTGTGAATCAGAAAAAAAAAAAATCTGTTTCAATAGCAGCTGTTCTCAATACCACCACTTATTTTGGCTGAAGTTGCTGGGTTAGTGGTTCCTTTGGATTGATGTCTTGGTTATTTGAATCAGCTGAAAGTGTATGCTGTAAAAACAATGCCATTGGTATACTGCCAAATGAAAACTCAACTCTGTCCCTACAATCTGTGCATCTTCACCAATTTAATCTGTGAATTGCACTTAAAGTTACTGATTTTAGTCATAACAGCACCAATGGTTCAGCTAAAGGGCTGGCAGAGTCATTTGCATTATCTAGATCTAATTTACCACACTTTTGTATGTTAGTATTAAATTACATGTCCCTCTTACAGCTGTCACATTCTCAAAATTAGCTAAGATTTTCTTTCTAACTTTTTTATTTTTAGAGAGTAGGTCAATAATACTGTTAGTTTCCCTTCTATTTCTATATTTGTTCTATATTATTACAGTAAGGAAACAATTTGGAAAAAAACATGCATTGATCACAAAATTAATCTAGTTTCAAAACAAGCCTGCAATCTTACTCCTGGGGGAATTCTGTGCCACTGCACATGTGCAGAATTCATGTCCCCAGAACATTTCTTTGCTTCCCCAGAGAAAAATGACTTTCTGATGGGGGAAGCAAAGGGAAGCCACAAGAGCAGTTATGTGACCCTCCCCAGCAATATGTTTTAGGTGCCCAGGGCAGCCAGCAGAGAGGTAAATCACTCTGAGGCAGGGGGTGGGACTGGGGAAGACCCGGCTGGTGGATCCTACCCTGAGCTGGGCTCAACTGCAAGTCCCGGCTGGGCTGAGGAGCATGGGACTTTCTCTTCCCCTGCACAGCATCCACGGCCAGGTCAGACCCACCCTCGGAGTCCCATTAATGTTGCACCCATACCCCCCAACAAGCCTCTGTGCATTCAGATCCCCCCAACCTGGATCCCCCATTGAGCAGCCTGATCCCGGACTGACCCAAACAGAACCCTCTTAACCCACATCTTGATTCCCCCACACTGAGCCCCTCCACAGTTGGATCCTGCCAGGCTAAGCCTGCCTGCCCACACCTGGCATGGAGGGGCAAGGCCGGAGGATGTTTCTGGGGCAGGCCCGGTCCTTGCTCTGTGTCAGGGTTGGGTGCAACCTCACCGCTGAGTCCATGTCCCGGGGGACAGCTGCAGTGATCTCCCTGCTCTGTGCAGCCAGTGGCCTGTGCTCCGCAATGCCATGCTGGAGTCTCCACATTTATTTGACAAATAAATTTTGCAGAATTTTAAAATATTGTGTGCAGAATCTTATATTTTTTGGTGCAGAATGCCCTCAGGAGTACTTTAGTCCATCCTCATTTTCCTTGGCTTCTCCACCGCCTTTGGTACTGTTGATCACACACTCCCCTTCTGAACATTTTATTCCCCACCCCACCTGGGGGTTTCATAACTCTGGCCTTGGCTACACTGGCGCTTTACTGCGCTGCAACTTTCTCGCTCAGGAGTGTGAAAACACACCCCTGAGCACAGCAAGTTACAGCGCTGCAAAGCGCCAGTGTAAACAGTGCCCCAGCGCTGGGAATGCGGCTCCCAGCGCTGCAATCTAATCCCCATGGGGAGGTGGAGTACCTGGAGTGCTGGGAGAGCTGTCTCCCAGCGCTGGCGCTGCGACCACACTTGCACTTCAAAGTGCTGCTGCGGGAGCACTCCAGCGGCAGCACTTTGGAGTTTTGAGTGTAGCCAAGCCCTCTGTCCTTTCCTGGTTCCCCTGCTACTTCTTTGGACAGAAATTCAGCACTTCTTTCAGAGGTTCTCTCTCTTCCTTGCCATTGTTTCTCTCTGTAGGTTTCCTACCAGACTTTGTACTTGTTTCTTTCCACTTCTCTCTGTCACTCCCTCAGCCACTCTTCATTTGGGTAATTGCATCCTTTTACATCAATGACTGCAAATCTACCTTTCCACTTCTGACCTCTCCCTCTTTTTCTCACCCCCTCACCCTTGCATCCCAACCTACCTCTAGGGCATTTCCTCCTAGTTGTCTCATTGTCATCTTAACATGTTCAAAACTGAATAGATCTTTCCTTACAAACATTGATTCTTTGCCACTGTGCAGGCTCCATGTTTACTTTCTGTCAATGGCATCCTGAGCAAATGTCCTTTGGTTCCAATAAAAACATGTTTTCTAATGGCCAGCATTGCAAATTCAACATGGATCTGAAAATTACGCTTTCTGGCTTGCATTATCACCATTGATAATAGAGATTCTGCAGTTGGAATAATTCTGTTAAGACATGAGTAAGACAGGAAAGGATGAAGATAACTCTCCCATAGCTGTATCCACTCTACAACACTAACAGGATTAAAATGGAGTAAACATTTATTGCAAGGCATCTTACTATAAATGTTTCAGAAATAATGTTACAGATTTAACTGCTAAAAACAATAGGCATTTACAGTTCATGCATAACTGATTCCTTAAGTGTAATTTGTTTATGTTTAACACTTACGTAGCTACTCCTAGAGGCCACTGGAAAATATCTTCTTCGTTTACCCAGGTACAGTCGTATACCACATAAAGTAGTTCCACAAATCCTCCATGTCTTTTCAGGTATGGCTGAATCCATTCATTGTTACACTGTTCACTTCCAAGCAGCACAATGGCAACATGCCTCAGCTTGCGAGTTTGTATTAAAGTTTGTGCATAATGCAACCACTGAGTGGCGTAAGTGATCTTTGTTTCCTCTCTTCCATTCAGAACTAGAACCACATTATCAGCTTCTACTGAAAAGTATCCTGGGACTACGGCTGGACCAGTGATGAAACTGTGAATAATAAAACACAAACACTTGACCGCTTCTGAGATATGTTACCAACTTTTATGCATATTCTGTTCACTGCATTGTAAACAATCTGCCTGCAGTGTTTAGAGATTTTGTTTCTTCATTAAAACAGACATTATGTACTGGAAAATACTTTTGCCATTGTGACAAATTTCAGACAAACAGAGTCTAAAATGACAATTTGAACTTTAGTAAAGCTCGTGTTGGCCTTTTACCTGAACAATAAAGAGATTAAAAATTAATTGCAAACACGGTATAGTGCAGGGACATCAGAACTTTTACTATATTCAACTATTGAAAAGTCTTGAAAATCTGAATGAACCCACTGAAACCAGACAGATTCCCTAGAATAATTAGTTTGGGTATGCTTTGTCATCTGTGAAACGGATCAAAAACTTTTATTCTTTTCAAAACCAACAGAATATAAAATACCACCATAGGGACTGAAAATCTTCAGTTTCATATGAGAAATCTGTAATACTGTATTATGACAGACACTATTACGAAAGGAAGGATGGTCCAGTGGTTAGGCCACTAGCTTGGGACTCAGGAGACCAGTGTTCAATTCTCTGCTCTATCACAGACCTCCTATGTGACCTTCAACTCTGTGCTTCTATTACCTCCCTGTAAAATGGGCATAATAGCACTTTTCTAATGGGAAGGGGGATTGTGAAGATATATACATTAATAAATTTTGAGGTGCTCAGTTACTACAGGAACAGAGATCATTACAGTGCCTAACTGCACTTCACCTTTGTTTAACCATCCAAAGGCCTGACCTTGCAAACACCTATGCATGTATGTAGTCTCATTGAAGTAAATGGGACAACACACATGTGTGAAGTTAAACATGTCCATAAATACTTGAGTTCTGATCCTGCAAACAATCTGGAAAGCAAGTCGGCGTTAATGTTCTAAAAACTCCCTGAGAGTACCTTAGAACTGGGAAGGTGGGTTATTCTTAAAGTTTGGTTGTTTTTTTTTTTAATTTACATTTGAAAAGTTCTAGGAATGTTAAATTATTCCTCTGAAAATGTTTGGGGTAGATATATCATGTCCTCTTATGCCATCATATTCTGCATCAATGAGAACAAAGAAACACCCTGAGTTTATTTACCTGCCCGTTTTAACTGGTATTTTGGCAATTATGTCTTTAGAGTTAATACTTCTAAAAAATACCCATATAAAAAGGTCGCAGTGCCCCACCAATAATTAACATTAGCAAGATGCCTCCCCCGCCACACTCCCAGCAGCCTACAGACTATAATAATAATAATGCACAAAAACTCCACGAGCAGCAACATCAAATAGTCAAATACAGATGACAAGTTACTTCAGCCAGCCAATAAATAAAAATGAAAAAACCTCTGCATTCCCACATCACACCTAACAACATATCCACCCTCATGCTTCCTCACAAAATCCTATCACACAAGCGGATTTTGTATTGTGACTGGAAGACATGAAGTTGGGCTATTTCAGATTAAGGAAAAAACAGATTAATCATAGATAGAAGGAGAGAATTCACATTTTTATACTTGATAACTAACCTATCCAATTTTTAATTTTTGCTGTATTGGTACTTTCCACTTTTTAACTCTGTATTTTGGAAGCATCTGAAATGTGAATAGGTTCTGCTTAAAATGGAGACTTGGCAAACTCTTCTCCTCCAAAGAGGTTAGGACAATCTGGTTACACCCAGAAGACAATCTAGTTAAATGCCAATATAGAAGTCCTTTCTCCCAATGAAATAGACATTAAGAAACTATGTAAATATGTTAAGTATTATTCACCTGAAACTGACAGATAATTTAAAGAAGAAAATGTTTTTAACTAGTCAAGAGTCTAAAAACCCATCCATAAGTGTAGCAAAATATTTCTTATCACTAGTTAAAGCAACAACTGTAATCTGTAGGTGGGAAGAGTGGCCACAGAAGAGGGTGAATTCAACCTTGCCAACTTTCACTGAGTTCTTTGCACAAAGCCTAGTTCTTCTGACTTTAAGCAGTGATGGGCAATAGGATTGTTCTTGTAATTTCTAGAAATTACATTTTAAATGAATCAAACTGTCATACTGAACATATTTAACACAAGGTCTGAAATTAAGTATGGCAATAAATATGTTCATGGTTGGTCAGAATGAATCACCAAAACAAGCATTATTGTTATGCCATTTCCCTTTATGCAGATTAAAATATTTACAATTGTTGGAGTGGGAGGGATGAAATATACAACTGGACACCTTTTCCTACACTGTTTATGTTTTAGACTGCTAAAGTTAACACAAGAGAAAGTCAGTGTCATGCAACTGGTACCTGAAATGTGTTTTTCCTCCCTTTATGCTTCCTTCTCTCCACTGCGCAGTCACATCAGCAGGTTCAAGCAGACCTTCAAGAATATGTTGCCAGAGGTAAAGACCTACATAAATAATGAAGAGCGGCTGGAGTACTTGGTGCATATATGGCATCTCCTGTCTACTGTAAAAATCATACCAAAAGGAATTTTTCAGGAATTGTGTGGCAATGATGGTGGGATGTGGATGTCAAATTTTCCTATTTAACATGAATTGGTTGCTCAACCCCCCAAAAATAAACAAACCCATCCACACTCTTTGGAATTAGAAAGGGAGGATTTTCTACATCAGGCCAAAATTTGGGCGGTTATTTTTTAAATTGTAGGCAGGCAGTGTCCTGTTAACTGCTGGACAGGAAAACAAAAAATGACTCTGTAAATATATTTGTTAAAATGTTAAGCATTATCAGATTTAAGACAAGTGCACTTGTCACAGGGTGACTTGCCCCTTTAAGAGGCAAGGGGGTCCAGTGTACCTGGACTGACCACCTGCTGCCTAGTTGGGCTTAAGGGAAAGCATCTGGATCCTATAAAGGCAGACACAGCTGGCCGGGGTGGGGGGCAGGACAGATGCCTGAAGACAATACAGGGAATGAGAAGGCTCTTGCAGGGCCCTGATTCAGGAGGGAAACAGACCCTCCAGGAGGAGGTGGTGGGCCAGCTGAAACTGGAATGAAGACTTAAGTTTGAATTCTATTTTGAAAGAATAAATAAATTGGCACCCTGAAAGTGAATGCTTTGAATTTGGACTGTGGTCTTTTAAGGGGCCCTGAGACTTTTAAGGTCTTTTGTGGTCTTTTAAGGGGAAACTGAGGCAGGCCTCAGCAGAGCCATACTTGAAAAGGAGGAGGCACTATAGTGTAGTCATGCCCAATTTCAACACTGTTTGCAGTTGTGAGAGAGAGGTGAGGTTTCTCCCCTGAAAACATGGAATATTTTTACAATGGAAAAATACCCACCTATAGTATGTCAATGAATATAAATGACCACCATAAAAAATCCCATCTAAAGATGGCATTGTTGCAGTTTCAATGAAAATTCCTCCAAAAGTTCCATTCACATTCTAAGAAGATCAAGGTTCTTGGAGTTTTATGGATAGAGGAAATGCAGTAGCTTCTAAAATGGAGCAACTTTCAGGTTAATTGCTAGCAGTGCCAAGAAAAGGGTGTTCACTTTTAGATAATTAAGGCCCTAGTCCTGCAAACAGTTACATGCATCAGTTCAATATAAACACTAAAGTATATTAAGTTACATTTGGGAAGGTTCTAGATGGGTCGCTGTGTCCAAGGCAATATTAACCTATCAGTAGAAAAACATACACTTTACCAGCCTGATGCAGAGAGGAGGTCTTAGAGGGCAGGGAAGACTAAGCCCACAAACACAAACTCCAAAGCAGCAGCTCCTGTTCCACAGGGTGGGCATTCTGGGTTTGTGAGATGGCACATGGAGCCACAGCTCTACTCAGGTCCTACCAGCCCATGCAGCCCTCACCCAGCCCTGTGGGACAGGAGTCACTGCTGAAGGGTGAGCAGGGGCAGCTCACTTTCCAACTCTCTTCACTTCCCTGGCCTCCCCTCTGCACTGGGTTGGGGTACTAGGGCAGAAGGTGGTGCATATATGTAATGGTGGGTCACAAAGAAAAAAGAAAAGAGAAGACAATGTAGTTGGTGAGTCCTCTTAGTAAAAAGTTTGTGAAGGGAACAAATGTGCACAACCCACATAATGTTTCTTTCTCTCAACTTCTGACCTAGAAGTCAGCATGAAAAAGTATTCACCAGGACTCTCCAGTTTTTTGTATCGCACTATGTGCTCTGGAATGAACACTGCAACACTACGCAATTTGCTTAGGATAATCCAGCAAAGAGAGTCCCTGACAGCAGTACAGGATAAGCAAATGATCAAAGTACACCAAAGAACTGAAATTCTCGTGTTGTTTATACTGTTCTGAATAATAAATACTTATCGCTTATACCAGGCCTTCCAGCCAAAGACAGCACAGTACTTTAAACAGGTAAGCAAACTCTATTATACTCACCTTTACAGAAAGGAAAAGGGAGACACAGAAAGGTTAAGGGACTTGCAAGGTCAGTTAGCAGTATTAAACATATTAATCACAAATGCTTACCAATGGCTGCTTTACCCCAGATCTGCACTTTAAGGTCCGTTTGTTCTTGTTGGGATTTCATATTTTTTAACATTTGAATATTAGTTTCATATCTCTGCTGTGAAACAATCTGCTCATTTTTTTCATCTCCTTCCCAGGGATTCCATTCTTCATTTCCCAAAGAAGAGCGTTCTATGTTTAAAAGACACACATTTTGCATTAACAACCTCAGGTCTACAAGTCTACTCCTAATTGTTACAGAAATAACAGGTCTCATTTTAGTGGATGCTTTGTAAGGTACTGTCCACAGCATGAGTATTTTCAAAACACACTTATGCCCAACCATGGCTACAGCATAGCTTCCATCTGTGCTCATTGCACTAGCGTACAGTGACAAAAATTAGATGTCTAATTCCCCACAGGTAGCAATAGTGGAAGCTTTAGTGTAGACAGGGCTCAGGTCTGCCTGCGCAGCATTGGGGCCTACATTTGTACAGCACCTAACACAATGCTATCCTGCACCCTACTGGGTATCTATGGTGCTACCACAATAAATTGTGAATTTTTTAATCCAGGGCATGAGAAATTTTCTTTGTGGATGTTCCAGTAAGCAGCTCCTGCAATGAAAGATTGAAAGGGTGTGGTGGTGGGGGGTAGCGTGGAAGACGAAACAACCAAGAGAGACCTATTTTCCATATTATAGGAACTATATTTAAGACTCAGAAAATATGCATTTTCCACCCAGGTGACTCATGGGCATAAAGTTACGTCTAACTGATGACAAAATACAAAGACTCTGTCACCGAAGTTAGGAGAGTGACTAGCTCTAGAAGTCAGGCCCGTATTTAATCCTCTGAATTGACAGCTAGATTAAGAAGAACTAATACTACAGTAAAACCTCACATATTCAAAACAAATTGGCCCTAAAAGGAGAAAATTTCAGAACAAACCGGCACCATGAATCATGTACATGCCATCGAAGAAGCGGACCTTATCAACAAAAGCTTCATTGTGCTTATGGTGACCAGACAGAAAGTGTGAAAAATCGAGACGGGGTGCGGGGTAATAGGATCATAGCTATAAGAAAAAGACCCAAAAATCGGGACATCTGGTCACCCTCATTGTGCTGCTGGCATTGCTGACATTTACTGCTAAACAGCTAATTCTTCCAAGCATAGACATAAACATACACCGAGGTATTGGGCAGGGGCCTCTCACTAGCAATTGAAACCTGTAGATGCCACGGGCAGGCGCCTCAGTCACCTCAGACCGTACGGGTGGCCACTAGCTAACCCCCACCAACCCAAAAGGCTTAGCTGGCTGCCCACGTCTCCAGCTTGCTACATAAGCGGCACCTCTTGCCGCTGCCGGGTGGGGGTAAAGCTTCCCCCCCAACCCCTTTGTATTAAAGCCCAATCGCCAGGAGCCTCAGCTACCCGATCACCAGCATCGCGGGCGCTAGGCTCGGCACTCGGGGGGGATATTTCACAGGACAGGAGCCAAAGGGGCCGGAAGGCACCGCAGCCACCCCCTGCTTGCTGCCTAGCAGCAGCCGGCGCCCAGCATGGCCCCCGCTCACGCCCCGGGTACGTGTGACAGCGCAGCCGCCGGCCGCGCCCCACCGCCACGTTACCTCTGCCGAGCCGCAGCTGCCGGGGGCCACCCCGGGAGGCGGGCGGCCGTCTCGGCCGCAGGAAGACGCTGTAGGCGGCGTAGAGGGAGAAGAGCACGTAGCCGGCCAGCAGCGCAGAGCAAAGCCGCTTCCGCGTGGCCCGCATCCTGCCGCAGCCTGCGGGCCGCGCGCCGGGCCTGGCCCGGGCCCGCCTCCCGTCCCGTCACGCGCCAGCGGGGGGCTGCTGTCGTGTCCCCCGCCTGCTTGGAGGCGGGCGGGGAAGGGTAGCGCCGGGCCGGAATTGGTCCAGCCAAAGGCGGGACCCCTATGGCGGTGCAGTGGCCCAGCAACACCCGGACCTGATACCCTCCCCCCCCCCCCCCGAGGACAAGCTCCTATTGCACAAAGCCACCGCAGGTGCGTTCCGGTTCAAGAACCAGACCCTGGCTGCTCGTGGCAGCATTGGGCCGTTTGAATTGTACAGCACAGAAAACAAGAGGAGCCACTTCTGCTTGCCTGGGAAGGTCTGACACCCCCTGGTACAAACCCCCTGGAAAAGCACATTTGGTTAATGGTACCTGGATCTTGCTGGATCCTGATCTAGTCTGGTCCCAACCACCACCATCTAGGGCAGGGGTTGGTAGCCTTTCAGAAGTGGTGTGCTGAGCCTTCATTTATTCACTCTAATTTAAGGTTTTGCGTGCCAGTAATATGTTTTAACGTTTTTAGAAGGTCTCTATAAGTCTAATATATAACTAAACTATTGTTGTATGTAAAGTAAACAAGGTTTTTAAAATGTTTAAGAAGCTTCATTTAAAATTAAAATGTAGCTCTTATCGGTTTGGTGCAGTGGTTCTTAACCTGGGGTGTAAAAATTTTTTAGAAGCTGCAGAGCGCTGGCCCTGGGTCAAAGGCAGAGCACTGGAATAGTTGCCGGTACCCCAGGCCAGCAGCAGGCTGAGCAGGGCCAGAGGCCTGGACCCTGGCTGGCAGGGGACTGGGTGAGCGGGGCTGGTACCCCAGGCTGGCAGCAGGTTGAGTGGGGCTGATGGCCGGGACCCCGGCTGGCAGGCGGCCGGTGGCCGGAACTCCAGACCGTCAGCGGGGTGGCAGACAGAACCCCAGACTGGCAGCGGCTCACCCGCTGCTGATCTAGGCTTCCACTGGCTCCTGCCAGCTAGGGTCTTGGCCCCTGGCCCTGCTCACCCTGCTGCTGGCCAGGGGTTCTGTTAACCCAGGCCAGCAGCGGGCTGAGTGGGGTCGGTGGCCAGAACCCCAGCTGGCAGCAGGGTGCCAGTAAAAATCAGCTCACATGCCCAGGTTGCCGACCCCGAGCTACAGTGTAAGTAGAGAGAAAAAGAAAATGTAGTGGCTCGTAGAGCACCAAAATATCCAGACTCTGTTGCAAATTGGTGCAGCAGCACTGCAAACACATGTAGCTGGCACCTCTACTCCGCTGTAGCCAGCCTAATTAAAAGAAAAAATATTCCTGACACTTAGTTTTATTTGTTCCCTTGGTTCACCTGAGGATGGGGTGGATGGAGCTGCCTTTGCTGCCTGATACCTCTGGCTTGCCTCTTGCTCACTTCTCTGCCCAGTGGCTCCTTCCCCCATACACAAGCACAGCAATGAGCAGAAGTACTGAAGGACCCTCTTGTGGGGAGGCCAGCCCAGAGCTGCCAATAACAGCCTCTGGTGACTATAATCAGTACAGCAGAATTCATGAACTCAGAACAAGTCTCAGCAGTACCATGAAATTGTGATAAATTTACAGAGATGGATGGCAGCTCTGAACAGAGAGTGAATGGACTACTGTTACATAACAAGTTTGTGCTCGTGTAGGGGTCCTTGAGCATCCCCACCATTTTTCTGGTGCAGAAGTGAAGACTATCTCCTTATTCCTTTAAATGCTCATGATCGCTTTATATTGGTTTGTGTTTTCAGGGCAAAGAAACGAACTAGAAATATATATATTTTTTAAAAGCTGAGCTTCTCCTTTTGTATTTCTAGTTCTCTAAGTCAGATTGAAGGGCATGCAGTCATGGGCTTTGAGAAGACCAAAGGCTGGTTTTGAATATTTGCATCATATAACTTATATCAAAATAACAAAAAACAGACATCTTTACTAGCTGCAGTCCATTGCTTTTTTAGTGCTCTTTTCCTCAAACTTTAAGACACACATTGATATTATTAATTGACACATTATTTAAAGTATTGTGGTAGTACCCAAAGGTACCAATCAGGATCTGGACCCATTTGTGACAGGTGTACAAACACATGTGAATGAACTGTCCTTGTTCCAAAGAGTTCACTATCTAATTTAAAACAAAATGTGACAATGAGAATATAATAAACAATGGGAAGGAATGGGAAAGAAGGATATGGTTCACATAGTTACATAGGCTTGCAACATGCACAGCTTGATGGCTCTGAATTATTTAAAAGTTCCCGCTGCCCACTGATGTAATCATTATTGGTTCACTGATTTTTTCTAAGCACCGTAGCAGAGAGAGAGAGAGAGGGAGAATTGGGGATAGTGGTCTAAAGGACAAATCCAGGGAGGGCATTCCATGCAATAATAGAATGTTTTATAAAGCCAGTAGGACTGAAGTGTTTTCTTAAAGATAATCATATGCTTAGATGCTTTCTGAGCAGGGATGGACTTAAGAGCATACTTAAATTCTTTCTTGAATCAGGGCCTTTGAGAAGGAGTGTTGTCTAATGGTTAGAGTAAGAGAATCAGTGCTCTTGGGCCTGGTATTACACTAGCGTGCGGGGGAGGGGGGGTTTCAAACTAAGAGACACAACTTCAGCTATGCGAATAGCGAATGGCATAACTGAAGCCGAAGTATCTTAGTTCAACTTACCTGACTGTCTGCACAGCAGCAAGTCGACTGCTGCGGCTCCCTTGTTGACTACGCTTACTCCTCTTGCCGAGTTGGAGTATGGGCATCGATTTGGGGATCGATTTATCATATCCAAATGGGACATGATAAATCAATCCCTGATACATCGAACACTATCCGGTGATGCGGCGGATAGTATAGATGTACCCTTGGAGTTTTTTCCCAGCCCTGGGATTGACTTGCTGTGATACCTTGGGCACATCACCTAGGGTGTGACCCATGAAGGGGCTTAGATATTGTGATGCTGAGCATCACCATATCTAACTTTTAGGCTTCTACAAAAATCATAGGAACAACACTACAATCCACAAAGCCTGAGATAGGTGCCTAGGCTCCTTATACAATAAGTAGGGAGAGGTAGGTGCTTTAGACTGAGATCCACACTTCTTCGGATGCACAGAATGGAACATATATTGAGGACATATATATACACATACAGAGAGCATGAAAAGGTGAGAGTTGTCTTACCAACTCTGAGAGGCCAAATAAGTAAGAGAAAAAAACTTTAGAATTGATAATCAAGATAGCCCAGTACAGGCAGTTTGATAAGAAGCATGAGAATACTTACAAGGGGACCTCTCAAGGTCCCTTTCAGTCCTATGATTTTATGATTCAATGATCAATGCAACCATAAAGGAGACATTTTTGGTGATTACATTGGTGAATTAAACTTTGGAGGAAAAAATTCTCCTTAAGATGATCATTCATGTATGTGACTAGAATGTTCCCAGAACTAACTAGATGGGTTCTATTTTTCATGTGAACACTCATCTCTTTCGAAGTACACACAGTTGTTCCCCCAGTTTAGGCTTTGATGCTCTCAACTGTTCACTATGGAATGGAGCTTTCAAGAGATATGGTTAACACAGAGACTTTTTGGAGCACCTATAGAATTTAAAGACATTGGACTTGACCCTTCACCAAGACCAAACTACTTGGCACAGCAGGGGTTTAGTGCAAAAGTGGCTTCACATACCTTCATGGCTCCCTGACTGTGGGCTGTCCAGGGCCACTTCAACCCACGCATAATTTAATGCAACTCCAGGGCTACTTTTGATTATGGCCGGCTGCCCATAGTCTGAGAGGCTTTTATAACAGGGATTATGAGAGCACAGTGGCACTCTTACTACTCAGCCATATCAGGGTGCTGTGAGGTTGGTGTGATGTTTTGGGAATCACCGTGACCAGTAAGGTATTGTGTCATCACCTGCCTTGTAACTTAATGTTGTGGTGCTATGGCTCAAAGCCCTGGTATCAGTAGCTAGCTTATAAGCATAAAGGTCTTACCCTGGCTGCTACTGGCTTAGTTACTCCTTGCAGGGTGACCTCAGCAACCCTTTCAATCCCAAATCTCTCCAAATCCAGCTATCCCAAGTTCTTAACTACTAGACACACAGACTTTTTCTCTCTTTTTCCCCCCAAAGGACTGAAATATGCCCCTAGTTACCAGTTCACTTTGAGGAACACACTCTACACAGTTTGCACAGAGACCTGATTGGGGTTAAAAAGAGATAAATGAAAGGTATATTTAATAGAAATACCACAGATTCAAAGATGAAACAGTAAAGGGAAGCAAACACACAAGTTACACAGAAAATACAAAGATGCAACCTCAGGTTTTACATTATACATTAACCCTTTCTAATAAAAGTTACCTATTGCCTTTGCTCAGTTTCCCAGCATGATGCCTAGCACTAGAGGGGGTGGGGAGAATCTAGTGTTCATAGTCCCCTGCCTTTAAAACTGTCCCTCAGTTCTGTGTGTCCTTCATTTCAAACCCCTTTCCTTTTAATAGGGTTTGCAGGGCTTGCTTTTCTTTCTTTCTTTCTATGGTGATTCATGGTGAGGGAAATTCCCTCCTTTTAGTTTTCCCAGGACTGGGGTTCTCTTCAGTTTTAAGTTACTCCCAGGGGAATTCTGCACCAAAAAATAAATTCTGTGCACAATATTTTAAAATTCTGCAAAATTCTGGATATTTTATTTATCAAAATGACAGTATAATCATGCCAGTTTAAATTATTTTTGGTAACTTATTTCAAAATATCTGTCAGCAAGTGTGTCTAACAATACAGGCCAAAAAAAAAGATTGGCAGATAAATTCTTTACTAGACATATTAATACAGAACTTTGTGTAATTCATTTAAATTACAATACAGAACTGTATTTCCTATATTTCCTGAACTTGTCAGAAGCAGTACAAAGGCTTGGGGGAGTCGGGTAACAGAGGAACTGAGGGAGAGGGAAGCAACCTGGGGTGAACCTGGAAGGTTGTTGGGCATGGGTGGAAGAAGTATGGAACAGGGTTTTTTGGGGGGGAGGGTGGGATTGTTAGGGACCCCAAGCCTCTCCCATTCAGTGAGGCATATCTGCCCCTGTCATCGCACCCCGATCCCCATAGGTCTCTGAAGCCTCCTTCCCCATCCTCATGTGTCCCAAGTTCAGAATATTACAAGCTTTCATAAAAGACCTCATCTTTGCATACAACCAATTAATTCAATTGCTTGTTCTTTGATATTCAGACCCTTTGTTTTTCCCTGTGGTGTCTGGGCTGATGGTCACAATGGAGTGGCATAGAACTGCCAGCGCTGTATTAGCCAGAGATTCCCCCTATGATGGGGAAATCCCCAGGGTACCAGATCTATCAGGTTTCCAGCTACTTTGCTCTACTGGAGTGGCAGAAAGCAGCTGAAATAGGGATGGGGGTGGGGGCGGTGTCTTGGATTTATCCCAATATTATTCTTTGAAATAAAGAACTGATCTTAAGTCCAGTTTATTAACTCATTAATATAGTTGTACCACATTTTGAAACCAGAAACTCTGATGTGGCCGAGTCTGACTTTTAATAAGTAGGGCTGTCATACTATTAAAAAAATTAATTGTGCAATTCAAAAAATTAATCATTTGATTAATTGTGCTGTTAAACAATAGAATATTATTTATATAAATGTTTTTGGATGTTTTCCACATTTTCAAATATATTTTGTTTTCAATTTTAACACAGAATACAAAGTGTACAGTGCTCACTTTATATTTATTTTTATTATAAATATTTGGACTATAAAAATAAAAGAAATAGTATTTTTCAATTCACTTAATACAAGTACTATAGTGCAATCTCTTTATCATGGAAGTTGAACTTACAAATGTAGAGTTATGTACAAAAAATAACTGCACTCAAAAATAAAACAATGTAAAACTTTAGAGCCTACAAGTCCACTCAGTTCTACCTCTTGTTCAACTAATTGCTCAGACAAAGTTTG
Source organism: Chelonoidis abingdonii (assembly GCF_003597395.2). NCBI lineage: Eukaryota > Metazoa > Chordata > Testudines > Testudinidae > Chelonoidis > Chelonoidis abingdonii. The sequence goes on along the minus strand of NC_133769.1, from coordinate 65,327,643 downwards.
TTTACATTTGCAGCTGATAATGCTGTTGACTTCTTGTTTACGTCACCTGAAAGTGAGAACAGGCATTCACGTGGCACTGTTGTAGTCAGAATTGCAAGATATTTACATACTAGATGCGCTAAAGATTCATATGTCCCTTTGTGCTTCAACCACCATTCCAGAGGACATACATCCATGCTGATGATGGGTTTTGCTCGATAACGATCCAAAGCAGAGCAGACCAATACATGTTCATTTTCATCATCTGAGTCAAATGCCACTAGCAGAAGGTTGATTTTCCTTTTCGGTGGTTTTGGTTCTGTAGTTTCCACATTGGAAACTACTAAAAGTTGCTCTTTTAAGACTTCCGAAAGCATGCTTGACACCCTGTCCCTCTCAGATTTGGGAAAGCACTTCAGATTCTTAAATCATGGGTTGAGTGCTGTACCTATCTGTAGAAATCTCACATTGGTACCTTCTTTGCGTTTTGTAAAATCTACAGTGAAAGTGTTCTAAAAACAAACATGCTGGGTCATCATCTGAGACTGCTATCACATGAAATATATGGCAGAATGTGGGTAAAACACAGACCAGGAGACATACACATCTCCCCCAGGGAGTTCAGTCACAAATTTAATTAGCGCATTCTTTTTTTTAACAAGTATCATCAGCATGGAAGCATGTCCTGTAGAATGGTGGCCAAAGCATGAAGGGGCATATGAATGTTTAGCATAGTTGGCACATAAGTACCTTGCAATGCTGACTATAAAAGTGAATGCGAATGTCTGTTCTCATTTTCAGGTGACATTGTAAATAAAAGAAACAGGCAGCATTATCTCCCATGAATGTAAACGGACTTGTTTCTCTTAATGATTGGCTGCACAAGAAGTAGGACTGAGTGGACTTGTAGGCTCTGAAGTTTTACATTGTTTTGTTTTTGAGTGCAGTTATGTAGCAAAAAAAATAAATCTACATTTGTAAGTTGTACTTTCACAATAAAGAGATTGCACTGCAGTACTTGTATGAGGTGAACTCAAAAATACTATTTCTTTTATTTTTACATTGCAAATATTTGTAATAAAAATATAAAGTGAGCACTGTATACTTTGTATTCTGTGTTGTAACTGAAATCAATATATTTGAAAATGTAGAAAAACATCCAAAATATTTAATAAATTTCAATTGGTATTCTATTATTTAACAGTGTGATTAAAACTGCGATTAATCGTGATTAATTTTTTTAATTGTGATTAATTTTTTTTAGTTAATCACGTGAGTTAACTGCAATTAACTGACAGCCCTACCCCTTAAGGGACAGGCCATCCTGTTACAGAATGAAATACAGAAATGAACTTCAACGCATCTAAAGGTCATGAAGGGAGGCATAAAGCAGCATGCAAATTGGATTGAAATAAGGACTCAGTGAGATCAGAATCACTAGAATGACCATATGGATGGTAAGGTGTAGGCACTGGATCAGTAAATCTGGTTAGTTAGGAACTCAGTAAAGAACTACATCTGACACAGGAGCAAAAAAGTACAAATAGATAGTTATTGTCCAACAATAGAAACTTTGCCCATTACCACGTGCATCACTGTGGTTCCAATAGTAATCTGAACCCTTTTCAAGTACATTTAGCCAGGATCTAAAAGATACTAATGTTATTAGTTTCAGTTTAACATTCTCACTTCTTTTTGGACTCTGACACAAATATGGGTAATATTAATCTACTGCAGAGAATAAGGGCCCTGTAAAACAATCAATGCAGGGTCATACAACATTCTGTTTAAAAATTATCACTGTTCAAAAAAAGAGTTAGTGGGGGATCATTACCAAATGAGGGGTTTCTTTTCTTGGCTTAGTGCTATTCAATATATTCATCAAAGATCTAGAAAAAACAAAAAAGAGGTCATTGCTGGTGAAATGTCTGACAAAAGTTGGCGGCGTCTCAGCATTGCCAACTCTTGTGACTTTTTTGTAAGTGACAGGATTTTGGCTAGGCTAGATGCAGAGCCAGTCTCACAATGACAGGAGAAGCTCCAGAACTCTAGTGAACTTTAGCTGATATATTACTCTGTATCAAGAAGTGCACAAGTGGTAGGCAGCCAATCAGATCTCTCCCCACTTTCCCTTCAGCAACCTGAAGCCATTCTCACAAAAGGGAAGTGGGATGGAGAGAGCCGAAAGAGCCCAGCAGCTCAGGGCAGTTCTGGCCCCTCCTACACCGCAAAAGCAGCAGAGGGCACTCCTCTGTTCTTCCTCCTCTCCCTCCCTGCAACACCTGGCCTGGGAAGGGGCAGAGTGGGGTGAAGAGCCACTGGAACTGCCCCTGCAGTGTGGAAGAGGGAGACAGAGGATCTTGCTGAAGGATCCCCCCCACACCTTTAAAAAAAAAAAGATGTCTGGAAGAGTAAAGATGAGTCTATGGGAGTCTTCCAGTTTATTTAAAAGGGTTTTGGATTGGGCCTATAGGCTCAGATTTTTAAAGGAATTTAGACATTGCTGTGCTTAGCATTGCAGTGCCTAACTGATTTAGGACCTTAAAACCTTTTGAAAACTTGAATGTAGGCACTGCAGAGCCAAAACCCCATTGGCAGTCAACAGGACATAGGTAGGGTTGGCAGAATTTTTATTTTTCATCATTATTTTGATGGATAATGTCTGTTTATTTCTAATGCCCTCCCCTATTTTTACCAATTTAAATTTTTACAACTGTGAGAATTGGGGGAGGGGGGCAAGAGGGTTCCAGACAATTATTTAATGAGAATAGACATTGAGATTCAAGAAGTTAAAGCTTTAGAATTGTTGAAAAAACACACTAACCAGTATACAAAGTTCTTAAGCAGCATTTCTTACTTTGCCTATCTAAATTTTGATCATCAATGGAAGGTTTTTTTTGTGTGTGTGCATATGTGTGTGTGTGTGCTCTGCCTATAAAAATAGCAGGAGCACCATTAATTTTCATTCATCTTGACAAAATCTCATTGTTAACAGTAATAATAACCACCCATATTTAATAAAAACATTGACCTTTGCATCGTTCATTCAGGAAGTATGTTCATACAAGGATTTGTAAATCTGTTCCCAGGATTTTGTTTTGTTGTTGTTTCATAGACTTTGTGATTTCTCTCTCTTGAGATCCTTTCTGCTGCTATTCTGTCCTCCCCATTCCTTCAATCTGCCCATGTTAAAAGAGAAACATTTTGTTCTAATCTCGATAGACCTCCTTGCCTCCATAATCATTAGGGATTTGTGAGATTACATAAAATATAAACACTGGGATTCCTTTGGTTTGGACCCTTTTGACCGAGTACATTTCCACATGCCTATTGTCAAGATCCACATGGATCTTCAGATTCCATGATGACAAATTATCCTTGTCAAAAGCAAAATTTTTCAGCATAATTCACACTGTGCATCAACGCAAGACAACCAACTGCCTCAGCTTCAAATAACCCACTTTAGGATGAAGAGTGACAGAACAAGTAAATAACCAATGGTAATTGCAGTTCGCAAGCCTCCAGAAATAGTAGCAAAGTGCTTTCATTAAGTAGTCAAATTCAAATGATCAAAATAATAGTAGCTTTGACACTAAATTACTAATTTGTAATGCAGCCACTTAAAATCCATTCAGTTACTTTAACAAATTTGCCACATAATCAAAAAACTTTGATGTTGGAAGGGAATAGACCAAGAGTTAAACTGGAAAGATCAGATGCTTAAAAATCAAAAGGTGGTTTAAGGTTTCTAAATATAAACTATATTATATTGTAATGGCTCTACACACTCAGCTTATTTTCCTAGCTCTACTAACTCACCCCCTACTTGGATACTTTTAGAAGCTCTGAAGCTTGTGTCTTTCCATATTCTGATAAAGTAGATTTACTGGATTTTATTCTAGTTTGCATATGTAAAGAAAGTGGCACAGATGCAGTTCCATAGATAATGCTGGTATAATTGACTTAAGTTATAGTGTCCTGATTCTCTGATAGGTTTTAGACCAGAAATGCACAACTATAGATAAGAACTAGTTTAACAGGAGGAGCCAAAGTTGTGGGCCTTGCAACTAGGGGCACCATTTCATATTTTGGTGGTCGTGGTGGGGACAACTTTAACTGTGATTCCAGGGACTACTTAGATGCCTGAAAATTCTAGGATTCCTCCCTTCCCCCCCCCCCGATAATAACTTAGAAATTAGCTAACAGGAGCACTGTATCTAATTCCTATATAACAAAGAAAATTAAATAAATATTAGACTCACTCAGCTCTAATACTAACATTCTCACATTTTATGTGAAGTCACTTAAGGGACACAGGCTAGGTTTAAAATTTTAATGTATATTCTTACTTTGTTAATTTTTGAATACAACAATTGTAGAAAATTCTAGATTACTTTCTATCATTTTTTTGCAGTTCATCAAGCTTGGAATGAACCATTTAATTTTTTGGAAACTCCTACTAGGACAAGGCCTCTTGAGTTTATACTGCACCTTCCTGGATATCTAGGGGTGTTACCCCACTACAAATAGACTACAAACTGCCTTTAATCAGAAGTAAAACTGACACTTTCAGGTTACTCTCACAGTATTGCCAACCCCAACTGTTCATAAATTATAAATAAGGCTCACCAAAAATCATGAGATTGGCTTTAAAATCATGAGATTATGAAAAAGAACACCAAGTCTATTATTTTTAATTTACCATCTGTTTTTTGAGCCTTTAGGGTAAATGGGGGGTCACATTTTGAAGCTTTCTCCACAGTCACAAGGGCTAGAAACTTAATTTTTCTTTTAGAATGAAGGCTGAAATCATCACATATCCACTTGAATCCTAGAGTTGGGGCTTTAAGGAAAATAATAATTATGAGACTTATGACAAAATCATGAGAGTTGGCAACACTGCTGTCACTTCTGTTTAAAGGCTAGTTACATTCTGGAAGGCTCTTAAATACAACATTACAGTTGGAGTTGCAGTTCTCACAGGAGAATATTTAAAACTGAACACCAAGAAATTCCAGATTTTAAAGTTCAGACAAAAAAATTGAGACTTCCAAGATATATCAGGGCCACTGCAGGCAGGAAAGGAAAATAAACAGGCACAGGAACTCTGGGCAGCTCTTCCTCTTGAAAGAAAGTTGGAGGGTCAAATCTCCTAGTCCAGAGGTAGGCACCTATGGCACGTGTGCCGAAGGTGGCACACAAGCGGATTTTCAGTGGCACTCACACTGCCCAGGTCCTGGCCCCCAGTTGGGAGGCTCTGCATTTTAATTTAATTTTAAATGAAGCTTCTTAAATATTTTAAAAACCTGATTTAATTTACATACAACAATAGTTTAGTTATATATTAGACTTATAGAAAGAGACCTTCTAAAAATGTTAAAATGTATTACTGGCATGCGAAACTTAAATTAGGGTGAATAAATGAAGACTCGGCACAGCACTTCTGAAAGGTTGCTGACTCCTGTTCTAGTCTTTAATCAAGTAAAAATTAGCACCTCCACTCATAGATATTAACATGTGCTCAATATCTATATACTTCATACTTAAATATCAGCCATCTTATCCAGGGCTTCACATTTTATACACATTGGCTCAGGGACTGTATTTTCTGGCATATTCTGAACAGTGCTGAATACACACAGATGGTACCCAGTGAATTATACAAATCATGACAATCGTCGACTTTATGGACTCTGTGGATGCAATTTCTGTTCTTTGTTCTGGAATTGACCTGGATACAGCTGAAACCCTGAGAATTTGAGGCACAAACACATCTGATACTCAATGTGACATTTTCTCATTCCTTCCTTTTCTCAAACTTAGAACAAAAAATGACAAAAAAAAAATGGTTTTCAGTGAAAATGTAAAATTGCTCAGCAGCCATTGTTCTAAAACCCAGCATAGGGCAGAACCTGCCACCTCTTGGAAGTTAAGTGATCTCCTCTCCTCTGACTCCCATTTTCTCTTTATTCAGCCTTCCTGACCTCTGTGCAGCTTTCCATGCAGTCAACCATGACATCCTTCCCAACTGCCTGGGATCATTTACTGGAGTCTCAGAGAGCTGGTCTTCTTGGTTTTGCTCCCATCTATCAAAATCCTCTTCCCCCCTCCCCACCCCCAGCCTGCAGCAGAGAGATAGCCTGGTCCAGTGGATAGGGAGCTATCCCTCAGAGACCTGGGTTTTACTCCCACCATGGACTTCCTGTTTCACCTCAGGCCAGTGCTTTAGACCCAGAGTTTCAAAGGTTTTTAGGCACCTAAAAGATGCAGCTAGGCATCTAATAGGGTTTACGAAGCACCTAACCTTAGGCACTTTTGAAAATCCCGCTAGATGCCTAAATGCCTTTGAAAATCTGGCCTGTAGTCTGTGTGTATGTGTGGTAAGCATCTGTCCCAAATCTGGACTTTAGCGTCCAAAATCTGGGTGCTTACTATGATTCTCCCCCCAAGCTTATACCCAGCTTGGCTCTTATCTCGCTGCCACCAGATAGGATTTTGGCTCCTATCAGCCCTCAAGTCGCCCCAACTTATCCCTGGGGGATCCCACAAGACCCAGAGCCCCCTGGGTCTCCCTATCTCATCCCCCAACTTCCCCCCCTTTCCTTGGGTTCGCCGGAACGATGCCTTACTATGCTCCTTGAATACAACCCAGCGGGGATAATCTACTTCCCCCTGAGTCTATGCATTCAACCTAGTTAAGCTCACACAAAGAGATTCACCCCTCCCTTTGTCTCGTAGCAGTAACTAGAGAAAAACCTCAAACACAAGAGAACAGAGTTGATTCTCCCTCTTTCCCCTATAACTTTTTCCCC
>NC_133769.1:65290105-65320456 GCF_003597395.2 Chelonoidis abingdonii | reverse complement strand
GAAAGAAGATTGGAGTTAGCAGAAAAGCTGTTTCAATCCATAGCCGGGAGAAACAAAAGACCCCGAGTTCCTTTCCCTTCCAGACTTTAAAAAAAAATCCAGTTCTGTGATTGGTCCTCTGGTCAGGTGCTTGATTCCCCGCTGTCCACCCCTTACAGGTAAAAGAAAATTAACCCTTATCTATTGTACAATGGGAATAACAGCACTGCTTTACCTCACCAAGGGGCTGGGAGGAGAAATAGGTTGGACACTGTGAGGGGCCACATAAGTAGCATAGGTAGAGTGGGAACCTCTCTATACCACTGCAATTCCTTCCTTTGGTTTTGGCCCTTTCTTTTCATTTATGCCCCTCAAATCTCTTTTCTTTCTGAAGGAAACCTGGGCTCAGAGAGCTTGGCTGCATAGGCAGTTAGTTCTATGGGCTTGTGGTTCCAAGGCACCAGGAATATTCCTGGCCCAGGGCCAGGCTCCAGCACTGTTTGAGGCTGGGTCTTTCCCTTTGCCCCACCTTCTGCCCCCAGGCACTCCCTCCCCACGATTTAAAATGGTCCAGGGCCTCCACCCACCACCAGCAGAGCTGAGCAGGTTCCTGCCTGCTCACTCCACGTGGCTGCCGGCCGCTCCCTGCTGCCCTTGGATGGGGTTGGTCTGCGTCTAGGCATGCTGCTCCTGCCCCAAGCGCCCCTGCAGCCAATAGGAAGCTGTGGTGGCAGTGCCTGCGGGGGCAGCGCGTGGAGACCCCCAGCCTGCCCTGCCTAGGAGCGCCAGGTAAGTGCCCCCCGAGCCCACGCCCCCACCCCCTTCTCACACACCTATTCCTGCCCACAAACTCCCTCTCAGAGCCTGCAGCCCAGCTCTCCCCACCTCCTCCCATGCCCAAACTCTTTCTCAGAGCCTGCACCCCTCACCCCCTTCTGCATCCCCACCCCCTGCCCCAGCCCAAAGCCTGCATCCAGCACGCAAACTCCCTCCCAGATCCTGCACCCCAGACCCCTGCCCCAGCTCAGGGCCAGCACCCCAGGCCTCCTCCTCACACCCAAACTCCCTCCCAGAGCCTTAGGCAGGTGGGGGATGGAGTTTTTGGGGGGCAGGCTCTGGACATTCTGGGCACCATCAAAATATCTACAAACCTGCCGCCCTTGCTTGGCTGAATTTCTTCTGAATTTCCTGTGTTCTCTGGTCAACACCCCACCCCAGGGATTCCTGTTTTACAGGCTCATCTAACGACTTCCAGTTCCTTAATTTAATTACCAGCCCTTTCTTATCTTAATCACCCAGCCTCTGTTTGTAAACAAAATACTGACTCCCTGCGACCCTGCCCCAGGGGCACCTCTCTTCTGCAGAACTCATGTTCTGCACTAATGCTATGCTATAGTTAAGAGCTCCCTCCACCTGGGAGCACACCTACTATACAAAACTCGGGGTGGGGGCAGGACTCCCTAAATGGCACCCCTGCTTGAAACCAGAACTCATTCCCCTCTGGTCATTCACTTGCCTTGCAGCAGCAGCTTGAAGGGGTATTGGGACCAGCAATTCAGCATCACTGATGCTCAGGGAACATGGAGACCACCTGAAGGGTAAACAGAGACGATGAGGAAATGTGTTTTTAATAAACTTACCACTCTTGTGCTACAAAAATAGCATGGTGCCCAAAAACCTGCAACAAGGCAATTGTCAAGTATTTATCCGCAAAGCAACACTTACCACTTCGGTTAGCCATTGCCATTTAAGGGTCCAAATTTACCATCTGATTATCTTGTCAGAAGCTTTACAATTTATTTCTCAATCCCACAAATCCTCTGTTTTTTGCACACTGCTCCCTTGCAGCTTCATTCTGTGAGGGTGAGCATCCATATTATACAAAAACTGATTGTAATTTGTGTAAGTAGCTTGCCTGCCAGGGAATCATCTTATACAGAAAGGGCTGTAGAGAGAGGAAAGGATGAAAAGAAAGAGACATTGACAGAGAAGCAGATTAAGAACTAGACGCTGTTAGGGTACCTCTTTGCTACAGAGGTAACTTGGGTGATCGGCACCTGGGTTAGCCTACTCTGGATGTAAGCAGCCACACTGCAAAGCCCTACCCAATTGTGTCCTCACTGGTACTGCACTCACTCATGTGTTGCTAGGATTTCTGGGGGCATATCCCATGGTTCTTTGGGCTGCAGTAAGACAAGATATTTTGATTATTTCTCAGTGAACTGTGAAAGAACTTGTCTGTCCTTCTGGACACACAGGAGGAATTGAAAGAGGGTGTTGAAAGACAATCAGCACTTGAGTGATTTACCCTAAATTCTCAGTGTAAAATGAATGGGTTACCATCCTGAGTGAAAACTTCACTTAACTTTTAGTCTATAGCAGTGGTCCCCAAACTGTGGGGCATGCTCCCCAGGGGGCACAGAGGAACATTTGTGGGGTATGCAGAAGGGCCTGGACGAGCCCCCTCGGTGAGCAGGGAAGGAGAACCACACTTCCAGTCCCACTGCACCCCTAGCCTCACTTCTCCCCCAATCCCACTCTGCCTCCAGTCCTGGGCCAGCCCCTTTAGGTGGTTGAGAGAGAGTGCCATGCTTCTAGACCGGCTTCACCCCTAGGTCCTGCTCTGCTGCTGAGGAAGCCTGGGCTGTGCAGTAATGCGAGAAGAGGGTGCAGACAGATTCCATTAATTGTAAGGGGTAGGAGATGCGACCAGAAAAGTTTGCACACCACTGGCCTATAGTCTCAGCCATGCCAGCTAGCCTGAGTTGAAAGCACCACTAACTGTGGATGAGAAGGTGATGTATGTGGAAATGTGGGACAGAGGGTTGGGGCAACACCCAAGTTCGATCCCAAGTTAACCCTGCAGTGAAGGCATAACATCTAATATTTTGGGGTGTTACTCAATGGGATCCCTGTATGTCAGCTGTGTAACTATAAGCATAATAGCCTCATGGCTTCTCTAGTTTAGAGTAGCCATTTGTACTCACTAGAGTTTTACCTTGCGTAAACTGATCGCAAATAAATATCTTGTAAAGACTAATCTGCACACTCCCCAAACATTTGTTGCAGTTTCTCCCACTAATGTCTATTTATGGCTTTTAATTATTGGCTGGTACAGACTGGAGTGGGAATCCCAATTGCATAAAATGAGGAAATATTTAGGAATATCAAAACCAAAAGAGATCAAGTCATTTGCTGTACACTTTTTTTTTTTAAATACACAAAGTGGGTATTTAAAAGAATCTTCTATGGTTTCACTTTGAAAATTGACCAATAGTGGCATCATGGAGTTCCTTCTTTTGAGATACTAAGGCTAGAAGGGTCCATTAAAACAATCTAGTCTGACCTACTATATAACAGAGGCCTTAGAACTTCCCCAAAATAATTGCTAGAGCATCTTTTAGAAAAGTATCAGAGGGGTAGCCATATTAGTCTGGATCTGTAAAAGCAGCAAAGACTCCTGTGGCACCTTATAGACTAACAGACGTATTGAAGCATGAGCTTTCAAAGACTGTGAATGGCTAGCCAACTACAAAAGCAGTTTCTCCTCCTTTGGTGTTCACACCTCAACTGCTAGAAGAGGGCCTCATCCTCCCTGATTGTACTAACCTCGTTATCTCTAGCCTGATTCTTGCTTTCATATTTATACCTGCCTCTGGAAATTTCCACGACATGCATCCGATAAAGTGGGTATTCACCCAGGAAAGCTCATGCTCCAATATGTCTGTTAGTCTATAAAGTGCCACGGGACTCTTTGCTTCTTTTAGAAAAAATCATGTTGATTTGAAAAATTGTCAGTGAGGGAAGTGTCCCCCCACAGCTCCTCTCATCTACACCTTATTTCTGAATTTATCTAGTCTAAACTTCCAGCCACTGATTTGTGTTATACCTTTCTCTGCTAGACTGAAGAAGCCATTAAATATTTGTTCCTTATGTAGGTACTTCTAGACTGCAGTGAAGCCACCCCTACCCTCAAGAAGCTCAATTAAGTTATCAGGACTAGGCAGGTTTTCTAATCCTTTAATTGTTCTAGTGGTTCCTCTCTGAACCCTCTCCAGTTTAACAACATCCTTCTTGAAATGTTGGCACCAGGACTGGACATGATATTCCAGCAGCAGTCACACCAGTGCCAAATAAAGAGCTAAAATAAATTCTTTGTGCCTACTTGAGCCCTGTACATGCTTCCCAGGATTGCTTTAGCTCTTTTGACCACCACATTGTAGTAAGAACTCATATGCAGGTGATTATCCACCACAGTGGACTTGGGCTTGTGTAGTCAATGATTAATCATCAGTTCCACCTCTTGCTAAATTGTGTTTAATATCATGTTAGTCAACACTTTTTGAACACTGTACGTTAGTCCAGTGTAGATGTGGGCATAGAGTCCACCAAGAAATACCAGTGATTATATGACTATAAATGTATCTATATAGGAGTACAAAACCAATATAAATCTACATTAATTCTGTATGCTGCTGGTCCTTCCAGTTAGCTTGAACAGCACAAGCACAGAAGATATCTTGCTATCTGATTGAAGGTTAGGGTCTACTTGAGGTATTCAGCAGCACAGTAGCTGCCTTACACTATAGACAATTTCCAGGAATCTAGTACTTAAGCTATTTGCTGGATGTACAGGTTTCAGTCAATACTTAAGGATGGTGTGAAACAGCCCCTCTTGTGATTTATTCTAGAAAGTTTTTCCTCAAGTCCAGATTCATTGATAAACCCTCAAATATGAGTTAGAAGTAGTATTAGTTGATAAGCAGTGTGCTATAAATACATACTGCTAAATTTAGCATTTTATTTTTCCCTGCTATGTTTGGCTTGCCTGTAAAAAATGGTTAGATTGCATCTCTATGTTATTCTTTGGAAAGGCTGAGCTGATATTGTAGACCAGGGGTTCTTAACCTTTTTCTTTCTGAGCCCACTACCCCAACGTACTATAAAAACTCCATGGCCCAGTGATACCACAACTGGTTTTCTGCATATAAAAGCTAGGAGTGGTGTTATGGAGCAGCAAGCAGGGCAATTGCCTGGGCTTCACACAACAGGGGGCTCCACAAAGCTACATTGCTCAGGCTTTGATTTCAGCCCCGGGTACTTTGATTTCAGCCCTGAACTTCAGCCCCATGTGGTGTGGCTTTGGCTTTCTGCCCTGGGCCGCTTCGACTCTAATGCTGGCCCTGAGTGGGGACCCCCCTGAAACCTGTTCACGGCCCCCACCAGGGGACCCCAGATCCCTGGTTGAGAACCACTGCTGTAGAGCATATTCTTTGTATCTGAATGTAGACAAAAATTGTAGAGCACTGTTGACATCCTAGCAGGGGCGGCTCTATGTTTTCTGCCACCCCAAGCACGGCAGGCAGGCAGCTTTCAGTGGTGCGCCTGTAGGCTGTCTGCTGGTCACGCGGATTTGGTGGCGCGCCTACAGGTTAAGTCCCAGGCAGACTGCAAAGAGCTACAAAAGGATCTCTCAAAACTTGGTGACTGGGCAACAAAATGGCAGATAAAATTAAATGTTGATAGATTCAAAGTAATGCACATTGGAAAACATAATCCCAACTATACATAAAAAATTAGCTGTTACCACTTAAGAGACAGTTCTTGGAGTAATTGTGGATAGTTCTCTGAAAACATCCACTCAGTGTGCAGAGGCAGTAAAGGCTAAAGTGAGGACAAGTCCAACTCCCATTTCCTTCCCCCACTTTGTTGATGGGAAGAATTCTTCCCTTGCAGGTTGTTCTCAGGTAAGGAAGGATGGGAGATTTGATGCACTGCTATCTCTACAGACAATGAATGGCTTCTCTGTGACCACTGCCACACCCTTTGTATCTTTCAGATCCAACCTTTTGTGCAAGAACTTGAGAATGCATGGGCTCAAACCTAAACACTGCTTCTGAAGACTCCTAATCTTTCAGGAAGTTCAGATCCAAACTTTGCCATTGGTTCCTCCCATTAATGGGTTAAACAAAAATTCTGGATCTGAAAAACCGTATCGTTTGCAAAAGCCTGGGATCAAATTTAGCAGTTTGGACCCATCTCTAGTAAGAATTAGGTGTAAAGAGAATGAAGGACAGTTTTGTTTCAACTTGTGCTCCCAAAGATGCTTCCTCCATTACAGCACATACAAATTGTATATTTGTGATCTGACAGGAAAAAGCATTGGCCAACTGTTAGGTACACTTCATGTGACTCTTCCCCCTGCCGCCAAATGTCAATATGGCCTAAGGTAACAATGTGAGAAAAGATGTTTATTTAAACTGAGCCACCGTTAGATGTTCAGCTGCTGAATAAGCCAGGGAAAAAAAAGGGCCCAAATGTCTTGTTTTAAAGTGACACTGTGCATTTCATGTATGTATACAACAGACAAAGCACTGACAAGGATTTTTATGGCTGTATCTGAGTTTATTTCAATCTCACTCATGTATATTTATTTTTATATTCATTTCCTGGTAATCATAAATTTTACTGGAGTTTTCAGTTTTACGTTGACAAGTCTTTTTAATTTTCTGGCCAACATTATGTGTTAGTCACCTTTTTAACAAGTACACCATGTGTAATTTTAATATGACAGGAGTTAATCTTTGCAGTGTTGTTGTAGGAGTTAATATGGTATCTATGGTTATATAATAAATGCCATGTCTATTCTCCTTAAAAGGTTAAAAAAAGAGCAGAGGAGAATATTTAATCCTCATTCTTATTATTTTAAGTTATAATGTAGTCAAATCATTTTAGAACCTAAGCTAGAATTTTCAAACTGTCTTTACTTAAAACTGTCTTAACTAAAAAGAGACCCCTGTTACAAATCTCAGTATTATAAAGTTCACCTTTGATTCTGAGCTTCAGTTGCATCCCTTCAGCCATTAACAAGGTTGTGAGTAGTCCTGTGAAGACTGGAAGACCTTAAAAGACGATGGTCCCAATCCTGTACCCTTATGTGAAGTAAACTTCAGAGTTGAGAAATGCCAAAATCATGCAGGAAGTTTGTTCTCTGGGCTAGGGATCATCTCCAGTATATTGAGCCTTTGAATTTTGCTGTAGTGGGAATTAGAATTCACAAAGTGGGTAGAGTTGGGGTCAGGTCAGGCAAACTCTTGCATTTTTTTCACCCTGCGCTGAGATACTTCCAGAGTAGATTTATGCTGATGATCAAGAAGAAAATGCTGACAGGCTGAAGCTATGCTGGTTCCACTCATTGAATTCTAGCCACTATCAATCACAATATGTCATGTTCAGGTTGTAAGTGTCTTCAGGTGGAGTGGAGCCTGAATATGGATTACATTAGAAAGTAAACAAGCTCCTGCTATTGTTTTTTGTCTTCTGCAAATCTTACATTACAATTGAGATGCAAAATCATCATATTTTTTGGCCTAAATAAAAGGATCACAACGTTAGAAAATACTCTAGGTGGAATTCTGGGCCATGCCACTAAGAGGAGCAGCCCGTGCTCGCTACTCTGGAAGAGGGGGATAAGATAATGGGGGGTTTAAGTCACCTTTATGTGCTTCTGAGTCTAGGCTGCCCCAGGGGCTGGAGAGGTTCCCGGCATAATTTGGACCAGCCTCCCGGGCTACACTAGTGTAGCACTGCCCTGACACTTTGCAGTGTTGTGACCCTTTTCTTGATACTCTCCTCGTGCTCAGGCACATCCGGAATGCCCAGGCTAGAGAGGGGATGGTCTTTGGTTGGCAGCCTTACGGCTAACTATCACAGTGCCTATGTCAGGGGAATCCCTAGGCAGCATAAAGAGGCTGCAGCATGGCTGAGGATCCTACCCTCTAACTCAAAAGAGTAAATTTATTATACCATTTTAGTGAAAATCAGTGAATGTTAAAACATTGCAGTTTGCTTTTACTGTAACACAACTCAGAACTTCCCCAAATATGGGTGTTCACAATACAACTAATATTTAAAATTATTTCTTAAAACTACCGGCAAGTGTAAATGCTGATATTTAAACACTTTGCCTAACTCTAAAATGGGTAGCAATAACTATGGACCTCTGTAGTTCATTTCTTAAAAACTTGAGGGAAAGATGAGCATCCAGAAACAGACTTTACCAAAACTCTGCATCCTCTGTATTTCCTCAGAAGCTGGACTGTTGGGGTGAATTAGCAATGAGCTTTAGTGGATAATATACATCTCTGTGTGTATCTTGATATAAGTCCCATATTGCCAATTTTAACCAAATAATAATAGAACTAGAAGGGACCTCGAGAGGTCGTCTAGTCCAGTCTCTTGCACTCATGGCAGGACTAAATGTTATCTAGACTATCCCTGACAAGTGTTTGTCTAACCTGCTCTTAAAAGTCTCCAATGATGGAGATTCCACAACCTCCCTAGGCAATTTATTCCAGTGCTTAAGCACCCTGACAGTTAGGAAGTTTTTCCTAATGTCCAACCTAAACCACCCTTTCTACAATATAAGTCCATTGCTTCTTGTTCTAGCCTCAGAGGTTAGGGAGAACAATTCTTCTCCCTCCTTGTAACAACCTTTTATGTACTTGAAAATTTATGTACCCTCTCAGTCTTCTCTTTTCCAGACTAAAAAACCCAATTATTTCAATCTTCCCTCATAGGTCATGGTTTCTAGACCTTTAATCATTTCTGCTGCTCTTCTCTGGACTTTCTTCAATTTGGCCACATTTTTCCTGAAATATGGCACCTGGAACTGGACACAATATTCCAGCTGAGGCCGAATCAGCATGGAGTAGAGTGGAAGAATCACATCTCATATCTTGCTTATAACACATGCTAATACATCCCAGAATGATGTTTACCTTTTTTTGCAACAGCATTACGCTGTTGACTCATATTTAGCTTGTGATCCACTAGGACCCCCAGATCCCTTTCCGCATAACTCCTTCCTAGGCATTCATTTCCCATTTTGTATGTGTGCAACTGATTGTTCCTTCCTTTGCATTTGTCCTGATTGAATTTCATCCTATTTATTTCAGACCATTTCTCCAGTTTGTCCAGATCATTTTGAATTTTAATCCTATTCTCCAAAGCACTTGCAACCCCTCTGAGCTGACACTCCACTAAGGCACCTGAGATACATGTAGAGAAAATAAGGAGAAAAATCATACTGACTGCTGACAGTGTTACTGGAAGATTTCTTATTCAATTATATTAAGCCAATGATGTTTGTTTACAAGTATTCATCTATTCCAGTAGTTAAGCTTATGGCCTGCCTTAAAGAATTTCCAGGAAGAGCCGCAGTTAGCTAACTTTCCCTTGAAAGGTCATGGATACAGCCCTCCGATCAAGAATAGGCAAATAAGCAGTAAAATTCTTCGAAAACAAAAAATATATTTTTTTAGAAGTAAGTGGTTACAGGAGAAGAGTAGAGATAATAGAATTACAAAAAAGCGAATGAAGGGGTGCAGCAAATAAAGACTCAACACAGTTTCAATGAACTCTATGGCATGTATATCAATATCATAATAAAATCATTCAGTTAATACCCTATACCTTTTATATTTGTTTAATTGCTATATTGTTACAACAATATGTTACTGACATTCAATATTAAACCCTTAAAACTAAACATCTAGTAAGTGCTGGCTGGCGGTTACTAAATGGGTAGGAGAAGATCTCACTCAGACCAGAAGTATCTAACTTTATTCAAAATCAAAACCCATATGTTCTAGGATGGTAAATAAAGATTGGACTTACAAATACTTTCTTAACAATCCCTCTGAAGCATCCTTGAGGTCCTTCTGCTTTGTCTGTGTTTTGGGACCAATGTTTAGGGAGTGCTGGTAGCAATCTGTTGCAATGGCTGCAGTCTGATGAGACTTAGGGTACGTCTACACTACGGGATTATTCCGATTTTACATAAACCGGTTTTATAAAACAGATTGTATAAAGTCGAGTGCACGCGGCCACACTAAGCACATTAATTCGGCAGTGTGTGTCCATGGTCCGAGGCTAGCGTCGATTTCCGGAGCGTTGCACTGTGGGTAGCTATTCCATAGCTATCCCATAGTTCCCGCAGTCTCCCCCGCCCCTTAGAATTCTGGGTTGAGAGCCCAGTGGCTGATGGGGCAAAAATCATTGTCGCGGTGGTTCTGGGTAAATGTCGTCAGTCATTCCTTCCTCCGGGGAAAGCAACGGCAAACAATCATTTCGCGCCCTTTTTCCCTGGATTGCCCTGGCAGACGCCATAGCATGGCAACCATGGAGCCCGTTCAGCCTTTTTTTTTTTTTTTTTTTTCAGTCACCGTATGTGTACTGGATGCCGCGGACAGAGGCGATACTCCAGCGGCTACACAGCAGCATTCATTTGCTTTTGCATGATAGCAGAGACAGGTTATCAGTCGTTCTGTACCGTCTGCTGCTGCAGGCGTAAATTGGCAATGAGATGACGGTTATCTGTCCTCTGTACTGTCTGCTGCTATCATGGGTGCCCCTGGCTGAGATCGGCCGGGGGCGCAAAAGCAAAAAACTGGGAATGACTCCCCGAGTCAATCCCTCCTTTATGGTTTCTAAAAATAGAGTCAGTCCTGCTAGAATATGGGCAAGTGTACTAGAGAACCAGTGTATCAGAGAGCACAGCTGCTCCGTGTCAGATCCCGCAGAAATGATGAGCTGCATGCCATTCAACGGGGGTGCCCCTGCAACAACCCACCCGTTGCTTCCCTCCTCCCCCAACCTTCCTGGGCTACCGTGGCAGTGTCCCCCCCATTTGTGTCATGAAGTAATAAAGAATGCAGGAATAAGAAAACACTGAGTTTTTAGTGACATAAAATGAGGGGGAGGCAGCCTCCCAGTGCTATGACAGTCCAGGCAGGACATTAAGCGGTGCGGGGGAGGAAAGCCCAGCATGCCACTGCTATGATAGTCCAGGCAGGACAGAATCTTTTCTTTACACAGGAAAGGGAGGGGCTGATGGAGCTCAGCCCCCCAGTTGCTATGATGAAGACAGTTACAGCCGTTCTGTACCATCTACTGGGAATGACCAGAGTCATTCCTATTTTTACCAGAGGCGCCCCCCGGCCAGCCTCACCTGAAGCCAGCCAGGAGCACTCACGGGTTGATAACAAGGATGGTTACCAGTCCTACTGCACCATCGTCTGCCACCAGGGCAGGGAGAGGAGTGGATACTGCTCTTCACTGCTGCAGCATCGCGTCTACCAGCAGCATTCAGTAGACATAGGGTGACATTGAAAGAAGTCAAGAAAACGATTTCTTTCCCTTTTCTTTTACATGGGGGGGGGGAAGTAAATTGAGGAGCTATTCCCTGAACCACACCGGACAATGTGTTTGACCCTACAGGCTTTGGGAGCTCAGCCAAGAATGCAAATACTTTTGGAGACTGCTGTGGACTGTGGGATAGCTGGAGTCCTCAGTACCCCCTCCTCCCTCCCCGTCCATGAGCATCCATTTGAGTCTCTGGCTTCCCGTTACGCTTGTCACGCAGCACTGTGTAGCCTGGAGATTTTTTTTTCAAATGCTTTGGCATTTCGTCTTCTGTAATGGAGCTTTGATAGAACAGATTTGTTTCCCCATACAGCGATCAGATCCAGTATCTCCCGTACGGTCCATGCTGGAGCTTTTTGGATTTGGGACTGCATTGCCACCCGTGCTGATCAGAGCTCCACGCTGGCAAACAGGAAATGAAAATCAAAATTTCGCTGGGCTTTTCCTGTTTACCTGGCCAGTGCATCTGAGTTCAGATTGCTGTCCAGAGCGGTCACAGTGGTGCACTGTGGGATACCGCCTGGAGGCCAATACCGTCGATTTGCGGCCACACTAACCCTAATCCGATATGGTAATACCGATTTTAGCGCTACTCCTCTCGTCGGAGAGGAATACAGAAACCAATTTAAAGAGCCCTTTATATCAATGTAAAGGGCCTCATAGTGTGGACGGGTACAGCGTTAAATCGGTTTAACGCTGCTAAAATCGGTTTAAACGCGTAGTGTAGACCAAGCCTTACTGCTCCTAAGGTAAAAGTGGCTCCTTAGGCACAAACAGCGGGAGCCTCGTGAGTGGCTGCGTGGGTGGTCAATGGTATCATTGTAAAAGATATGTAACAAAGCTGCATGTGACTTATGGTTACTCACTAGTATTATGCTTAAAGTCTGTGACCAAAAGGTGTTTAAATCAGGAATGTCAGGGAGAGCTGATAACCAGATTTTCTCCAGACAAAGGAAAGAAGTCGACATCTGAAACCAGGTGTGACCCAAATTCAGTGGGCTACTCGTTGTATGGGAGATCACAAAAGGGAAAAATAATTTGCATGGTAGCAACTACCAGTGGAGGAGGAAATAGCATGGATCCTTATCTTCCAGACATCATGGCTCCTTTATTCAGCATGAAACAATGAACTTTATCTGGGGGTACCCTTCAGAAGAATATGTTTCAAAGGTTCACTGGACTATAAAGAGTAGGGGGAGCAAACCCCTAAGGTGTCCTTCACTTGAAGGAGACAAACAAACCACATGATTTGATCTTCATAGTGGGTCCTGGCCAGGCCATCTAGAGAAAAGCTGAAAAGAAGACTGGGGGTGAGAGAAACCATCTCGAATGCACATTTTAAATGCAGCTTTTCTCTTTTATTTGCTTGTAACCATTGCTGCTTTTATCTCTTTTATTAGGTATCATTCACCCATGCTCTTTTGTTAATAAACGTGTGGCTTTCATTATAAATCATCACTGCTGTGTATGTTCAGTAAAGTGTGTGTTTCTAGAAAGCGGTCAGGTTGGAATGCTCTGTAGAGGCAGCAAACCTAATGCTTTTTCAATGAGGGCCCACAGAGAGGGACCTCACAATTTTGGGGTGAATTCAGGCCTGGAAGAGTACTAAGTGCAGCCTGTAAGGAGAAACCAAGATGGGCAAAGTCAAGATGAGGCTTGTCAGCTGCTGGTAGGCTGTTGGGGTCAGAGCTATGTGAACCAAAGCTGCACAGCCACAAGCCACCCAGGGTTACAAGAACCCTTTACTGGCCAGAGTGAACCCCAAAATGTCACACCACGATAAGTGCACCTATGCTCTTTACTGGTCCTCTTCTGCCAGGAAAGCCACCCCAGACATTCCAGTTGGAGTGCAACCCTTTTCTTCCCAGCAAGAACCATCACAGCCTCTCTGCTGGGAGTTCATCCTCGCTCAGGGAGCATTGCTCACTCCCCCTGACCCTCCTATTGTTCCCCTGGGTCCAGCTGTCCATCTCGGAGACATCAGTGGTAAGCGCCTTGGCTACTTCCCTGCCTTCAGACCTCTCTGGCTCTCAGCTCTGCTCTCTGGTGTAGAAGTCAGTAGGCAGCTCTCTCTGCTGCTCTCTGGCCTTCAGCCATAGCTCTCTGGTTTGAGGAGATCAGCTGGCAAACCCTTCTTGCTGCTCTCCCTCCTTCAGTCTACCACCAGGAACCACCTATAGCTTCCTTCACGGATCTTCTGTGGTCCTTTGGTGTGTGGTAGCTCAGACCCGCCAATCGGTCACTTACAGGCAGCTCTCACCTGCACTTTTCCTGAGAACCAAGCCACTCTGATTCACCAGGTCTCTTTGATGGCCTGGGCATCTTTCCTCTAAGAGGCTCTCTGATCCTTCATTGCCCGAGGTGCTGCACTGCCTTTTTAGCTGGCCAAACTGGGGACACCTGACGTGGCATAGGGGAGCTGGACCTGCTTCATTTAGAGGGGCCAACCACCCTGTAAGAGTGTCATCGATTATAACGCCCAAAGGGACTATTGTGATCATCTAGTCTGACCTCTTACATAACACAAGTCACTGAACTTCCCTGAATTAATTCCTGTTTGAACTACAGAAAAGTATCAATTCTTCTTTGAGTGATTGTCCCTATGAGTGCTGTCAAAGTCAGACTCAGGACTCACAATTTGTCAGATCACTCTATTTATTAGCAAAAGCGCTCTGCTAATACACCCAGAAAATGTGACTGCCATACAAGGCTCAAACCACCTTATTTACACAGATAAAAGGACGCAAAATTAATAAAATTACAAAGGGAGCAGAACTGATAAGTTTACCTGGGGCTAGACACCTATCTCATGTCCTTATTAACTCTCACCAAGCTCCTGTTAATGTCCCACCGTCAGTTTAAGTGGACTCATTGTTCAATACCTTAATGTTCCTCTTCCTGACAACTTTATCTTAACATTCCTCATTCCTGCTTTAAAGGAACATATAGCATTTCTTTAATTCATTCTGCTTCTACAATATAATTCATTCTACTTTCACAGTGCTCCACTTCAAGTGTGTGCTCTGACTGGAGATATTTGGTAGCAGTGTCCACATGCCCTTGGGCTCTGATCCGAAGGCATAAGGCAGACATATAACTGCTGTTCCAGTTTCTTCTCAACCACCCATGGCTTAAAATGAAGCTCTGTAGCATAGGTGCTGGAAGTAGAGGTGCTGGGGGTGCTGCCACATCCCCTGGCTTGAAGTGGATTCCATCATATACAAGGTTTACAGTTTGGTTCAATAGCTCTCGGCACCCCCACTATAAATATTGTTCCAGCACCCCTGATTTGTAGTGTCTGCCTTCTTAGTGCTAGCTAGTTTCCTCAACTTTATTCTTAAATTTATAATTTTTTTGTTTTATTTATACTTTATTTACTTTATGTCCTTACCTTGCACATCTCTGTGTGTTTTTGTGGTGCCCCTTGCCACCAAGTATCTCCCTTTGTTTGAGGCATCATCTTTCGTTTTCATAGTGGGCGTGCCCCAAGACCCTGCCAGACCTGTAGAAGGTCTTTTCCTATCAGTGACAGTCATTCCAACACTCTCTGCTGTCCCAGGGAGAAACATATCCCACTGAGGTGCAAGATCTGCATTGGATTTGGAAGTGGATCCAGGAAACTGAAGGAGGACAGAGTTAAGTTGCTCCTTGTGGAACATTCTATGATACCGTCCTCTGACTTGGGGCCTGACTACCGCCCTGTACTACAGGGTCAACTAGCTAGAGAGCTGCTTTGAAGTCTGTGGCTCCGCCTCTGTCCGGTAAGGGATAGCCCCAGGGACTACCTTAAAGGCCTCAGAAAAGAAGATATGGTGAAGCTTTGAAGAAATGGAGTAAGTTACCTCAAACATCTGTCAGTAAGGACAGTCCTGGTATGGCTACAGTTGAGGGTCCCAATCACAGACCCCTCGGTACCAAGCTTCCTGCATGAACCAAGAAGACTGCTGGTGCTTTCCACACTGAAAGGTCCCCATCCAGTAGTGACGATGGCACCTGGCTCAGATCTAGCCAGGCAGAAGAGTTCTACCATCTTGAAGAGGATGGTTCGGGCACCAAATCCCAAGCTACCTGCTCCTCCAGTAGGATGCAAGCACAATAGGCATTCTGATCGAGCCCTTTTCCATCCTTGTAACTGACAGCTTCAAAAACAACTGAATCATCTCTCCAGTGATCTGCCTCCTTGGTACCAAGCAGATTGCTGTTACCAAGGGACCTCCTCATTTCCAAAAAAATCTGATTCCACCCTGATCATGGATACTGAAAGAAGTTCTGCTGGCCCACACTCTCCTCTGTTACTGACACACCCTCTGGTACTGATGAGATTAGCTTCCCGCTTTGACATAGGGGAAAACACCTCTTTGGACTAGAAGATTTCCATTCATGGGTCCACCATTTAACCATTCAGACTCCCCTCTCCAGAGGTCTAGTCTGAAAGGCCATCAGGAACCAGGCATATGCAAGCCCTTAAACACCTTCCTTGATATGATGAGCTCTGTGCCCCATCTCGTTGGCCCTCCTGGAACACCTGGGCCACATAAGGATACAAAGAGCATCCTCTCTCAGGAGGAACATCAGGAGAGCGAGCAGCCTGTTCATCAGAATCCCACCCCCCATCTCTCAATTTGTCAGGAGGAACCATCTGAGGAGTGTCACTTTTGGGGGTGCAATCTAGACCAGGGAACGGTTGTGTGACCACTTGCCCTGTAACCCTGAGTGCCTTAAAATCCTCTGCTGCTGATGTTCCCTTGTTTGGATGCTCCTAGCCAACACACAAGCTAACACACAGACACTCGGTGTGTTAAACAGCTCTGACTCAGCAACTCTGATTCCAGCAGCCTGTTTGTTACACCCCAGTGACTCTCTGACATACACCAGCTCTGGTTACACCTGGCAATGTGACCCCAAGATTCCCCCAGTCCAGCATTTTCCCCAAACCATGTGTTCTGTGGTGTCCAGCCCTCTTCTGGACCATTCAGAGGTTGTTTGTGGTTTGTTTGTTCCTTGAAAGATACAATACCCTTTAGTTTACCACATTAATATTCACTTTAAGTCAAACACAACAATGAGTTGGTTTAGATTAAAAGTAAAACCAGCTTATTAACAAAAGGACATAGGATTTCATAGAATCATAGAATTGTAGGGTTGGAAGGGACCTCAAGAGGTCCAGTCCCCTGCACTCATGCTATTAACTAGACCATCCTTGACAGCTGTTTGTCTACCTGCTCTTAAAAATCTCCAGTGATGGAGGCTCCAGAACCTCCCTAGGCAATTTATTCCAGTGCTTAACCATCCTAACAGTCAGGAAGTTTTTCCTAATGTCCAACATAAACCTCCCTTTCTACAATTTACACCCATTGCTTCTTGTCCTATCCCTAGGTTAAGGAGAACAATTTTTTCCCCTCCCCCTGTTAACACTCTCTTATGTACTTGAAACCTGTTATGTCCCCTTTCAGTCTTCTCTTCTCCATACTAAACGAACCCCATTTTTTCAATCTTCCCTCATGGGACATATTTTCTAGCTCTTTAATCATTTTTGTTGCTCTTCTCTGGACTTTCTCTAACTTGTCTATATCTTTCCTGAAATGTGACGTGCAGAACTGGACATAATACTTCAGCTGAGGCCTAATCAGTGTGGAGTAGAGAGGAAGAATTACAAGCTATAGCCTTTACTCAAGGTAAAATTCTTATCACACTACTTTCCAGCAAGATGACTGACAAACTCCCCAGCCAGGATCTCCCACAAATTTGAAAGTGCTCAGTTTTCTTTGTTTTCTTGGGGTGAAAGATAACCTAGGGTTCTTTTCCCCTCTCTTTTATAGTTCAGTGAACCTTTCAAATGGATTTTTCTGAAGAACCCCAAAGTAAGGTTCATTGAATCTGTGGAGAAGGAGACATGGAATCTTGTCTCACGCTGTTTTTTTCCCCTACTGGTGCTTGCTAAAATGCAAATCTATTCGTTTTCTACAATCTCATCCTCTTGCTGTGATTCTGAGTGGTTATCTCCTCCCTTTGTTGGCTTGACAGTCCTGTATACTGTCTATGTAAATTACATTCCCATTCCTCTTACTGTACTTGTGAAATACTTTCAAGGTGGCAGAACCACATTCCCTTGTTTAGGGTGAGGTAACCTTAGCCTGGCCTGGCAGACATACTTTAAGAACACAATTCTCAATAGGTTTGTGTTTTTGAATGTGTCTTCCATACTTACAGCACACACTAATATTAATGATCAGTATGATATTAACTTTCAATTGATATTTACATCACACTTTTTAGATTACAAGTTATAACATTAGTGAGTTGGGATACATTCAACTGGTCAGGCCAGCTGAAACATATTACCAGATATCAGTGAGCCCCATGGCCTCTTGATATGGGATGCTGTTATGTTCACAGGGAGCAAGAACAGAGGGCTGGTAGACAGGTAACACCACTCAATAAGTCTGCTTCTTCACCAGATGAGGCTGTAATGCCTCCTCTTCCTTCCTATGCAGACAACTTCAAACTTTTCCAAGGCCTCATTAAAAGATTAGCTGTGTTTCTGCAA
Organism: Chelonoidis abingdonii; assembly: GCF_003597395.2. Lineage (NCBI taxonomy): Eukaryota > Metazoa > Chordata > Testudines > Testudinidae > Chelonoidis > Chelonoidis abingdonii. Next base: position 65,302,725 of record NC_133769.1, on the reverse strand, counting down.
ATTCCTGTGGAAGAGGTACAGGAGTTACAGCATAGCTTGGTGGACATCCCCCATACCATCTCCTCAGCCAGCGTGAAACAAGATTCCATGTCTCCTTCTCCACAGATTCAATGAACCTTACTTTGGGGTTCTTCAGAAAAATCCATTTGAAAGGTTCACTGAACTATAAAAGAGAGGGGAAAAGAACCCTAGGTTATCTTTCACCCCAAGAAAGCATTGAATGATGCTTTGCTAGATCCAAAGGGAACAGTATGGTAAACATTGGCCACCATTCCCCCCCCCCCTTGCAAAAGAGTGGACAAGAAATAGTATGTGCCCTCCAAAGGCAGAGAATACCTGGTTTCCTATCCTGTCCAAATTCCTTAGTGGTTAACACCATGAATTAAACAAATAAACAAAAGCATCGTTCCAGATGCATACCACACTATAAAGAGCACAAGAGGCTGGACCTTCTCAGGCATAATAGTTACTCCTTGACCTCCTTACAATTTAGGGTAGCTAATTGCCAAGCCATACTTGTAAATATGACTATACAAACTACAGTAATATTTCACTCATTTTATTGAATATTTGCCACAAAGTTAAAGAGATCAATTCCAGACACTCATTTCTGAAGACCAGCTACTCACCAAAGCTTCATTACAGGTCTCTTTTGACTTAGCAGACACAGCTTCCTGGTCTACGGCAAAGGCAGTATTAATGTACCACATATCCTGGTTACAATCTCAGGTGTCCCTAAGAAGGTCCAGAATACAGTGAAGGATTTTCTGTTTGTAGGCCCTAAGGTCTTCAGAAACATTTCAGCTGAATCTCTCCACTCCTTAAAGAACTCCAGAATGACTCTCTGGTCCCCAGGAGTCTACACTCCTGCAATCAAAAGAAGGTACAGTCAGATCAGAAACAGCCCAAAGGTCCATCCAGTTTCAAACACATCACAGGGCCATAGAACCACCTAGGAAAAGAGCTAGATTCCAAAGGAAAAGACCATTTACCTCTATCTCCACAGTCACCCAGTCATCAGCTTTGACCAATAGATCATTTCATTTATTATCAAGAGAAATGAGTCACCCCATTATCTGGATCTTGCGCCGCACCACCCTTCTACTTCCCACTTCCTCCCTTATGGGGACCTTCTTTCCTACTTCAAACAATCATGGAAATAGATCACATTGAACAGATGGATAATAGAAGTCATTACATAAGGCTATGCCATTCACTTCAGCACCATTTCTTCCTACTGCAGTTCACTTCTAATGATTCACTTATGAATGTTTTCATCAAGGACAGCTGTAAAGGTGACACACCACATCTGTTCATCCCCTTTCCCAGCATTATGCTATAGTGTGTGCTTCTCGGTCAGATGCAGTCCTTGGGACAGCTGTTCTCCAGACTATACTAGATAGGACTCCTCAGCACCCACTCCCTTGGTATGGGCACTGCTCGAAAGTCTCCTAAGTGGAGTACCCATAGAGACAATTACTTGAAGAAGGAGAGGTTACTCACCTTGTGAATTAACTGGAGTTCTTTGAGATGTTTTGTTCCTATGGATGCTCATATGAGGGGGGAGGGATATCTCAGTCCTAGGGGGAGGGATAGTTCAGTGGTTTGAGCATTGGCCTGCTACAACCCAGAGTTGTAAGTTCAGTCCTTGAAGGGGCCATTTAGGGATCTGGGGCAAAAATCTGTCTGGGGATTAGCCCTGCTTTGAGCAGGGAGTTGGACTAGATGTGACTTCCTGAGGTCCCTTCCAACCCTGATATTCTGTGATATATTTGCTCTCCTGTCCTGGCATAGGGGGCCAGATTTCATGGTGGAGAAGGAACTGGAGTGCTGGCAGGTTCTGCCTGCTTTCTATGTCCTCAGATAAGAACAAGAGGGTGTATAGAGCTCAGGCATGAACTACACCAGGGGTTAGCAACCTTTCAGAAGTGGTGTGCCAAGTCTTCATTTATTCACTCTAATTTAAGGTTTCGCATGCTGGTAATACATTTGAATGTTTTTAGAAGGTCTCTTTCTATAAGTCTATAATACATAACTAAACTATTGTTGTCTGTAAAGTAAATAAGGTTTTTAAAATGTTTAAGAAGCTTCACTTAAAATTAAATTAAAATACAGAGCCCCCCAGACTGGTGGCCAGGACCTGGGCAGTGTGAGTGCAACTGAAAATCAGCTTATGTGCCGCCTTTGGCACGAGTGCCATAGGTTGCCTACCCCTGAACTACACAGATGCTGCTACTGAAAATCTCCTATCATAGATGCATGGGTGCATGCACACCTGAAGTGGACCATCCCTAGAGACAAAACAACTCCAGTTACTGTACAAAAAAGAAACCTCTCCTCCTTGATTTTAAAATTTCCAGTGATAGGGAATCCACCACATTTCCAATCGCTAATTACCATCACTGTTAAAAATGTATGCCTCGTTTCTAGTCTGAAACTGTCTAGCTTCAATTTCTAGTCATTGGATCATGCTATAACAGACTTTTGTCTGTTAGACTGAAGAGCTCTCTACGATCATATTTCTATTTCCCACGTAGGTATTTACAGACTGTGATCAAGTCACTCTCTGTTAAGGTAAACAGATTTGGCTCCTTGAGTCTTTCACTATAAGCCATGTTTTCCAGTCCTTTAGTCATTCTTGTGGCTCTTCTCTGAACCAACTCTGTTTTGTAAACATCCTCCTGGAATTGGAATTGAACAGTCTACTAGTAGCCTTTGCACCAGTGCTAAATACAGAGGTAAAATAACCTTCCTATTCCGACTTAAGATTCCCCTAGTTCTACATCCAAGTATCACATTAGTCCTTTTGGCCACAGTGTCGCACTGTAAAATCATGTTCAGCTGACTATTCATTATGATCCCCAATTCCTTTTCAGAGCTCCTGCTTCACAGGATAGAGTTCCCAATCCTGTAAGTATGGCCTACGTTCTTTGTTCCTATAGATCGGAGGTTGGCAACCTTTGGCATGTGGCTCGCCAGGGTAAGCACCCTGGTGGGCTGGGCCAGTTTGTTCACCTGCAGTGTCCTCAGATTTAGCTAATCACAGCTCCCACTGGCCAAGGTTCACTGCTCCAGGCCAATGGGGGCTCCAGGAAGCTGTGCAGGCCGAGGGATGTGCTCGCTGTTGTTCCCGCCGCCCCCATTGGCCTGGGATGGTGAACTGTGGCCAATGAGAGCTGTGATCGGCTGAACCTGAGGATGTACTTACCCTGGAGAGCGGCATGCCAAAGGTTGCCGAACCCTGCTATAGATGCATAACTTTACATTTGGCTGTATTAAAATGCATGCTGTTTGCTTCTTCTCACTTTATCAAGTGATCCAGGTCACTCTGTACCTGCCCTTTTCATTATTTACTCCCCCTCCCAATCTTCATGTCTTCTGCAAACATTACCAGTGATGACTTTATCTTTTCTTTCTGGTTATTGATAAAAATGTTAAATAGCTTGGGCCCAAGAGCTAAATCCAGTGGGATCCCACTAGAAACACACCCATTTGCAAGCAAACGCTCCCAGCTAATATTGCCTTGTAAGTTATTAATAACTGGTAGGTTTAAGTAAAAAAAAATCATTCACACATGTAGGGAGTTTGAATAAAAAGACTCTTGAATAACTAAGAAGGAATGCGTCAGATCCTCAGCTACTGTATGTCAGAGTAGCTCCAGCTACTTGCCAAAAATATTTTGCCCAGCTCAACTCTGCATTTTACACATGCGATACATATATCTCAATGGATTATCTTTTCACTCTACTGTGACAAAATCCCAAAGAGAATAAACTGGTAAATTCCTTGGGGGCATGACTGGGAATGAGATTCTAAGAGCTAAAATCTCCTCTGGGCCTGAAATGAATGGAACTCAGCTTGAGAGGAGAGAGGACTGCAGGGAGATGGTTGCAACTCTCCAATCCTGTGTCACCTGGAGGAGCTCATCTAACTGTTATAATGTCCTTCCTTATGACCGTACACCAGTGAAGGAGAGGCATAATGGAACTCGCTTCTGTCCTGCCCTCACATGTCTCTTCCTTCCCCGAATGCCAGAGGTGGGGGTGAAATGGATGTGCAGGAGATGGCTTGGCTTCGCCACCTCCGCAGGCAACGAGAGCCCTGACCTCTGTCCAAAATGTGGTTGCTTTGTGCAGCCTGGGTGGTGCAAAGTGGCTGTGGCTGATAGAGAATCCAGCTCTAATACTCCAGTAAAAACTTAGTGTATTTAATTATTTTTTATACTCCTTTGTGCTATTTTAGGTGACAGGGCTAAAAACTCTTTTGTTTACCACATTTAGGGTGACCAGATAGTAAGTGTGAAAAATCAGGAGAGGGGATGGGGGTAATTGGCACCTATATAAGAAAAATCCCAAATATCAAGACTGTCCCTATAAAATTGGGACATATGGTCACCCTAACCACATTTATCATGGAGAGAGGTAGGGACAAAACAGTGATCTCACCAAAAATCTACTGAAATACATTAGGATCATTTTAAGAAGAAGTATGCATACTTTTGTGTGTCCATGTACTCCAATTTGTGCATCTGTCTCTCTCAGACCCAGATAACAACCTGTTGCTTTGAGATTGTCTACATAACAACCTGTTGCTTTGAGATTTGTCTACATAACAGAAGTTTTGTCCGTTTAAAGTGAGAAAACTTTATTTTTTCAGAAAATTTCATTTGGTTCAACTTGAGGAAGCAGGGAAAGGACTCATAGTATATAATGCCAAGATCAGATAGTTTGAATGGAGTTATCAAATAATGTGAAAGAAGAGATAAAATAAACACATGTTAAATACAATGGACCAAATGTATATAACTTCACTGAAATCAAGGATGAATCTGGCCCAATATGTCTCAGCTTTTTCTGAAATTCTGCATGTCTGAAGCAGCTACTATAGCTACTTGAAGCCAAGAGATGGAGCTCTACAGCTAAAGACTATTGTCAATCCCATTGTCCTAAACCTTGAATAAGTGAAACAGGACTAATGCTGCTTTTTGGTGTTATTTTGTTGCAGTTTAATTTGGTGGGATTTTGTATCAATGTTGCCTGTCTCTGAAATACAAAATCTCTCTCAAGAACTTCTCAGCAATTTTGTTCCTAAGCTGCATGACAGAAGAGTGGGCTGTGAAGCCTCTTTTCTCATAGGAAATTAAATAGTTGGAAGGTAAAAGGTGGTAAATCATCTATCAATGTATCTTACTCCATGTTTTGTTAAAATATCCACTGACAGTTCTATCTAAATGTTTATCAATAGGAACAAGTGGGTTGAAATTATTTATAGCATGGGAGTGTCCTACATTACCCGTATCTACTAATCAGGCTACTTACTGTTTAAGTTTGCATTATTCCTGTGGCATATATATTAAGAAATGCAGTGAGAGTTTAATCCATTACCAGGGGCAATCAGTTTAATAAAAACCTGATTGCAAGGATATTGCGTGGCCCGCAAGCACTCTGTTTTTAATAAAATTTGATTTAGTCAGAGATATATAGATTCCAAGTCAAGAAGTGATCACCGTGATCATTTAGTCTGACCTCCCGTATAAGACAGGGCATAGAACTTCCCCATAATAATAATAATTCCTAGAGCACATCTTTTAGAAGAACATCCAATCTTGATTTTAAAATTCTCAGTGATGGAGAATCCACCACAACCTTTGGTAAATTGTTCCAATGGTTAATTACTCTCATCATTAAAAATGTACACCTGATTTCCAGTTTGAATTTGTCTAGCTTCAACTTCCAGCCATTGGATCGTGTTATACCTTTCTCTGCTAGACTGAAGAGCCCATTATCAAATATTTGTTCCCCATGTAGGCAGGCAGTTATAGACTGTAAACAAGTCACCCCTTAACCTTCTCATTAAGCTAAATAGATGGAGCTCCTTGAGTCTATCACTATAATCATAGTTTTCTAATTCTTTAATCATTCTTGTGGCTCTTCTCTGAACCCTCTCCAATTTATCAACATCCTTCTTGAATTGTTGACACCAGCATTGGACACAGTAGTCCAGCAGTGGTCACACCAATGTCAAATGCAGGGGTTAAAATAACCTCCATACCAGCTCAAGATTCCCCTGTTTATATACCCAATACACTCAACAACCCTTTTGGCCTCAGTGTTGCATTATGAGCTCATGTTTAGGTGATTATCCACCATAACCCTTTTTCCGAATCACTGCTTCCCAGGGTAGAGTCCCCCATCCTGTGTATGAACTACATTCTTTGTTTCCAGATGCCTACATTTACATTTAGCTATAATAAAAGGCAGATTGTTTGCTTGAGTCCAGCTTACCAAGTGATCTAGATTGCTCTGTATCATTAACCTGTCCTCTTCATTATTTACCACTCCCCCCAATTTGTGGGTCATCTGCAAACTTTATCAATGACAGTTTTATGTTTTCTTCCAGGTCATTAATACAAATCCGAAATAGCAAAAGGCCAAGAACTGATCCCTACTGATTCCACTAGAAAACACACCCACTCAATGATGATTTCCCATTTACAATTACATTTTGGAGATTTATCAATTAGCCAGTTTTTAATTCATTTAATGTGTGCCGTGTTAAGTTTATATCTTTCTAGTTTTATAATCAAAACATACAGTACCAAGTCTAACACCTTGCTGAAATCTAAGTGTATTGTATCAACACTATTACCTTTATTAACCAAACTTCTAATCTCATCAAAAAATATTAAGTTAGTTTGCCAGGATCTATTTTCCATAAACCCATGTTGAATGTCATTAATTATATTACCCTCCTTTTAATTCTTTATTTATCAAGTCCAATATCAGCTGCTCCATTATCTTGCATGAGATGAATGACAGACTGACAGGTCTATAATTACCTGGATTATCCCATTTATCCTTTTTGAATATTGGGACAATAGCTTTCTTCTAGTCTTCAGGAACTGCCCTAATATATGAAGCAAGGACACCAAATAAAAAGGCTCTGGGCTAGATCCTTAGCTGGTGTAAGCTGGCATAGTGCCATTGATATCAATGATTCCATGCTAATTTACACCAGCTGAGGATCTGGCCCTGTGGAGACTTAAAAGCTAGAAAGATTAATATTAAGTTAAACAAGATTTTCAGTTTGGAGATTCAGCGTTATTACAGTACTATTCATTAGTTGCTCCAAAAGAAGCAGGAAGATACAAGTTCTTTCATTTATCCAATGCATTTTTGGAGATTGTTGTAGTGAATGCTAGTTCAATGGTGTAGGAGTCAGTAAAAGAATACATACAAGAGAGGACTGACAGGATCTGCAGGAAGGAATCAATTGAAAGTTGTCCCAGTAACTTGCACTTTCCCTACCGGGTAAGTGGCTGAGGAATTCATTGCAGGGTCACCAGCAGAGCTGTAACTAGCTATTTTTGTGCCCGAGGAAAGAATATAAAATTGCACCCTCCCCCCTCCATATACGAAACAGCGTGCACAGGGTTATCAGATCACAGCAGTAAAATAGGATCCGTCCCCTCCCTACTCGGCCCCACCATCACATCCCTCTTCACCCCCTATTCCCAGCTGGCTTGCTGCGTTCCTCCTAGTCAGTCCCCCACCCACCACTCGCCTCCTTTCATCTTCTCTCTTCCCTGCCAGAAACCCCCATGCTCGCCCTTAGAACCCCTGCTGGCTCACTGCTTGCCTCGTTGTTCACCTGCCACTTGCCCACCTGCTTGCCCCTGACTCACCACTCGCCCCCCTCCCAAGTATAAAGCCTCATTCAAAGACCCCGGGGTCACTATATTGCTGCACACAGCAGTCAATCAATGCAGTTGTAGATAAATCTCTGCATTATGCATTTTTGTATAACTTTTATATGACTTTGTATTGAATCTTGGTAATATGTTATAGCAGGCCCCTAAGGTAGTATAATTTAGGTAAAAGAAGAATGTCTTTTTGCTAGAAGTAGAATAAGATCTCCCCCCCCCCACTTTGTAATCAATTGTCCTGTTGAATGAATGAGGTGTGACTGAGGAAGGCCTGGAAGGCAGCACCTACAGCTGCAACCCTTGGAGAGGGGCTGGGAGCCAGACCAAGGACAATCAAACTTGTTAAGTGGGGTGACTAGAGAAAAACAGACGTACTGATGGCCTTGGGGGTTAAAAGCAAGCACTTTCCTTTGGGAACACCCTCTTTGCAGCATTGGGTCAACCCTCAGCCCAGAGAAAAGCAGCAAAAAGGACCAACAGACACAGTCCCAGATTTTGAATCTGGGAGATTTTGCCCCCCTCCAGCCACCGACTCACCGCCTCACCCCACCTCCAAGTATCAGGGTCAGCAGGTTTGTAGAAATTTTGGTGATGCCCAGAATGTTTAGAGCCCCCTCCCCTGAACTCTGCCTCCCACCTGCCTAAGGCTCTGCGAGGGAGTTTGGGTAGGGGAGGACATCTGGGGTGAAGGCCCTGGGTTAGGGCGGGGTTTGGGGTGTAGGATGGTTGAGAGGTTGGGCTCTGGGATAGAGTCTAGGGTGCAGGCTCTAGGATAGAGTTTGGGTGCTGGGTGCAGGCTCTGGGGTGGGGGTGCAGGATGGATGGAAGGGTGCATGCTCTGGGAGGGAGTGCAGAGGGCTGGGTGCAGGCTCTGGGAGAGAGTTTGGGGGCAAGAGAGGGTGTGTGGGAAGAGGTGGGGGTGCAGGTTCTGGGATGGAGTTTGGGTGCTGGGTGCAGGCTCCAGGCTGGGGCACAGGGTGGGGTGCAGGATGGGTGGAGGGGTGCAGGCTCTGGAAAGGAGTGCAGAGGGCTGGGTGCAGGCTCTGGGACAGAGTTTTTGGGCTGAAGAGGGGGTGTGGGCTCTGGGAGGGGGTGTGCTGGGGGGAAGGGGACTGCCATTACATGTGGCCTCCCCTGCTGCCCCTCGCCATAGCCTCACTGGGGATAGGGGATGGGGCTGCCCATTGCCCAGTTTGCAGGAGTGGTTGCTGGGAAGGGGAGGAGGGTGGATCACAGGGTCAAACACTCACTGAACCCCCAGCAGCTGCTCAGGTGAGTGAGGTCCACTGGCTGCAGATGATCCTGTCTGTCTCCCACTGGAAGTCCCCTCGGGGTCTCCTCCAGGTGGATGCCGGGGGGGGGAGGGGAGGGCTGACGCACGTGTGTGCCTCCTCCCCCCTTTTCCTCCTGACGTGCAGCAGCTGGCTGCCTCAGCCAGCTGCCTGCTGGTGTCCTGTGGCCATAGGCAGCAGCAGCTTTCATTCTGGCAGGGACACTCTGGGGCTTTTCTGCGCCCCTCAGCTTTGTGCGCCTGAGGCAAGTGCCTCACTCTCCTCGCCCTTATTACGGCGCTGGTCACCAGCACAAGCAGCAGGGGTGTCTCTCCTTTCAATCATAGCCACATTTTTCAGTGTGGGCAGCTTGATTGGTTGCCCCCAACTGGCCCTTTGGCTGGCTGGCTAAGGAGGTGCTCCCCAAGCAGGGCCATTGTCGACAGCAGTGTCTGAAATCCTTGAAGGCATCATAGACATGCTAGGCTGACAACAGTTTGCATTGTTAATGATCTATCCAAACTTGGCTTAGACAGGTATAAACCAAGCCAAATAAATTGGAGATGCCTTCTCAGTAGCTAGGAACTATATTATACCTTACTGGAGAAAATCAGTGTAATCAGTAGAGGAACAAATTTAATATCCCCGATGCTTGCTTCTCAGTGGAAAAGGCAGTTTATAGAATAACAGGCTTCTCTAGGACTTCTGAGAAAATGTGGAAATCCTACTTTGGGGCTTAATTGCCAGGACCGATTCTGGGAGGAGCAGGGTGCCCTCACCTTTCATTAAAATTGGTGGAAATTGGAAATGATCAGTACCCTGAAAGATAGATCTGTATGTTAAATTACATGCATAAATGTTGTTGAGGACTCAGTCATAAGGTTGCTTTGCACTTGTGTAGGAAAGTAAGGGAATATAAAGTGGCCCCTTACTCTCCTGCATAGCTTACCAGCATCCACAGTCTGTGTGTGATGGGGAGAGAAGCCATTGGACTGTTACTCTTCTTCCCACACAGGTGGATGGAGATTGGATGGGCATGAGTGAGTGCAACCCTTGCACCAACTTCCCAGGGCACTGTTCAGCTCAGCTGAGCTGGCCCAAAGAGGGAAGTAGGTGTGCCGGGATAGGGCTGGTGGTGACCTTCATTCCAAACATGGAATCAAGAACTGAACTGTGATTTTCAAAGTTACAGTTTGTGCCCTATCCTGCTCCTGGGCAGTGCCCCTCACTTGGTCCCATTTGCAAGGTGCCAGTCCAGGCCTGCTTATTTTGTCTAACTTTCAAAAATATTTCCTATTTTTATGATGTGTTTTTTAATCTTGATTGCAGAGGCAGTGCACCCTAATGAACAGAGCACTGAGCTGGGACGTAGTAGCCCTGCATACTTTTCCTAGCTTGGATACTGGCCTGCTGCATGATGATGGGTGCCATGGAGTGCGGGGGAGACAAGGCCCTGCACCCTCGGCTTCCTGAGATTCACCATGATTCTCAGCCATCCAATAAAACAGAAAGTTTATTTAGATGACTGGAACACAGTCCAAGACATTTCTTGCAGGTACAGACAACAGGACCTCCCCAGTTGGGTCCATTGTGGGGCAGAGGGCAGGGAGGCCAGAGCCCTGTTGGGAGGCCAGAGCCTCATCTGGGCTCCCCTCCCTTTTCCCAGCCAGCTCCAAACTGAACCTCCCTCCAGCTGTCTCACTCAGCCTCCCCCTGGCACCTCCCCCTGCCTTTGTCCAGTTTCCTGGGCAAAGATGTCACCTGGCCTCAACCCCCGCTCCTGGGTTCTCATGTTACGTGCTCAGGTATCCTCCCTCAAGGAAAGTCTCCCATCCCCAATGCAGCCAGTCCAGCAAAACTCACCTGCAGCCTTCCCAGGTCAATACTCCCCACTTGATATTCAAAGAAAACATTAAGAACATTCCCACTTCGTCACATCGAGCAAGTCATTTTACCTCCCTGTGCCTCACTTTCCCATCTGTAAAATGGGGATAGTGATACTGACCTCTTTGTAAAGCACTTTGAGATGAAAGGTCTTATATAAGAGCTAGATATTTCATGATGATGGCAATGTATCAAGTGATAGTGTTATATACAATTATGAGCAAGTAAAAAAAGAAATATAATACTTTGCCAAACAGCGAGTTCTGAAACTAATGCTGAATCATAATAGAAACTGATTTACAGTCTCAAACTTGGAGTCATTGTATTGTTGATGACCACAGTCATATTCTTTTTCATCACAGTTGCACCCAGTAAGAGATGTGTATCTGCTCGATGCTAATAAACACTGAAAATTCCTCTTTGTGTGTTTGTATTAGCCAACTACTTGGGAATATCATGTGTGATATAGATTAGCTGCTCTTTCTCATGGATTTTCTCCAGGCCCAGAGACTCCTAATGTTTCTGATGCGAACATTTGCAGCAGAAAAGCTCGGAAGATTTATTTATGCATGCACTGGCACAAAAGATAAAAAATATAGTAGAATATACTATAAAAGAGACTGGAGGTGCAAGTTAATTGTAAATGATTCAACTGGAGATTAAAGATATATTTAAAAGAAAATGTCCTGAAAGAAATAACACACTCAGATGACATTTAAATTGAGAAAACAGGGAAAATAATAGAGGACTTATGGCTTCACAACAGTGGGTGCAAAGTCCATAGCATATGGATAATTAAGGTATACGCTTCACTTATGCAAAAGGGGTGAACTTGAGGATGCAGCTGGAGATCTGTTATTAAAAGAGCTGAAAGAAATATTATTCTTTATATGAGAAGGTTAATGTTAAGCACTATAAGTACATACTCCTTTTGTCTTGTTATAAGGTGTATAGTAGTACCAATAATGTTATGTAATTAGACACAGTGAAGGCAAGGAAAGTGACATGTTTAAACTCTTGTTATGAATTGGTTTCCTAGACAGACTATCAGGCATAACTGTTGACTGAAACAATGCCATACATAAAGCCTTCAAATAAGCAATGTCTTCATAGAGTTCCATATCTACTATATGTAATTTTTTCACAAGCTGTTCCATTATTTTCTTGGCCAGCATATCAATATTTTTCATTTCTCCTACAGAAAGTCCAACTTATTTCATGCTTTGCTGTTGCGTACTATGTATTTACCATTCAGATTGTCAGCTGGTCTACATCAGCATAATACCCCTGAAATCAATGGAGCAATATTAGTTTATATCAGTTGGTGATCTCTGTCTTCCATTTTCCATGTGTTTACAAATGAGTTTATATATTGAAGAGGATTACACATTTCATGGTTCAGCTTCATTTTCTATTCTGTAGCATCCACTTCCATTGTTATCAGGAATGTGATTGCCTCTATATCCTACCCTGAAGAGGAGATCTGAGATTACATTTGTGAGTCTATTGCTTGAGTGTCTGATGCTAGCCAAAGATCTTAGTGATAACTCATTGGGAACTACAGAAAAAACAACCTTGAAAGTTCCTCAAACATTTAATTTGTCAGATGTTAATAGCTGTGAGTTATTGTTGTGTTGCATGGGTAATTCAGGCCACGTCTACACTACGGGATAATATCGAATTAGCTAAAATCAGTTTCATAAAACTGATATTATAAAGTCGATTGTGCGCGTCCACACTAGGCACATTAATTCGATGGT
>NC_133769.1:65205058-65286157 GCF_003597395.2 Chelonoidis abingdonii | reverse complement strand
CTGGCCAAACAGGAAATTGAATTCAAAAGTTCGCGGGGCTTTTCCTGTTTACCTGGCCAGTGCCTCTGAGTTCTGATTGCTGTCCAGAGCGGTCAGTGGTGCACTGTGAGATACCTCCCAGAGGCCAATGACGTCGATTTCCATCCACACTAACACTATTCCGAATTAGTAATATCGATTTTAGGGTTACTCCTCTCGTTTTGTAGGAGTACAGAAATTGATTTAAAGAAATCGATTTAAAGAGCCCTTTAAATAGATTTAAAGAGCACTGTAGTGTGGACGGGTGCAGCGTTAAATCGATTTAACGCTGTTTAAATCGATTTAACGGTGTAGTGTAGACCAGGCCTCAGTAACATAACTCAACTGGGGTATGACTTTAGAAACTCAGGCTGATCATCCACAATATCTGTGTGTTCATGGGTAATCTTTTATACTTTATGATTTTTTTTCCTACTTTCTTAATTCCAGGCATCTACACAAGCACAATGAGAAATGTATTTGAGTTCACAGAGTTGTTGAGAATTTCCTATACACTATTTGAACCCTAATTATCTGTGCTCTGAGAACACTTACTGGAGCAGGACCCAAAGGCAAGTTAGGCAGGGAAACTCTAGTTTGAGGATCCCACTGGAGCTATGACATGAGATGTGTGCCTACACTGAGGCAGCTGTGCATGTGCTCAGGGGCAGGAACTTAGATACCTGAGGGACTTTAATGCTGGAATTTTAGGTGCCTACAGCTGGCACCTAACTCTGAGTGGGATTTGAGGATCTCAGTGGTGCCTAAATGTTGGATCAGGCACCTGAAGTAGCAGTTAGGTGCCTAACTACTTTTATGGCTATAACTCCTCATCCTTAATGTGGATTATAGTGAGTTTCAACTGTTCTTTTTTATAAGGGTCTTCTTAAATGGAGACTCAGAATTTTCTGTCTCACATCCTATTTTCCCATAAGAGAAGCAACAGCAGTAGGATCATGTTCAGAACTGCTCTTGAAATTGATCCTCAAATAATCCAGTAAAAACTGTGGCGTAAAAAAAGGTGGGATAAGTACCTTCGTGCTATTATTCTGATTGCTGTATGAACAACTTCATTGTTACAAATCACAGTAAAACACATTTTAAATCAGCAGCAATGCTTTCACATTTGCTCTTGAAAGAGGCACCTAAAGCTGCATCTTTTCAATAAATCAGTCATGGATTGTGCAGACCATCCAATTGGCCATTCTGGCAGCATTGGGATATAATCATGGTGATGTCAACAAAAGAGCACAATTCTTATCTAATCACCTCATTCTCAAAGTTGCCTAGAGATGAATCCCTGTCTATTGTATTTCTAAAACAGGAGAAAATCATGGGCTGCAATTTTCATGCATCTCAAGGGGAGAATAATTTTTGTCAAATGTATCTTCTCTACAGACATTGGAAAGTCCTGGGAATTCTATTTTTATACTGAAATGTTCCTTCTTCTGGCCTAGATATAGGAAGGTACCTCAACATGTGTCTAACTTTAAGCATATGGGGAGCCCCACTGAAGTCAGTGATACTATTTGTTTGCTTAAGTTAGGTACCTTCCCGAGGTGGGGTGTATATTATTATTCCAACTCAGTGATTTTGTGCCATCTTTTTTCCTTCTATTCATGCTTTCTCAAAGATTTTCCTTATAATTCATAGCGTTATTTATGACCAAATATTCAGCTGGTCACTAAACAGCCTCTACATTTAAACACACAGATCAGGTTATTGTATATCTAGCTACAAGATTCGTGTTTAGCAAATGTAGATTCTGCACATGCAGGTGAATGAGCATGTATTCTTATGTACACAAAATCAAAGGTTGCTGGACAAAATACGACCCCTAATAGCCACAATACAGCAAAGCACATAAGCACGTATTTAACTTTAGGGATGGACTTAAATGCTCTGTGGGGCCAATAAGTAGGTGTGTAGGATGCTTATTATGTCAGTTCACTTTACAACGAATGATTGGCTGAGCAAATCCTCACATCCCCATCTGGCTGAACTCACAGGGCCAAGCACTCTGCAGGTGTCAATTGATACAGCTCCATTTTAGTCTGGCTGAACAGACTGGCTGAACTGTCTATCCCATTTCATATCCTTCCCTCCTCCCCCACTTCAGCCTACAATTAAAAGACTTGGGAATCTGACAAGAAAGGATTACTAGATTTATTTTCCCACTGCTAGTTAACTAAGATGCATTAATTCTCTGAATCGCAACAGTTTAAAGTGTACCCTAGTACTGAATATTTATTATGATCTTTAACTGCCTCAAAGAAATCTAATTTATAATGAATGGCATGCATAAAGCTCAAGGAAATATCCTCCTGAGCAGTCTATGTCCACTTGGTTCATTAGTTAGCTGGGGTGGAAATTCTAGTGCACGGCAGAATGTCAGGTACTAACTGTATGTGTGTTTGCCGTGGTCCTGAAACAATTTTTACAGAGGGATGCTGAGAGTCATTTAACCAAACTGTAAACCCAGTACATAATGGAAACCACTTCAAGCCAGGGGCTGCAGCAGCACCCCTATTTCCAGCATCTAGGTTTGTTTATTTGTTTGGTTTTGGAGGTTTTTTCTGTCTTTAGTTTTTGAAGTACCTTTTTGTTGTTGTTTTTAAATTATACTGGGCTGTATAAAATTTAACTTTATCCTTCAGCAGAACTACTCAAGTGCTTAAAGTTAAGCACATGCTTAAGTGCTTTACTGGATTGGGACCCATGAGACAGTGAATTGAATCAAACATTCTGTACAAACTGAAAACAGTTTATAAAAGCATGAATCCTGAAGTACTTATGTATATGAGCAGTCCTACTGACTTCAGTGGTTGTTGCCAGTAAAGTGAATAGAAGTACAGTAACTCCTCACTTAATGTTGTAGTTATGTTCCTGAAAAGTGCTACTTTAAGTGAAACAATATTAAGCAAATCCAATTTTCCTATAAGAATTAATATAAATGGGGGGTTAGGTTCCAGGGATTTTTTTTTTTTTGCCAGATGTAATGGGTTGCGCACTCACCACTGCAGCACATCCTGCTGGTTGCTTCAGGAATTAGCTCACTACTCTGGGTCCCAGCCAAGGGACTCTCTGGTGGCAGCCATGTCCTGCCCTTCTCTCCCCTCTACTGTTCGCACTCCCTGGGCCACTTCCCTTTGGCCCTTGCACCTTTTTGGCCCTTTCTTTCAGGGGACTCAGCCTGGCATGTATCATGCTGGAGCTTTGCCTCTGCTCTATCCCTGGGAGCCAGTTCTCCTCCCTTGGTTTTCAGGGAGAGATTGCTGTCTCTTCTGCTTTGCAGCCTTTATATAGGGTCCAGCCTGGCCCTGATTGGCTGCCTTTCTGCCCTTCTCTGATTGGCTGGGTTCTGCACAGTCGCTTCAATGGCTGCTATTAACCCCTCCTCTGCCAAAGTGGGGCAACTGCCCCACTATACAATACAAAAGACATGATATACATATACAGTATAAGTTTTAAATAATTTTAAACAAAGAATTAATACTGTACACACAAATGATGATTGTGAAGCTTGGTTGAGGCAGGGGTTTGCCCTACTCTGCCTACCCGGCACTTTTGCCATGGAGTGGGGTCGGGGCATGGGGGCTTGTCCCTCTCCACCTGCCTGGTGTACCAGCTGGGAAGCGGGGTCGGGGGCAAACAACCTCATAATGGGCAAGCCAAACTACCTCATAATGGAACATTGCATGACCTTAAACAAGTATGTTCTGTAATAGATCAGCAACCTAATAATGAAACAATGTTAACCGGGACGACTTTAAGTGAGCAGTTACTGTACTGGGAAGCATTTTCCTCAGATCCTTCATCCCAGTACAGTGAACAATTGTGACTTTTAAAAAATTAATGTTTTTATTATTTTATTTTCAGTGTGTTTGTTCCTGGCTATTAGTCAAAGGAAGACACCTGGAGCAGTGCGTGGGATATATAAGAAACCTAAGAGACAAACCAGAGATGGATTATTTTCCCAAACACATTTTTATTAAGCAGTACAAACATTAACCTTTCCCACTGTGATCTCACATCATCTCAACGCTGTACAGCACCACATAAAAACGACTATCAAAAGGAGACTTTAAAAAACAATTTGAGCTAAAACCCTTCCTGTCTCAGCAAGCTAGAGTAACCCAGCTTGGCATAAGGGAGGTGCATGAGGCTGTGGTATGTGTGTTAAGGAATCTTTCCTCCTCAGTCCTACACTCTGAAGGGGTAAATGGGTGGTAGATCTAGGTAGTGTTAGAGCCACAGGCCCATCCCTGCTGCATATGCATGAGCAGGGAGTCCTTCTGCAATAATTGAGGATATGTGGTCCTCTAGTCCAGGCCTCACAAATAGTGCCCATCCCATGCCGTGGCACTGCATTGGTTCTACTATGCCTGAGGACACCCATTGTAACAGAAGAGGGGGTAGGATTTAATTTATCAGTGTTTTTGACTGCCACTTTTCATTTATCACACTTGTAAAGTCCTAGAGAATGAAGTTTTCTATCCATAGAACATGAAGAGAATGGGAAATGGCATAGGCCTGGTGCCCAACCAATGTTCCTCTGCTGTCTTCTGGAGGGGTCACCTCAAAAAACAGGTTTCACTGAATCCTAGAGAGTTGCATTTGATGACAATTAAGCCTCTCTCATAAATGGTGAATTTCATGAGGTGGATACCAAGTGCATTAACTGCCGGATTGAGACTATCATTCTGCAATAGATCACATCATATTAATGACTTTCAACCACTAATCATTGAAACTTAGAAGTGAAATGCTTTGTGTCTTGTTAATGTCTTCAGCCACCCAGCCTCCTATGAAGGTAAAACATCATATTCAATTGCATCTTTCAAGCAGCTCCAGAAGGACTTACTTCTCATCAGTGGACCAATGTGATCATTAAAAGAGATAGTACCACTTCTGAAAATATTGCAGTAGAGAACCAGCCCCACCTTGGATTTTCACTGGTAGTTTTCTGATTATAGGCATTTGGAAATTCACTTATGTTCATTCTCGTTTCAATTCACAATAACCAAGAAGGCAACTTAAAATCAGCCACTGAGCATGAAACTGAGCCAGCCAGTTTCAAGATGTTACAGTCCCTGAAAATATGCTGATATAATAAAAATCAGACACTGGGCCTGTGTTTAGTGTTCTAAGATGATGGATAGGTGATTTGGGGACTATACTCCACCCTGTTACAGCTGTTTTACACCAGTGCAACTCCATTTATTTCAATAATTAATTTGATGTAAACTGGCCAGATCTACAAGGTAACCATGATCCTTGATTTTGGAGATAGGGATGGTATTGACTGAGGTGAATACATTTGTGGCCCCTGCAGTATATCATATGGCATTCAAATGAAAGATTGATGCACTAATGGAGATGCATTGTTAAAAAACCTGCACTGCGTGCTCCTTCCAAGAAAAGCACCATGTTTTGCTCATCTCAAATGTCTTTTACAAAATACAATAAGCTGTTTACAGATACCTTGCATTTGTTGGAAGTGCTTTCTAGCACTGATTGGATTTCTATTGTCTGGAATATACATATACGCAAAGAAAAATTCAGATTATTAAATACATCAGCTGCATTGCAGCCATCTGTTGTCAGAGGAGGAAATTAATGAGCAGTGATGTTGTGAAATGATTACAGTAGTAAAATCAACAGAATTAAGTTTGACTAGTGATACCGTAAGTCAATAGATCTTACTTTTGCTGCCCTGTGGCCAGGGTGAGTAAGATATTCCTTAGCAATAGTAAGCTGAAAGAAGGATAGCTGTGCTGGCTTCTCATACATGGAGAGATTATTGCAGAAGGAAATATCCTTGATGATATTTGGAACTCTTTTCCAAAACGTGAGGTTTGTTAGTACATGCCCACATATGTTAAATTGATATTCCTCTGGAATGTTTGAAATGCTTTGTGATTTCCTTAAATCTTTCTTTGTAACATCTTTAACTGATCTAGCTATCTGTGTCCAAGGTCTCTTGAGAGCTATCATGGTAATGTGGAATTTAGACATTTAGGAAAACCCATAACTGTTATTACCAGTGATACATGCTGGCATATAAGAATTCTTTCTTGTTGTAAAGTTTTGTCATTTAAATGGAAGCTGATAATGAAGATTTAATTAATCTCTCTGCAGGTAGGAGACAGTCATCTCCTACTGCCAGAGGAGGAGGTTGGGTTATGGGGGTACTGTGTCCAGGTGGAAAGAGAAAGCTAGTCTATGAGACACAAATCTTCACAAGAGCCCACAAAAATTATAGTAACTCCTTGCTTAACATTGTAGTTATGTTCCTGAAAAATGTGACTGTAAGTGAAACGATGTTAAGTGAATCCAATTTCCCCATAAAAATTACTGTAAATAGTGGGGGTTAGGTTCCAGGGAATTTTTTTTTCACCAGACAAAAGACTTGGTTGAGGTGGTGAAGTCAGAGGGTGGAAGAGGGAGGGATATTTCCCAGGGAATGCCTTACTGCTAAATGATGAACTAGCACTTAGCTGAGCCCTCAATTGCAATTTAAGCCCCTGATCCCTCAAGGGTTAACACATTGTTGTTAATATAGCCTCATACTCGACAAGGCAGCACAAATGGAGGAAGGGGAGACAGCATGGCAGACAGAGACAGAGATACACATCCTGTGTGTGTGAAAGATAGAGATGCTCATTTCTTCTTTAAGTATGCTGACCCCACTCTAAGTACACTGCCTTTTTAAGTAGATCAGCCAGCTCCCTCAGTCCTAAGCCCTGTTGTGTCCCTGCCCCCTGATCTATGGACATTAGCACCCCTTCCCACCCCACACAGCAAGCAGGAGGCTCCTGGGAGCAGCTTCAAGGCAGAAGGCAGGAGCAGCACATGGCAGTGGCGGGAGGGACTGCTGAACTGCCGGCAATTGGTAGCCTGATGGGCGGCTGCTGTGCAGGGGAGTGGGGAGCTGATAGGGAGGCTGCCAGTCCACCCTGGTTCCAAGTCCCCACCAGCCAGCTCCAACAGGCTGCTCTTTCTGCAAGCAGTGGACAAAGCAAGCAGCTTCCAAACAATATTATAAGGGAACATTGCACAACTTTAAATGAGCATGATCTCTAACTGATCAGCAATGTAACAACATTAACTGGGATAACTTTAAGTGAGGAGTTACTGTACTTGCATTGCTAGTATTTAATGCTGGCTTGACACACATTACTCCTCTCTGTATAAGGCACATTGAAAGTCTTTGTTTGTAGTAGTGAAGGAGGCCTCATTGCACTCAGCCCAAGGTGAGACCATGTCACTCAGCACTACATACACACACACACAGAGTAAAAGTTTATATTTTGTTAGTGAGTTTACAGCCTAACAGAGAAAAAAAAACATTATCACTCCCATTTGCATAGGGGGAAAGTGAGATACAGCAAGATCAAGTGATCTACCACCCATGGTTACACAGCCTTTGGCAAAGCCAGGAGTCAAAACCACATCTCTACTGTTCCATACTAATGCCTTAACCACAACACCATCGTTCCTCACCTGAGAACTAGACAATGAATGTGGGGTGGACAATTATCTTGTTCTTATAGCTGACATTGGTGGCAGTAGAGGGGAGAGAAGGAGGGCATCTCTCCACCTTCTTCCTCAAATTCTGCTGCCTAAGAGCAACACCAGCTTTCATGTTATCTTGTGATGGTTTATGGGTAGCTGCATAATGATTACATGAAGGGGCGGCTCTAGGTATTTTGCCGCCCCAAGCATGGCAGGCAGGCTGCTTTCGGTGGCTTGCCTGCGGGAGGTTGCTGGTCCCGCAGATTTGGCAGCACACCTGCGGAGGTCTGCCGAAGCTGCGGGACCAGCGGACCCTCCACAGGCATGCTGCAGAAGGCAACCTGATGGCAACCGGCAGAGCACCCCCTATGGCTTGTGTCGTAGCTTCCTACTCAGATTTGAACCTTAGCGTTCATAAACTGAGAAGCTAGCATGAACCCTCTAAGCTTAATTACCAGCTTAGATCTGATATCGCTGCCACCAGCCAAGCCAGGAATTTCCGAGGCCTGACTCCTCTCTGGTGCTTCCCAAAACCTTCTCTTGTGGGGGATCCCGCAAGACCCAGAGCAGCCTGAGTCTACACACTCAAGGGATGAAACCCAGTGCTCCTCCCTCTTTTGTCTCCTGTCTATCTCCATCCCCAGCTCCCCCCTCCCTGGTTTATCCTGGGCTGTATCGTGTACTTAAATCTCCTTGACATGCAAGAAGCAGAGAGGGCAATTTACCTTCCCCCCTTCTCTGCCCCTGAGGCTATGCAAGATTCAAACCTAGTCAGCTAACACAAAGGATTTTCCCCTTCCCTTCGTTCCTTTAAGCCCACCAGAGAAAACTCAAAACAGGTTTATAAAAAGAAAGCCTTATATAAAATAAAAGAAAGAAAAAAAGGACAAAAAATTCTCTGTATCAAGGTGACAATAATGCAGGATCAATTGCTTAAAAGAAAAATATGAATAAAACAGCCTTATTCAAATAAGAAATACAATCTTAAACATTTCCAGCAACTACACAATGTTAAATACAAAAAAAACTATAACAGCCTATTGTTTTTTTCTACCTGACTCACCAACTTGAAACTTGAAGATTAGAAGCTTTGAAGATAGAAAGAATTATATGAAAAATTCCCCTCTCATAGCTGAGAGCCCAAGACAAAAGACCACAGACCCAAACATTCCGTCCCTGAGCTTTGAAAAATCCCGGTTTTCCTGAATTGGTCCTCTGGTCGAGGTTGTTTGGTTCCCTTTTGTTGAAACCCTTTACAGGGGTGAAAGAAGAAACATTAACCTAGCTATCTATTTATTGACAGCTTAGCCCGCCCCAGGCATGTGTCTTGCGCCATGTTGGTTCCTGGACCGCCCCTGATTTGTATGAGTTTAAATTTTGGTTCTATAAGCTTAGTATGTGATGTCTGCAGAAATTCAGAGTGACGTTGCCCCATCTCATCGGGCAGTCTTTTTTGTTTTTTAATTTAATGTAATTGTTTTTAAATGCTATTTTCAAATTCAAATTGTACCTCAGCTGGCTAAGATATATCTGGGTAGGTAAAGATGAATCATAGAATCAGGTTGGAAGTGACTTCCAGGAGGTCATCTAGTCCAAAACCTCCTGCTCAAAGCAGGACCAATCCCAACTATATCATCCCCAGCCAGGGGCTTTGTCAAGCCTGACCTTAAAAAAATCCTTCTAAGGGAGATTCATCACCTCCCTAGTATAACCCATTCCAATGCTCCACCACTCTCTGACGGAAATAATCGTTTTTCCATGGTATTTGATACCAATATCCTCAGTAAGCACCTCCCCCACTCACTTGGAACATACTCTTGTTCTGTCATCGCACAACTGAGAAGCAGCTAGATCCATCTCCTTTGGGAACCCCATTTTAGGTAGTTGAAAGCAGCTATCAAATCCCCCCATATCTTCTCTTCAGCAGCCTAAACAATCCGCAGTTCCCTCACCTCTCCTCATAAGTCATGTGTCCAGCCCCCTAATCATTTTGTTGCCTCCGCTGGACTCTTTCCAATTTTTCCACATCTTTCTTGTAGTGGGGGGCCCAAAACTGGAACACAGTACTCCAGATGAGGCCTCACCAATTTTCGAATCGAGGGATGAATCAGATCCCTTAATCTGCTGGCAATGCCCCTATTTATACAGCCAGAAATGCCGTTAGCCTTTGGACACGAGGGCAACTGTTTCACTCATATGCCAGCTTCCTCGCCACTGGAACCCTAGGTCCTTTTCTGCAGAACTGCTTTCCTAGCCATTCGGTCCTAGTCTGTAACAAGTGAATGGCATCTTCCACCAAGTGCAGGACTCTACAACTTGTCTTGTTGAATCTCATCAGGTTTCTTTGGCCTAGTCCTCTAATTTGTCTAGGTCCCTCGTATCCTAGCCCCTACCCTCCACGTATCTACCACTCCTCTCAGTTAGTGTCATCTGCAACAACTTGCTGGAAGGCAGTCCAGCCATCCTCCGATCATTAAAAATGAAGAATATTGAACAAAACGGCCCAGGACTGCCTTTTGACCGTGAGCCCAACTTTCCTCTCTCTAAGTGCTTCAGAATTGTCTTGAGGACCTTCTCCGATGATTTTTCCAGGGACTGAGGTGAGGCTGACTGGCCTGTAGTTCCCCAGATCCTCCTTCTTCCCTTTTTTAAAGATGGGCACTACAGTAGCCTTTTTCCAGTCATCCAGGACCTCCATTCAGCTCCAATGTTCCCAGAGCAGTGCCAGGGTTGTATCTTTTCTAATTTGGCTTTTAAAAATTTTTCACCTTCAGTCCCTAATCACTAAGGTTAAGATTTTCTCAAGGGTATTTTTAGTAAAAGTCATGGGCAAGTCCATAGTGGCAGCACCAGCCAGCTCTTATAACTTTTAGCCCAGTAGTTTGAGAACTCACCTGGAATTTGGGAGACCCAGGTTCAATACCTTGCTGAGGAGAGGGGATTTGTAGGGGGGCTCCAAGCTCTTAGAAGAGTGATCTAAATATGTGGGGCTTTCTCAATCTTTTTTTGAAGTTAAATAATAAAAGAGTCATTAGGTGAAATATAACAATAAAGAGAATCACTCTATAGTCTGGTGGTTAGTGCATCCACCCAGAAAATTGGGTACCCAGGGTCCACTCCCACTAATGCTTTAATTATTTACACAAAGTACTATAGAATAGCTTCAATAGGAACACCCCCCCTTAAGCTAGTGGTTAGAGTACCTACCCAAGTGATGGAAGACACACCCTTCCCACTTCAAATTATTCCCTCCAGGCAGAGAAGGAATTGAACCTAGGTCTCTTATATCAGAGGGAACTGCTCTAACCGCTGGACTAAACATTATAAGCTAGGTAAGGCCTCTGGCTCTTTTGGATGGAGTGAGGCAGGCACCTAACTCATTCTAACCATAAACACCGTAGGGAATGTCAGCACTGTGAGCTGAAGGTGTAAATTCCAGCTTCCCCTCCCTGGCCTAGCATCTGATCAAGCTAGCATGGGGATGCCTCCTCACCCTGAATTTATAGCTTCAGCTTGAAGTGTAGATATACCCTTGGATGCCTAAGCTGCCTGACTCCAGGAGAGAGGTTTCTAGCTGTGGATCACAGGCAGAGATACGTGGCTCTCTGTATCCCAGACTGGGGTGCCTAACTCTGTGATAGGGATGGGACACATTTCTGTAGTGTCACCATCTAGCACGCTGGCTTTTATGGATCCCATTCTTAGGTACCTATTCTCTCCCCATTAATTGTATAGAAGGCTTAGGCACCAACTCAGGCTTTGGGACTCCCGTTGTTGTTCCAGTGATTTTCTAGGTGCCTACAAGTTAGGTGTTGCAACATCTAAATCACTTTGTAGATATGGGCCAAAGTACTTATTTGTGTCTTACCCTTAGTCTTTCACACCTTCAACACTATTCTGTCTAATGGCGCTATACGTACTCCTTTCTGGGACAGGATGTTTAGACCTCAACTTGCGGTTGGCAAGACAAGGGTTAAAACTGTCTCTCCTTGAGCTGAAGAAACCACAGCTGTATGCCCTAAATTCAGAGATTGTCAGAGTAGTAGTTCTGGGCCAGCTGTGAGGAATTAAGTATTTACCCAACACAGTATAAAAGAGGCAGGTTGTAGACAGTTTTCTGGTTTAGTCTGCATTAGGAGTTAGGGTTGCAAGCTGTATCACCATGTTCTTTATTAGCTTTAGGCTGTATTGAAGCTTTTTTTTCTTTTTAACTAATTTCATTCAGGAACAAAGCTGACTGAAATCTTTTTATGTTGGCTTAATGCTCTAATTAGAAGTTTTGTTTTTGTTAGTTGCAAAAAGCCAGTGTACTCTAATTCCTTTTATTATTATAATATAGCACATGAAAAACACAATAAGTCTTAAATAGCATATAATAGAAATGATGGATTTGACAAATAAGTGAGTCTAAGACATACACAGCAGGGAAGAGTGAGGAAGGAAACTAAATAACTATAACATGTTTACTGAAGTTAGGACTCAATGCCTTGGTAGTGTACTTACTATTAGGGTAAAACACATTTCATATTTTGTAGGTGATGTTACAATAATGGATCTTTAGATGTGATTTGACTAAGATGAGTAAGGAGGCTGTGAAAATAGAATTTAGAGGAGCATTTCAAGCCTACAGGGTAGCATGGAAGAAAGCATGAACCTTTGAGAATATTAAAAAAGGTGTTAAGGCTGGTATATCTGAAGGTGGTGGAAGTTGAGAGGAGACTTATTCAGTGATATAAGCAAATTTTGTAAGATGAGTCTTGAAAGCAAGGACAAGAAGTTTTAACATGAGCTAGAAAGCATTAGGGAGCCAGTAAAATGACTCAAAGAAGGGGTGGGAGGTGACCTAGTAAAAGATTTTGTGCCCCATCCTTGGTGATTAGTGAAAAGAAAAATGAATGTTTAATGTGAGTCTCTGGAGAATATTTACTTCTAATAAGATCCTAATTTTAACAAACATTCACCATAGTCATAGAAGCTAGAGGAAAGAGATCCTGGATCACGTAGGCCATCTCTATGCCAATGCAGGGCTGTTCCTGTCATACATCTTCTAGTACTTATTCATGATGCTAAGGTTCAAGACTGGGCATCTACTACTGTTCTTCTAGGGAGACTCATTTAAAGTCTAACTAATCTGGAAGTTTACCTTGATATTCAAACCAAGTTTTCCCTTTTGTAGTCTTGATTATGGCACCATTTCAAGCTACATTCACTTGCTCCTTTGTGTTTACACGTTTCAGATACTTAAGGATTACATTACTATGTGGTCACAACTTATCCAAACTTCACTTTTTTTTAATCTTCAGCAGTCACTCACCGCAGGTCACATTTGTCTCTCTGAATTCCCTTTAGCTTTGTCCATGTTTTCTGGCATTGGGTTGCTAAACATTTAACATGAGGTTTAATTCTCCACTGAGGAGCTGTGCCTGTGTTGGGCTGGTGTTAAATCTTACCCTTGTATGTGGCACCCACTTTATATTTGCTTCTCCCCTTGTGCAAAGTAGCTGCAGTTTACTCTGGCACTGAATCAAGGTACAAGTTCCAAAAAGTGTGAGTCAAAAAGATGTATGGTTGTCCTGCTGGGTAACTGGGGAAAGCAAGTATAAAGCAGAACAGCTATGAGGATTCTCTTCCCAAATACACAGTGCCGGTATGCAAAGATGTTACAAATCCAAGAATGATATGCTCGATCTTCCTATTTTCATGCTTATCCTCTCTGTGATATTTCATATATAAGATTATGGCTTGGCATCTAAACCATAGAAATGGCAGTCCCTTTGCCCTGGTGTGGTTCTCACAGGGTGTATTACTATAGATGCAATATGTTAGTCACCGAGGACTTGCAGACAGGTAGAATAGGAGAGGAAAAAATCTCAGCAGCTGAGAAGCCTATTGGCTGATGTGGCTGGGACCCTCCAGAACAAACCACTTGTTGTTCAGAGTGGAGAAATCACTTTTCAAGTGAATAGGGGACTATTGCATCAGTGCAGATCTTGGGCAAGCCCTTGCTGCTTTGACACAGCCATTGCAAATCTACAGATTCATGTAGTATCTTCCTTAGGAACTGCTAGTCTATTTTCACTTATAGCCCACTGAGATCTTTGTTTATCCTTGTGGTTCTCTACATATTGCATGAGCAACAGTGACAGGATCAGCAATTCAGACACCTGGGCTACACTAAAGGGTTAGGTCGATGTAAGCTGCCTTGTGTCCACCTACCTGTGGAATTTTCTTCACTTAAATTTGGGTCTTGCTGACAAGTGCCCCTCTACACCAATTTAGTAACACCACCTCCCCGAGCAGTGAAGAGTACCTGTCGATGTAATTAGGTCGACATGGCATCAGTTTTGGACTCTCATTGCGTGTGTTGATTGTTAATGGCTTTCACGAGCCTTCCTGCAATGCCCCACACTGACAATATAGTCAATACAAGTGCTCCTAGCAAGGACATGCATTGTGGACACAAGGAATGAAGTGTGCGTACAAGTGATTTAATAACTGCAGTGGCCATATGCTGATGTTAATTAGGTCAATATCATTTAGTAGGCAGGAGCGGCACCAGGGTTTTTTGGTGCCCCAGGCGAGGGTCCTTCCGCGCTCCCGGTCTTCAGGGCACTTCGGCCGCTGGTCCCGGAGCGAGTGAAGGACCTGTCGCAGAATTGCCGACGATGACCCAGAGCGCGGAAGGACCCCCTGCTGCTGAATTGCTGCTAAGGGCAGAAAAATGTCGCCCTCCCAAATCCTGGTGCCCTAGGCGACTGCCTAGGTCACCTAAATGGAAGCGCCAGCTCTGTTTGTAGGGCAGCAATATTTGTGAGCTGCTGCTGCAGTTTCAAAGGAATGAAGCACGGGGAAATTAGGTGTGGCCCTTACTGTCCCACCCATTTCCCAAAGTAGCTCCTGTCAAGTAGTAATGCAGAAAATCAGGGTGGCTTAACTCCATCAGATACACCAGAATTGTCCTCAGAGCTACTGCTGAATTACTCATGTTATGCATAGAATGAAGAAATCACTTCAGTCTCCTAGGTTGTCCCACCAGGTCCATGCACAGGTCTATTGCTTTTCTGCTGTGTGATATATTGCTTTGTATATGCAGCAGTCCTAAATCACCTTGTCTGTTAAAAGGAGGTGTAATATTTTTCAAATGAAAGATAAAAGGTGACTGGTTAATGATGCTTATGAACTCTTGCCACCTTGCCATTGATTACATCCGGATGTGGTTGATTAGTATGGCTAAGTTGATCCAAGCCGCAGTCCTTTCTCTAAGAACAAATTTCTAACTTAGTACTGTTCTTTTGTAATTAATGTTTTATTTCTGATATTTACATGGCAAAGACTTATAAACCTCTTACCTTTTTTATAACTATTGAAGAAGTTGTGAATTCAAAACTACAAATTAACAGATTTACGTGTCCCTTTATCTGGCTGCCTATTGTAGGGTCTCAGCTGGTTGGGTTACTAAAGAGATGTGTTGAAATATACAATATTATGTTTGGGGAGTTCTAAGAGCATTCTTCTAACAAAATTAAGGTCAGAACATAATACTAAATCTCTCATCCTCTATGAACCTTGTTTCTTTCAAAAACAAGATTGTTTGACTTTTCCAGTGCAGTCACATCATTAACTGTTGATTAGAACTATTCAAACAGGGCTTTAGATTGCTAGCACAAAAAACAAACTGAGGAAAAATCAAATCAAATAGATCTAAAAGCAGAAGATACACCAGAAGAGATTAGATGAACCATCACACTGCACTGCCTGAGTCTGGATTCTAAGGTTAAAGAAAGTTCATCTTCCTGAGGATTGAAGTAACGTTTAATGTACAATAAAGCCTCTGAAATGTTACTTTAAACAGGCTGATGGGAATTCAAAGGCAATATTGTAGTATTTATGGCTCCAGTGGGCTGCCTTCCCAGATAGGGTCTCCCTATCTCCTGGGAAGAAGGATCTCAAATCTGAAATTGATTCGAAGCATGAATCAATCATTAGGTGGTAGAAAACCTACTTAACAATAAGAAAAGATCTATTTTAAAGATTGGCATTTTAAAAACAGCCCTGTCAGGTATATCTTTCCATCTGTGAGCACTTGGTGGCATTATTCCCAAGTTTGAACAGCAACTGCCTTTTTAGGACTAGAAAGTGTTTGAGTTCTTCAGAATAAGACCTTACTTTTAATAATGGTGTGTGATGGGGGTGAGGGGGAGGGTAGTCAGAGCAGTCAGGAGCTTCTGAGCCTGAGTTTCTACTCCCCCATGCAGTTCTCCAAAGTGCATAATCTAGCCCCGGTGAGGCAAAATTGTGCTTTTTAAAATAAAGCTTTTTGTAGGCTAACTCCTGCTTAGTAGGCTGCTTCTTGAACAAAGCCAAAATCATGGGCAGGTTTCCACACGCAGAATAGTGTTTTGCAGAGTGCCCCTGTCACATTCCTGAGTGCAATCCAGTGACAGGTTGTCACCGCCTGCCCCGCAACCTTGGGTGCCTCAATGCTTTGCTGCTGTAGCTCCCAAACTGTATGCATGCCGCTCAAAAACAGCCTGCTGGAATGCAGGTCACACCCTGAGTATCTGTGTATGGATGCAACCCTGGTGCTGCAGACTGTCAGCATCGCCACACTCTGGCTTCCACCGGCCGTGGTTGGTACTTGCAGGGTAATCCAAACATAATTGGAGTCCTGAATCTTCCCCAAAATGTGTGTTCTGCACTGCCCCACCATTCCCTGGACAGTTCAATTATTAAAAAGGTCATTGCCCTGGTAAAGAGCCAATATTTCATATTTTGGTAATTTAACTGGAGTTACCCAACAGTTCAGTTTAAACACAGCACTGACTTGGTTCAGATTAAAACATAAAACAAGTTTATTACCAAAAGAACATAAAATTTTAAGTGAATTCAGATATGAGACAGTTAGATATGGTCACAAGCAAATAATCAGAACATCTAAAACTTAATCTAGCAACTTTTCAAGGATTTTGTTCAAGATGGCCTCTCACCCACAGTCTTCCACCAAGATAGCGACTGACCCATTTCCTTGGTTAGGATCTCCCTCAGAGGCCTGAAGATGTTTTATCTTATGTAAAAGAGGGAGAACTAGGGGTCCTCTCCACCTCTCTTAAAGTCCAGTGAACCTTTTGATGTGGATTTTTCTGAAGAATATCCCTCAAAGCAAAGTTTATTCAAACAGTAAAGAAGGCAACGGAAGCTCCATGCTTTTTCACCACCAGACTCCTCCTTCCCACCAGTGTTTGCTCAGATGGAAATTTTGCTTTGTCTCCTGCCAATACCTCACCCTGTCTGGAGGATGCTGTTTACCCCAATTTACACGAGTAGTAAACATATTCCTCTGTTTAGGACAGACTTGTTTAGCAGCTTTTGCCTAGACAAGGCTGTGTGGTTTTGAACATGTGCTAACATCATACGGGGCATTTCATAACTTTACATACAATGGTTCTACATACATTTCACTGTGATATTGACCAGCAAGTTTAGTTTTCAAATGATACCTCTGTCATAAGTAGATAGGTAAGGTAAGGGTTAATTTTCTTTTGCCTGTAAAGGGGGAACAACGAGAACCAAACACCTGACCAGAGGACCAATCAGAGAACTGGATTGTTTAAAGTCAGGGGCGGGAATTTGTATACTTGGGGGTCATTTTTTGTTTCCTCGGCTATGAGTAAACAAGTTTCTTTCTAACTCCATCTTATCTCAATATTCTAACTAAAGTCTGTGAGTACAAGGGAAACAAAGTAATTCGCTAATGAGGAGCTTGGTGTTGTATTTACAGATGTGGATTGCTGGGTCTTTGTTGCTTCCTCGGCTGTGTGAGGGACAAGCTATCTTGCTAATTCAATCTTCTCTCATTCTACTAAAGGCAGTAGTACAAAACGGAAAACAAAGTAAAATTGGCTATGATATGCTTTGCTTTGTACTTACTGTGTGTGATTGCTGGTCTATTTAAATTGGCTATTTTTTAAATCAGACTGGGTTTGTCTCATATTTTCTTAAGTAGGAGCCTTATTAATTTTTATGCAAGTTATTATTCTGTATTTCTCTTTTTCTATATAAAGCTTTTCTTTTTCAAACTTGTGGAAGTTCTTTTTCTAGTAAGGCGAGAGAAATTGAAACCTCTGTATCAGGTATCTGTCTCCCTCACGGGAAGGCAGGAACGGGAAAGGCAAAGCCAAGCTGTTGGTATTTTGCATCTCAATTGTCCTGAGGGAAAAGAACGCTTATCTCTTGGGAAGCAGAGAAACAGGGTTACTGGAGGTCCCCCAGGGGAGGGTTGGGGACACCAGAGAGAGGAAAGGGGGGTCAGGCCCTATCAATTCCTGACCTGGTGGCAGCCTATCAGATCTAAGCTGGAGATTAAGCTTAGAGGACTTCATGCTAGTACCTTATATTTGAACTCTAAGGTTCAAATCGAGGAATATTACTATAACAACCTCACAGGTCATATTTTGTACAGAGATTATTACAATAGTGTAGGATATGAATACTGGGGTGCTTTTGGTCAGTCCTCCATTTAAAACTCTTCTGAATTGTCCCAAAATGGTAACCACTTTTATAGGTTGCAGTGTTTGGTACCACTTCCTGTTGATGTTGAGGGCTCTGTTAAATAGAACATGCTTCAGACATGGCTTTAGATGAATATTTTACCCTAACCAAATTAAAGGTTAACAGATGTGGTGTTTGGCAAAGCTACAATATTTTATAGCTATATAACACATGCTAATAAAACTGTGCAGTACTTGGAAAATCAATGATGTATATTAAATAAAATCCAGAAATAACTCCCTGCACTAGGAAAAGTGTAGGGATTGATTTAGAATACCTTTGAGAGAGAATGTTATACTTATGCTAATAGACTATTCAAGTACAACCTTAACAGGAATTGAATTGCTACCTCTGGAAAAAGGAAGGCTCTACCTCACCTTCTCAGCTAATTGGTTCTTGCGTGAACAGTCATTCTAATCTAGAAGGAAGAGTATTTTGCTAGAAGGGAAGAGGAACCTTTCCTTTCCCCTTTAATGCAACGTGGAGGGACAATGTGTTTCTAGCATAGAGGGATAAACGGAATGGAGGAAGCATTTGAGTAGGAGATGACCAGCTTGTGAAAGTAGACAGTTCCCTTGGACACTTTCAAGCTGGCAACGTTATATGCCCCTGTACTCAGTAGTCTGGGTCGAGCAGCACTTTCAAGCTGCCACTCTCATATGTCACAGGTTCAGCATGTCCCTATCCCTACTTTCATGTTACAATTGTAATGGTAGTAACCCACTTGATGAGCAAACCCCACAGTATTTTTGGGTGCTACAGGGATCTTTAGCTTAGGTAAGAGGAGCATTGCTGCAGAGTAAATGGGGAAGCAAAAAACACGAGTAAATTTCAGAGAGAGAGAGGGAAGCAATCAGTTTAACCATAAAAGTTATTTATTGAATAATAGTGATAACCGCACAAGGATAGCCGAAACAAACATAATAGTTTCATTATTAAAGATCACAAAAGTCTGTCATCTAGACAACTATACCTGATCAAATAAGTAAGGGTTAGAAAGTTATACCTGAGGTAGAAAAGAAAACAGAGCGAGCTGGGGTCTCACTACTCAATGAAGCTTGGACTGGTCAGGGTTCCTAGGTGATAGCGGTAGCTCAGGGTCCTGAGTGCTGGAGACAGGTAGAGTCCCCAGCATGATCAGTCAGGAGAAGATGAAATGCCAATGGAACTGATCCAGAGTTTGGATCCATACATCAGAACACTTAAGCTTGGGAAGAGATTTTTTGTAGGGTTCAAGTAAACTGATGACTCAAGGGTTTTCTTTAGACTAGACAATAGGAACTCATCATTCCTGGGTGGTGGTCCTTCAGTGGAGATCACAAGATAATTAAGCAGCTTCAATATTTTGGATATCAATCAAGGATTCATCACTAGTATTGGCCTGATAACTGCTGAGCTGGGTGTGTGCAAGGGTAGGTTCATTAACATCTGGGGCAGAGATCCCACATGATGCAATGCTTCCCTACTTTTCTGGTCCTAGAGTTCAGTGTGGTTCTTGCCTTGGAATCTCTGTTCTCCATTCTGTATGCTAATGGAGATGCCTCCCTGTCTCATCTTTCATGTAGATGAGGCTAGGGGAGTTGCCTTAATCCTATCACTCTTTTCAGGAGGTGATTAGGTGTGTCTCCCACTGCCTTTTCATTGCTTTTTGTAAATCTTTCCTCTGATCAGTTTTGGTTCAAGCAGAGGCTGGATGGTGGTGGTATCCTTCATGAGTCAGACGGGCTGGATACTGCGTCCAGTTCCCCAAGAACACAGAGCTGACTGGTGTCAGAACTCGGCACTAATTTGGGAAAACACTGCAATAGGGTTTCAAAAGCCTGCAAACTATAAGTAAAAACTTTCCCCACATTATGTTGGGCAGTGTCCCTCGCCTAAGTTTCCCCTCTGGCAGTGTGAGTCCAATGGACAAGTGTCTCCGTTGAACATTACCACTCCCTTTCCCTCTACAGCACCCATTCACTGTTGGCTGCTTGAAGTCAGTGAAGTTCCAGAATTCAGGGGCTCCTGCACATGGATTCACCTCCTACCCTAAAGGATCATGCAATGCATCTGCTGCAGCTCACTTCTGTCACTGTTATCTCTGCTGCTGCTCGCCGCTGTTCTGAGGTTCCATCACTTAGCCCACTTCTTTGTTATTTCAGCTGACTGATTTCACTGAGTAGTGGCTAACCTTACTGCTAGCACAACCTCTGTATTGTCTCATTGTGACACTACACCTGCACCTCATTGCTTTCAGCTCTAGTAATCAATGAGTAGAAAAATAGATTCTAAATTGAGTCTGATCAAGTTTGTCTTTAATGCCACAGAGGAAGGATCAGATGGGACCCAGGACTCTTTAAACACAGCGCACACCACCCAGCAGGAGCTTTTCCCTACCCCTCTGACTTCTACTTAGTAAATGAGGTTCAGTCAGAGTGATCCTTCAGTCTAGGCATAATAAGTACAGTTCTGCTGCCCTTTAATCGTACGATCAGGATAACATTTGATTACCCTGCATTGACTACTAAAGTGATATTTAGACAAAAGCAACCAAAATTACTTGTTAAAGCAGGTTTGTCTGCTGATCCCATAGGCAAAGTAGGAGCGTCTTTGTAAATGTGGTCTGCTCCAGAGGTCTCTTCCCCTGGTTCCTCACTAGGTGTCAGGGGAGAGCTCATTCAACCCTGCTTATGTGACAGCTCTAAGGCTGGTGTTGGTGCTGTGCAGGTGGTGGCTCTAACACTTGGCCCACAGCAGTGGCACAGTCTTCATATTGCCGCCTGTATAAAAGGTGGCTCCAGTGGTTACTGGTCCCCCTACACAGCAGCTCTGCACACAGCATTCTGGCAGAGGTAGCAGGTCACGTGTGAAGGTTTCCTTCACCCAAACTTCAATGCTGCCAGACAGCAACATGGGCTCTCTCCTGCTGTGAATGCTCTATGGCTGCAACTCTCCCTTCCCTCTCTCCCATAGGCAGGATGCTTTCCATTCCCTCTCTTCCCAGTAAACTGCACCCCCCACAAACAGGTGTGCAGGCAAATCCAATTCCTGTCCAGTCTGAAAGGTTTTTTGGTTTTTGTGAACTATGGAAAAAGGAAAAACTCTGACCCAGCTCTGCTTAATAGACTGTTTCTCTTGCTCTGAGATGCTAGAGCATTCCCTTACAGCTCAGCTGTACAGTTTGCTACAACTAGGGTAGCTATTAATGATTTTTGTATGCTAATAGGATAATGCCACAGATTCCCCATCATATCTACTCAGCATATATAGCAATGGAAGTGTTTGGCTTCATAATTCTGCTATGACATGCTCTCAATGAAGTAATGAAAATGCAGGCGATGATTATATTTTTACAGTACCCCAGTGTGTGCTAGGTTATTTACAGAAGAAGCAGGAAGACATGATGCATGTAACAGTAGAAATGGATGAGGTGAGGGAGAATGTGGGCTAGAACAACAAATCACAGCTACGCACTTATAATAGGGTAGCAAATTCTGATGGCTGGTAACAATGGAATTTGCGAATGGGACAGTATATTGTGACAGATGGGGGGCCTCTGTCACCAGGGCCGCTCCAGGCACCAGCATTCCAAACAGGTGCTTGGGGCGGCAATCTGCAAAGGGTGGCAATCCATGTGTTTTTGCCCCCCAAGCAGCACGTCGAATTGCCACAGTGGACAGTGGGGGTGGTTCGTGTGCCCTTAGGGTGGCACGCTCATTTCCGCGGCAGTGGCAATTCGGCGGCAGCTTCTACGTTTAGCTGTCTGCGGCGGCGCAGCTTCAGTCTTCCAGCTGAAGACAGAAGCTGCCGCTGAATTGCTACCACTGCAGAAACGCGCATGCCGCCGTAACAGCGCACGGACTGCCCCCGCCAACCGCGGCGGCAATTTGGTGCACTGCTGGGGGCAGCGAAAACAGTAGAGCCGGCCCTGTCTGTCACAATTTACCACCTCTCACCTTTTGCATCCTCTAGTATGGGTAGCAAATTCTGACAGGGCATCAGCCATCTATCACAGTTAGCTGCCCCTTGAACAGAGGATGACAAAGGTGGGAGGTAGCAAGCCATGATGAAAGTTGATGTCCTGTCAGAATTTTCTACTATTTTGAAATTGCCATTGTAAATGTGGAGATACAAAGATTTTCAAAATTTAAAAACTTATTACAACCAGGTAGATAAACAAGAGCAGTTTACTTTTCATTCCAACATTTTTTTCAAAACCAAGGCTCTATACATATGTATAGATAAAGTTATGAACACCTTTCTGTACTGAAATGAACAGTGTTGTTCCAAGAAAACCAAAGTATTACTCTTAAAACAATTTTACAATGCACATTTTTGGTAAATGTCTGAACTATGCACACTTCTTGCACCTGTACTTTCTTCTCATCAGTAAAGATTTCTGCATTAGTTCCTTATGGAAGGCAGGGCCCATGTGTTCACTTCTTATAAGAGCCAAACTAGACCTTTGATAAGTAATAGGTGAGAAAATGAAATCACAGACCTAATAATGCTAAACATAATTTCTATTAATTACATTTATAAAATCTTTTTCAACATATGAATGACTCAAGATCTGACTACCAGCAGTGGTAAAAATGTTTACTGCTGTGGAATTATGACAAGAATCCTGTTAGGCAGGTTATTATGTTGGGTCTATATGCAAGTGGCAAGATGTTGGGACATGACTTTTGTTCTTGAACTACAAACAGTCATATTCTGCGTATTTATCTGCTGCAAAATATAGTGTATGTTTCCCTTACAACTTTCTGTTTACCATCATGCAGTCCTCATTTTCATTTTTGCAAGTGACAAAGTAGCAGTATATGCAGTACTCTTCCATGCTCACTGAAAAAGCAATATGATATATTCAAATGATTACTTTGTGACCAAAACTCTAAATAGAAACCTTGGTGTATTCATTAATCAATTATTTCAATTAACTGGTTTGCAATGTTTTGTGTGTGTGTGTGGGGTATACATTAAATTATATTTGGTACTTGTCTGTTTCTCAAACTTTACTTGTCTGTTGGTGGATATAGTAATATCCAACTGCTTGACACTGTTCTATCAATAGCAACCATTCGCCATTAAGCTTCAGTACTTAAAGAAATTATTCATACAGAGTCACCATTAGAAAAAAAACCCTGTGACCTACCCCACTGTAGGTGTATTAAGAGAACTCTTTTTGTGACATAATTCCACTCCTCCTTCATTAAAAGAATTGCCATTTTTCTAAGCGTAGTCAGAGCTTCTTGTGTGGTTTCTACAGTACTGATGTCTTTATGCTGTCAATACATTTCTGCAAACTAATACTTCTATTTAGAAAAGACATCATAATTACACATTAACAAATGACAATGAAAATTTGGTATTGAATACCTTTAGGATGAGGGTCCACAGGTGTGCCCATCTGTTTCTCGTGTTCCACAATTATTATTTTCTAATCTGTTGTGGATTTTCCAGTTGCTTCGTAGATGAAGATTCTGAAATTTGTATGGAGTATAGTAGCTGACTGTGTAAATTTGTTTTTTCTTTTTCTTAGTTTCTGTACATGTTTAATTCTTTCTTTCTCTCTAATGGATGGTTGTAATGACTTAGTGCTCATATATATATACACACAATAATATGAAAACAAGTGTGTATCAGGCTTATGCTATATATCACTTGATTTGCTGTCCCATGTTGCTAATAGCACCTTGTCACTCATCTTAAATGCTAGTGTTTTGTGTCCACATTCAATGGAGTAGTTAACCATGCTCAAACAACACAAGTTCACTCAATGTCCATTAGTAAGCGTGGACAGTACAAGTGCGTGCTGTTTCCATCTTTCTTTTCAGGAAGACATTAACCTCTCTATTGTTACATTTATTGAAAATAGTTTCACACTAACGCTACATGTAAACTCTGCATATAAGTATCTTTAAAAAAAAAAATCACCTCCACTTCCTCTGGAAGGCTCTTACCTATGTGGTCTCACCACACAAGGGGTCAATGATTAACAATTTTTTAGTTTCCATTAATGTTGTCTGTAAGTGTAAATACATATACATGTTATTGGTAATATGATTTCAACCATTTGTTAATGATTTTTCAAAACACTGCATGCAGATATTCTCATTTGTAATGTCTTACTAACACAAGAGAAAATCATATCATGAATTCCTTGATTAAAACACTACAGACTATATTCTTTAAATTTACATTACCTACATATACTCATTCTTTTATTTTTTAAAATGTGGTTCTCAGAATTTCAAGAGTTACACTGAAAAGTTCCATTTGTATGTATACAACTTCTTAAAAGTCCACAATAAAGGAAATTTATCACTGCTACACAGCTGTGTTTGAAACCTGTTTGTGTATTACTATATTTATATTTAGTGCAGACAATCCAAAAGTATAGCAACGGAAAACATCTTACCACAATAACCCAATGCTTTGGTGCATTGAGAGAAAGCAATAATATATCACTTTGCATAATTCCAGTCTGTTGATAGAAAAATAATTAGAAATAGTTAGTTGTCAATGAAGTAAATCATGCAATGTAGATTATACTGTATTTCTCAATTTCATTACAGCGTTACTACTCATTCCCCAACATAGCATTGTATTTGCTGTTTCTTAAGACTGTGCTTTGCTGACTTTGACAATGGGCTATGCCCATGTTGGGCAGGAAAGCTTGTTAATTATTAACCTTCTTCAGTTTTGTCTTCTTCTGCCTGATAGAATGCTAGTAGAAACTACTGATGAGTGTCAACAAGAACAAGCCATCTCCAGTAAGTTTTTAATGGTTTCATCATTGTGGCACACAAAGAACATCATAAATACACAAACACAAGGGATCCTTACTGTTACAAATCAGATATACAAGATAAAAAGAAAAGGTTTGTAATCAGAGACCCTATGTGCTGTGATTAACTTAATTTAAAAACTGACAACCTGTGCTGAAGTTCTGGCCCCACTGAACTATATAGCAAAACTAATGTGGCCCTAAACATATGAAGGATTGTAAAGTCAGATATATACCTCAACATACTTTTGAGCACATTTGGCAGCAGTAAGTACAGTAATATGCTGCAATTAGAGGTTTATATTCACACTTCAAGGCTATTTGGATTTCAAATGACTGTGGTCAAACATATTTATGGTTTAATTACTGATACTTGATATTTCCATGTACCATTACAATGCGTGGCCTACCTTTCCACTTGCTTTCTCAACCACACAACAAACACATCAATAACGTATGAAATATGATGAAAGAATAGATAAAATTTCAATAATTGATGAGTCAATCCAGTCACCATCCATGTTTCTTGTTATTTAAATATACCTCATCACCCAGCCATCCTCTTGGCTTTGGGCCATGAAAT
The DNA here is from genome assembly GCF_003597395.2 of Chelonoidis abingdonii. Classification (NCBI taxonomy): domain Eukaryota; kingdom Metazoa; phylum Chordata; order Testudines; family Testudinidae; genus Chelonoidis; species Chelonoidis abingdonii. The sequence goes on along the minus strand of NC_133769.1, from coordinate 65,260,718 downwards.
GAAAATTCATACAAATCAGATTTTCTCGTTTTGGCCTCCAATCTCTTTTTAACATGGTGGAGCTGTAGAAATTTTACTAGGAAAAAAAGTAACACATTATATATGTTGTAATTATTTCCATTTTCTCTGTTCTAGCGTTGTGAATGCTGCCATTTTTATATAAAATTTTTACATACTTAATTAATGGAAGTACGTTAACAAATTGTTTAAGAAAAAGAAAAGGTGTGGTAAGCAATTACCTTTCAGAAACCATTCTTTATCTTCCTCATCCTCAATCTTATCAACATCACTTAGATTGCTGCTTGCAACTTCTTCCACTACATACTCCTATTCTGTCTGTGATCTCCACATTATCACACTGCTGTCATGGGGTTTGAGATACAATGCCATCCATTTTTCCCATCTCTTGAGGGTTCTTTTCCCCACTCCCCCCATAATGTCACCCACAGCAGTTTCCATTTCAGTGTTTTCCTGTGATCTTTTTTCAGCACCTTATGTTGCTGGGCCTTTAAATGGTTTTAAGTGGGAGATACCGTACATAGATCTTAAAAGTTTCCCTGGGATAGTTTCCAATTTAACTTTGTTACTCACAACAATGGTAACTTTGTATGGACCACAATAGGTAGGTTGCAGCAGCCCGCCCTTTCTTGTTCTGTCTCACATTCAGTAACAACACAGTCTGCAACCTCAAATGTTCCTTTCTCATATTTAGAATGCTTTTTTCTAGTATATTGTGTTCATCGTTTTTCTTGTGTTTTAGAAATATTAGTAAGAGCCAATGCAATGTCAGAATTCTTTCTGCATTTCAAATTTATGCTGCACTATTTGTAGTATTCTTCACCGAGTTCACTGAAATTTGGTAACTTTGTAAGCAAACAGAGAAGGGGTATTTGTAAAACGAAGACTCAGAATAACACATTTACATGGAAGCTGCCGGCACTGAAATACAGTGTCTGTGTCATTCTCCGAGACTTGGTCTAGAAATCTTGCTTCAGAACCATACATTAGTCAAATAGGTGACATTTTTTGTTATGTTCAGTTTAGATCACAAAGAAAATAAAATGTCATCGAGAAATTCATCCCAATTACTTCCAGTGTCATCAACCAATTTCCACAATGCTCTGTAACAAATGGTTGATTTGTGCAGAGGAGAAAAGTAAACATACAGTCTTGACTGAGACTAAATCTATGTAATCAAAAAGACGGAAGGAAGAGGCTATCGCAGTGCATTGGTATTATTTTTTCATTTCACATTTGATGCAGTGTAATACACTGACTGAAAATTTAGAAGCACGTTGCATATTCTGGCATGGTGCAATCTCCCTGCCTTAGTACTGTAATTTAATTTTCCCACTCCTAAAATTACCTTTTGTTGGATTTGTTAGTGTTTTCAGCCAGTCCATTGGTTTGTGGGTGGTATGGGTTGGTCAAGCTTCATTCTATTCGCATTTTTTTTTTTTGCAAATATCCAGGTTAAAGTGAAAGAGTAACTTACACAATAAACTTACACAGAGACCTGTCCAAAAGAAGGTTCCTTCACCTCTTTTGCATTGCTTTTTATTACTGTGGTTTACTATCCTATCTTTTAGTATTACTACCTGGAATAATGCGTGGGTTTTTTTGGTGGTTGTGAAGATATCCCAAAAATGTTATAGCCACCCTGATGCAGTGACCAAGAGCTGCGTTTGCAGAAAATAAGGTGTGTGTTCACAAACACTTGTCAGTAACAATGGACATTAAAAAAAAATAAATCACAGGGCAGTGAAGCTCATGTTCACCATAATCTGTGACCTGGTAGTGTGGTTGAACAAATAGTAAAAAATAACCTCAAAATAAGTCTTTATCTTATTATTGAATGCAGAACCAGGATCCAACAATATCTACTCTGGACATCCAAACAACCATTTGGTATGATTTTCTTTGTCACCTCCTATGCTGATTTATTATTAAGTGGAAATGTTCCCACCCATCTGGTAAGATAATCCCTGGCTGTCATTATATACTGTATCCCTTCTTTTTTGCTGGTAATGGCCCTATTAAATCCATTCCCACCAATTCCCAGGGCTGACTGACCTATATGCAAGGGTAGTGGTTACAGTCACACTTCACGTTTCTCTTATTAAATGTTCTCAAGAAGCCCATATGTAGTAAGCAGAGTAAGCACTCTAATGTGGTTTCAACAGCCACAGAATCAGAATCTAATGCCCATTCTATAAGAATCGAGAAAAAGAAACAAAGTAGTACAGGGATTGGGGTAGGAAAAACTATACAAGAATAAACCTGCAGAACTACGCCATGTGAGTGCAAGGAGCAATATTGCCCATTGGTGCACTGTGGTCTGCCACTTATATGCATTGCACTCTTTTTTGCAAATTAAAAGCTTCATTGTGTAGCAATAATAAAAATGGATGATAAACAATTACCTTAGAGTCTTTCAAAGATTTCTTACTCATTTTAAAGAAATGAATAAGACTTTGTCACATATATATATATATATATATGCTGTCTGCACTAAGAATGTTCATAATGTATTGACAATGGAAAGGATGAAAACGAAATTTCTGAAGAAACTTAGTAGATGTCTTCAGTTGTTGATAATACCAGCTCCTCTCTCTTTTCAAAATACCACAGTGTTGTCACCAAATGAAGCCTTCACAGCAGAGGTGCTAACTCCTGCAGGGAAGAATAGTCACTTGATGTGACTTTAAGATAACTTATTTCTAACATTTTCCCTTTTGCAGCTTCATTGGTTCAGCTATCAGATGAATAACCTGCCAGGTGGATTGCCCACAACAGAGAATGCCTGTGCAAATAAATGTATATAATTAGTCTAGTAACTGCCACACTCTACTTCTGGATGTTTCTGGTTTATTGATAGCCATGCACATATGCAGACACACACCATCACAGACTTTTATAAGTGAGTTGAAAACATCTTTCTTGCAGCCTTTAAGAATGTGTCCTCACACCTTTGGGGCTATCACAATCATCAACTCATAAATATTGCTATGGAAACGTGAAGTTGCTGTGTTCTGACTGCAGAGGTGTTAGCAAAGGACTGAACATGGAATGGTCTTTTACAATATGTTAACTACTTACGATTAAAATATTCCACCTTGTATTTAGTAGGGAGACCTGTGACTGACCAATAGCAATCTGATGTTGCACATTTCCACAGTGCAATCTATATTCACTTCTCCACTGTCAGTATAGTTCTCATTTTGGTGAGTTTGGCACACAGACACAGGGATGTGGTCTTGTGCATCCAAAAATTCTGCAGCCACTGATCATCATCCCAAACCTGCATCATGATGAGATCCCACCAGTTGGAGCTCATTTCTTGGACCCAGAACGGTTCTCCATCTGCAGCTGCTCCATGAACACCACCAACAATTTTGAATTGGTGGTTGTCATGCCCATGTAGCAATCTGTTCTACACAGAACCATCATGTTCCCCCACTTTTATTCTTGCGGTTTTGCAAATATTACGGGATTGTGCACCCTGGGCTTGCAACTCATGACAATAGTGCAGAGACATGAAGGCTCCATGGTTCTGTCAGAGATAGCAGACAGTAAGGAGAGTCACACAAGTTTCTGGGATTTGGGGAAAAAAGGTGCAAAAACATACATAATTTTATGTATGGTATATGGATAAATGTAGGGGATGGTGAACACTGCTCCCTGTGTTCTCTTGATCCCTGTGCAACCCATTTTGGCTCCAGCATGCATTGTCAAAACTTCCAAAAATACTGTTCAGTGGTGAGTTGCACAGTGGGATACTTATTCATGGTGCACCACGCTCTGGATCGATAAAGCATTTCTCCTGAGTAGGCTCAGTGCTGACACATGAGTCACATAGGCACGTGCACATGTGACATACTGTCTATTCTAACTATTCTATGGTGAAGTAATTTGAGATAACATATGTTTGTAGTGTAGATATGGCCTTAGGTATATGAAATGTCTGGGAGAGATACCAGGAAAAGTATCAGTATAGGCCAAAATTAATCAGATGTTTAGGCTCCTGTTTTTGCAGAACCAGGCCTACTGCACCCCAAAGTCTCAGGAACAAAGAAGCACATAAAGAACCCACTATCAATTTTTTTTATAATGTCATGACCTGAGGGCATATAACCCGTGATTTTGGAATTCTTGTGGTTGTCAGCTATCTTGGGGCTGTAGATATGTGTTCACTATGTTGTGAAGGCCAAAAATTATAACTGGGTTCAAAAAGGAATTAGATAAGATCCTCATGACAGGTCCATCAGTGGCTATTAGCCAAGATGATCAGGGATATAACCCCATCCTCTGGGTGTCCCTAAACCTCTGACGGCCAGATGCTGGGAGTGGACAACAGGGGAGGATCACTCAATGATTGCCTGTTCTGTTTCTTCCCTTTTGAAGCACCTGGCACTAGCCACTGTTGGAAGACAGGATACTAGGCTAGATGGACCATTATTCTGACCCATTATGTTCAGCAAAAATTACAGAACATTTTTGCCCTTGAGAAGGAGGTAATATGAGATAGTATACTTCCCTTATTGAATATTTGAGAATCAAATTGGATAACAGTTACAAAAGGCAATCCCCATTGGTGGATCAAATGCAAACCAAGTTTTGACATGAGGCCAGGAAATCAGTCAGACTGGAAGTCACTTGATCCAACAGAATAAACTTGTTCTATAAAAATAACAAAGTTAGAATTAAAAATTCCAGATTGAAAATCACAGAAGGAAACATAGCCAGTGCTATACTAGAAACACAGATGTCCTTGCTAAAACCACTAGCAACTCTTTACCTATAAATATTTTTGAGTATTTGCTATTAAAATAAAAATTAAATAGCCCAATGACATGCATCTGCACAGGAAAGAGCAATAAAAATATTTTAAGAAGAGCAAAGCTGTATTTAAAATGGATTACAAGGAAGAGAATGCAATTCAAGGAATCACAGCAGCAAAGACAAATTTGTGAACTGTTGAGACGTCATGTAGATGCATAAACTGAAAAAGGATTCTTTTAAATACTCAGAATTGTGGCACACCGTTTTGAGGGGGTTTGTGGAAAAGATTTCACTGAATCCAGTCTCCTAGGGCACCTCAGCACATTATATCAGACAGAGAGGAGCTGCTGTGTCTAGGCATTAGGATGCCTGTGCCTTTAAAAACTCAGCCATGGGAAGCCTGTGCTGAGATGTACTGTCCTGTAGGAGGGGAAATAAAAAAGCCCTTCTGCCCCCTCCCTATTTTTGCAAAACGGCAGGTAGCTCATCCCATTGGGGTGAGTGTTACCCCCTCTGTTCCTCTGAGTGCCGGGGCCTTAACTCCAGCTCCTACCCCCCCATCACTGATTTTGCCCCTCAGCCCCTTTCCTATCCCTGCCTCCAGCTGCTTGATCCCTCTGGCCAGTAAACTTCCACCCCCCGCTTAGACCCTGCCCATCCACTCCTCTGATTTGCCCCCTTTGCCCCTTCTCAACCCCTCTAAAGATCATGGAGTAGAATCTCATTCCAAGTAGGGGCAAGGTGAGGGCAGCAGCTTCAGCAGATGTTACTGAGCATGCTCAGTACAACCTAAGCAGAGACTAGTTTGACACTACACCGGCAACCTCTCTGTCCAGGTACTGGAACTGCTGCAACCAGCCAGGAGCACCTTCCTTGCTCCTCTGGCTCCAGCCAGCCACTGAATCTGTTCAGACTCAGCAGCACCATTTATAGGATCCTGCTGGGCTCTGACTACCTGCTCCCTGCAACCTCTCTACTCTAACTGGCTGCTTCCTATGCAGCCTCTCTAAGCAGCTTGAAGGACTCACCTCTTCTGCACTTTTTCTGGGGCAAGGTGTGGTAGGACCGCAAGGCCTCCAGCAAGTGCCTTTGTGTGATTGTTTCCCCGTCCAGGACATCCCATCACAATGTTCATAAGTAATAGACATCTCTCCATATGTGGGAATTACCTGCCCATTAAATCTTCCTGAGATAATCCAACCCAGTATAAGGAAGTCGGGATTCCAAGAGTAGATATTTCTACAAATGGCAAGATACTGCCCCTCCTGCATTTTCTCTGTCCTAATTTCTGTTGAATAAAGTAGTTTGAGAAATAGCAAACTACTTATAATTTTGGGGATTACATTTTCTTAACCAAATGATCTCTTTATGTTGAACTGGATATTAACTTTTTTCTATCTGTTTGTTTATTTCAGCCCACTAACAGACTATTCAAATGCATATTTGATCAATTCAACTAAATATTTATCCAACAAGGAGCTTAATATTAAGCTGATTTAGTAGGCTAAATTCAGATAGCATTACCACATCACTGTGACAGCCTCTTGGAAAACATACTATATTGGCTGTTGTAAAAGAGCATTGCATCATACTGGCAATTTAAAAATGAGACGGAAGAACTTCTACAGAATAAATACATAGTGACACACATTTTCTACTCTATCAGTGATTAATGCGTAGGTTCTACACAGTGGTAAAACCCAAACTGTCTCATGATATATTCTACTGTAGCAGAGTTTATATGCTTAGGATAAAATTGCAACTATAAGGAATCCTGCCTCCACTGAGGGTGTGGAGAGGGTTCATGCAGGCTGGCAGATCCTAGAAAACTTGTACCTGGATAGAAGTGCTGTTTTTGTTCCAGGACCACGCACAGAGGATTTGTTAGTCCTGCACCAATGCATTTGCACAGGGCTAGACAATCTAGTTCAGGGACAAAGTCCCAAAGGACTGACTTCCAGCTGGAGACAGATGAAATGTGCTCCAGCAATGCTCCCTCCCTGCCCCTAAGTCAGGATTGTGGGGAACATTGTATTGAGAGAGTTCTACATGTGCTGGGAGCTGCAGATGGTTTCCACTCTGTACTGCTTTTGGGGTGCAGTACAGAGTGGAGCAGGGCAGTGTATCTGCCCCTCAAGGGGATCTCTTTTTTCAATCTTTCTGGCCCTTTGAAGTCATGTCCTGTTTTATGACCTCCTCACTTGATGGCTCACTTGTGGAGAGCCTACCCCATGAACAGACATTGTGACAATAGGCTCTAAACAGAGAGTGGGATTCTGGCATCAAAGGCCTATAATTCAGCTCCCTTGCATCTCCTGAAAAAGTGTAATTTAGCCTTGATTTAAGTCTGGGATTCTCAGAACCACAAGCTGAAAAGTGTTTAATTGTTTAATCCCTTAAATTGTATTTCGATACTGAGATAAATCTGATAGGATGTTGAACATCTACTAACCCTAATCATTTAGGGTCTCTGAATATTGTATAGCATAGCCATTAGAAGTGACATATCTTCATATGAAGAGGTGGAGGTTGTATAATTGGATTACATTACTGAAAAAATTGAGGATGATAGTCTTGTTTACAACCTATGTCTAAAATATTAAACAGCAATTAAACAGCAATAAAACAATGTGTCCATGGAATATCTTGCTTGTAATTTCTGTATCACAGTGTGGTTTTGGCATAACATCTATATTTGATCGGTAGTTATTGCTGATTAAAAAAAAAGCACCAGTAAAATTTGCTGATACCTACTTTTCAGTATGTCATTGTGAGTTTGTGAAGGAATAATAAATCCAGGCTATATAAATGAGTGCTAGTTAATATCACTATAGGTAGGTTGTTAGAGGTTATGTACACTACTCAGCAGAGCTGCAAGTGCCACATCCGCCTCTTTATCCAAGATCAGAGAGAATATTATGCACTCTGCTTACTGATTCTGCAATGACACAAGGACATAGAGATTATTTTGTCACATCAGAGTGATCTCTACTAAATTCTACAAATACCCCTCTGTTTAAGCTAAGTATTTAATTAAATCCACAGTAGTTCTTCAATATTCTTATCACCACTCTGACCTATCAACCGCCTCTCATTTATTTAGCGATATCAGTAAGTTATTTACCACCAAATGATTGTGGTAAGTAACAATAGTTACTTGCCATCTATTCTTTCTGAATTGCTTCACTCTGCTTTTGAAAAGCATAATACATTGTATTCAAATACTGAACTGAGGTCCAGAGGTGAAAGTAAGCCGGTACGGTCTGGTATGGCGTACCGGCAAGAGTCTGTGTGCCAGGCTGGACAGACCGGCTTCCCCATGCTGGTGATTTAAAGGGCCAGGGGCTCCCCACAGTGGCCGGAGCCCCTGGCCCTTTAAAGCACTACCTAATCCTTGCTGCTGCTACCCTGGGGCTCTGGCAGCAGAGCTCAGGTGGTGATTTAAAGGGCCTGGGGCTCTGCTGCAGTAGTGGCAGCCAGAGCCCCGAGTCCTTCAAATAACCTCTGAGCCTCAGGGCTCCCAGCCATCTCTGCAGCTGGTAGCTCCAAGGGTGATTTAAAGATACCACCTCTTTCAGTTGAAGCCATGCCTCTTCCAGCTGAGGCCATGCCCCTGCTCAGGACTCTGGCGTACCAGTAAGTCCTTTAACTTACTTTTACCCTTGCTGAGATCTTATTCACAGCTCCCAGTCACCTTTACATGAGAGTACCACACAATAGCTAACTATACAGATAATTACTGCTAATACAAACATTTTAAATTAGTACTCTACTCTGAATAGCTTTTGGTTAAAAGTAGTTTGTGAAGTAAGTCTCCCACTAGCCATCTACAAACTTTCCACTGCTATTACAATTTACGTGCATGGAATGTTAGTATGGCTTGTAACTTCTACATAAGTGTGTGGGTTGCCATAATACTTTTATACTCCAGTGCAGCAGCAGAAAAAGCATCCATCCAATTTTGGTACCAACAGCAGTTTCCGCCATACAAACATTGCCTTTTTTGCTACCCCTCAGAACTTGCTACTACCTGGTCCAGGGGTAACAAATTTGGCTGGATGAGGGTTTGCCTTGACACAATTTGCAATTTATGTATTTGATTCTTTCAAATGAGAGAGACACTTTTGCATTCAATCAGTGTGCTGTGCTGAGTCACCTTTGCATTTTTTTTCTCATTTTGTTGGCACATTTGCATTTCTATGTCTGAGACTTGGGGTACAGAGGGTAACAAATTGTGGCAAAGTGCCCCATCAATTAGACTTTGCTACCCATACACCTGTCACCCATCCACGGGTGCCTTTCACTTCCTGTGGTTCAGGGGTAGTGAATTCAGAGGGATGGGGTTGCCTTGACAACTGGCAGAATTTGTTATCTCCTTGCTACTTTGCAATTGATTGATTTGATTATTGCAGTGTGCTGTCCCCTTTTGTGTGCAAGTACATGTAAAGTGAGGTGAGACTTGGGGGTACAGATGACAGACATGACCCCATCAAAGGGCTACTTCCAAGGATAGAAAATTGTGGCAAAGTGGGTCCCTATCCATCAGACTTGATTACCCATGCTCCTGTCACGAGTCCCGGGGTTCCTTTCACATCCTCTGGTCTGGGGTAGAAAATTCAGAGGGATGGGTGCTTGTATAATTTGCATTATACACATGGACACAAATACAGAGAAGTATTTTTCAGATTTTAAAACTTTTTATTTATATACCAGATTATAATAGTTTGCTTTTTGTTCCAAGATGTTTTGAACAAGCATTTACACATAATGTAACTTTTTTGTAAAGAACTGAACTATGCACGTTTTTTGTGCTTGTATTCTTTCTTCTTATCAGTCATGTTTCCTTGATTGGTTCCTTCTAGAATGCAGGGTATATATGCCCACCTCTTTCAAGACTCACTGGACATTTGATAAGTAATAACTGAGAAAATGAAAACACAGAAGTTATGTTGCACATAATTTCCATTCAGTAATGCTATTCCTTCCATATGTAAGCATTACCTAAGATATGCCTATCAGCATGATGAAAATGTTTACTATTGTGGAATTTTTACAAGAATCCTGATCCTTAGGCAGGTTATGGTGTGTTTCTGATACAATTCTGTTTCTTACCATTGTGCAATCCTTATTTTCCTTTTCACAATTGACAAGGTTGCAATATATGCAGGAGTCCTTCATGCTTTCTGAAAAATTAATATAGCACAATGAAATGCTGATTATGTTACGACCAACACTCTAAATGCAAATCTTGATTTATTAATTACTGTCAATATTTTAATCCTGTCTCTGGTTTGCACACTTTTCTTTTTTGTGAGTCATATTTTCTCAGTTTTACTTCACTGCAGCTGGATATAAAAATATTCAATTTCATTTAACTGGTCTATCAATAGCAACCATTCACCCTATTCAAAATTTTTGGTACTTAAAGATATTATTGATGCAGAGTCACCATTACAGAACCAAACCTGTGAGACCCCCCACTTTAGCGGTATTAAGATAACTGTCTGTTCCTATTATCTTCACATACACCTAATGAGTCCATAGCACATGGGAGAAAGTTATTAACTGACTCCTTCATTAGAACAATTGCTATTTGTCTTCTAAACGCAGTATTAGCCTTGTGTTGTTTCTACTGTACTGATGTCTTTCTGCTGCAAATACATTTCTGCAAACTAACACTTCTATTTAGAAAAAACATAATTACCAGAGGTGAAAGTGGGCTGGTCAAGTATACCAGTAAGAACTGGCCACCAGTATCGGCCCATACGTGGCTGACATTAGTGCTGCTGTGGCAGTGCTTTATGCTTTAATGTCGCTGCCCCCTTTATCGCCCCCCACATCAGCAGCCCTGCCATAGGATTCGACAGCACTGCTGGATGCTACCTGCAGGGCCACCAACAGTGGGAGAGCAAAAGGGGCAGCTGTCCTGGGGGCCAGCAATTTTAAAAGGGCCTGGGACTCCTGGCCACCACAGCAGCAGCTATCAGGAAGGGCTGGCTCAGGGAATCTGCCCCCCCTGCACCTTCAGCCCGAGACCCCACCCCTTCTGGGGGCTCAGAGCCTGCTCCGCACACCTTGGCAAGGACGCTGGCGCAGTGCACACCAGTAATCTCTGGCATTTACTTCACCCTGATAATTACACAAATAAAAAATAATTGCAATTTGGTATTCAATACCTTTTAAGATGAGTGGTCCACAGTTGTGGCCATCACTTTGTCTGGTATGCTGAACAATTTTACTCTTACAATCAAATGAGGGTTTGCTAGTTAATCGTTAATTGTTCAATGAAGTATCTGAAATTTTTAGACAACACAGTAGCGGACTGCTTTTCTTTCTTTTTTGTTTTTCTGGACAAGTTTAGAAATCCTTTCTGTCTCTAATGGTTGCAATGACTTATTGCTTATATATACACACACTTGCTTTCATACTATTGTCTCACTCTTACACAATGTATCACCTGGTTTGTTGTTCCCCATGTTGGTAATTACACCTTGTCACTCATGCAACACGCTACTGTTTCGTGTCCACATTCTATGAAGTAGTTAGCCAGACTCAAATCACACAAGTTCACTCAAAGTCCGTTAGTAAGCATTTTCAGTACAAGTACATGCTGTTTCAGTTTTTCTTTGTAGCTAACAAGAAGATCAGTCTCACTGTTACATTTCCTGAAAATATTTTCACAGTAACAGTTCATGTACACTGTAAAAGTAAGTATCTAAACAAACACCTCCAATTCCTCAGGTATGTTCTTTCATATCTCATCCCATCGCACAAGGGGTCAATTACCAATCCTTTTGTTTTCATCAGTGCTATCTGTAAGTGTAAATAGATATACAAATTATATTGGTAATGTGGTGATTTCAACGATTTTATAATTTCTCAAAAAACTTTCCTTTAACATATTCTCATTTGTAATCTCACTCACACAAGAGAAAAACATTGTGAATTCATTGATCAAATCATTAGACTGTGTATTCTTCCAAGTTACATTATCAACAGAATTTCACAGTCCTCACAGTAGCATTTTATTTTTTTAAAACTCTGTTCTTGGAATGTCAAGAGTTAATCAAATTCCACTTTCCTTTGCATGCACTGAACTCACTGAAAACCCACAACATGAGAAATTACATCACTGCTATCCAGCTGTGTTACAAATATCTTGTATAATACCACATTTAGTGTCCATAATCCTGAAGTACAATAGAAAACATCTTACCGCAAGAACTCAATGACCTGGCGTGTGGTAAGGAAGCAATAATATATCATACTGAAGAATTCCACCCTGTATTCATTGAAAGAAAAATTAGAAATGCAATTATAGTTTCCAGTGAAGCAAGCATAAAATGTAGATTATACTGTATTTCTCAATTTCATTACAAGGATTACTGTTACAGTACTCATTCCACATCAAACATAGCATTGCATTTTCTGTTTCACAATGTGTTTAACTGACTGAATGAAAATGTGCTTTGCTCATGCTATGTATGAAAGCTTGTTTGCATTTACCTCCACTTTCCTTTGTGTTGCTCTGCCTGAGAGAATGACAGTGGAAAGTACTGATGAGATGGCTTGTACCTGTTGACAGTCAACCAAGTTATTAATGCATTAATCATTCCGACACACAAGGAACATAATGAAATTCATATAGACAGACATGCAAGGGATCCTTAGTGTTACAAATAAGATATATAACAAAGATTTGTAATCAATGTACTCTGTCTTACTTAATGTAAAAACTGACTAAGCTGTTCGCATACTTGTGTGTAATTCATGGACCCACTGAACTGTATAGCAAAACTAATGTGGCCGTCAGCATGTCAAGGATTGTCTGTCAGATATGCACCTCAAATACACTTCAGTACATGTTTGGCAGCAATAAATATACTGAAATGTTGCAATTTCAGGTTTATATTGATATTGCAAGGGCATTTGGACTTAAATATGTTGTACCACATATTCATGTGATTGTTTACTTATTGATACAGTTTATGCTTCCATGTACTATCACAGTAAGTGACCTACCTTTCCACCTGCTTTCTCAACCACACAGCTCAAATATGCATCAATAACCTACGACACATGATGAAAGAAAGGGAACAATTTTAATAATATTTGATTTATCAATCCTGTTACCATACATGGTTAGTAGTACTTAAAGGTACCTCATCACTTATACAGCTTCCTGGTTTCATGCAATGACATGAAGAAGCAGACATTTTGATTTTTCTCACTTTGGCCTCCGGTCTCAGTGTTTGCCAGTCATTGCTTTTTTTCCTAGTCAAATTTGTAACGTATTACATGCATGGTAATTTCCCTTTTCTCTGTTTTACTACTGTGAATGCCAGCACATTGTACATGAAAACCTTTAACATATTTCATAAATGGAACTGTTAAAAACCTGTTTAAGAAAGGTGTGGTAACCAATTACCTTTCAGAAACCGTTGTTTGTCTTCCTCATCCTCCATAAAGAATATCAACTTCGTCATCATCATCACTTGTATCACTGCTTGAAATATCTTGCCCTATATACTCCTCCTCTTCCATTGCTGTGACCTCTGTTTTTCACTGTGCAGTTATGAGACTTGTGAGATACAGTGCCATCCATTTTTCCAATTTCTTCTGAGGGTGTTTTTTGTTCAGTGTCACCAACAGTGTTTTCATCTTATCTGCTTTCAGCAGATAATGTTAGCGGCTCTTTAAATGGTTTTAAGTGTGCAATACTGTACATGGTTCCTAACAGTTTCCCTGAGATGGTTTGCAATTTAACTCTTACCCTCAACAGTCTTAATTTTGTATGGTCCCTGGTAGGTAGATTGCAACACTCCTTTTCTTGTTCTTTCTCGCATTGTTACATAACAAGTCCCCAACATCAAATGGTATTTCCCCATATTTAGAAGTCTTTTAGCATAATGTCTTTGTTTTCTTGGGCTTAAGAAATGTTAAAGATCCAGTGCAATGTCAGTATCATCTCTAGATTTCATATTTATGCTGTAATCTTTGCAAAAATCCTCCCTGAATTTATTAATATCTGGGATCTTTGTAAATACATGGAGAAGGGGTTGTATTTGCAAAATGAAGACACACACTATGCCCTATGTACATGAAAGCTGCTGGTACTAACATACACTTACCGTGTAACTCTGACTTCTTCTGAAAACACCGGATCATGCAAAACATTAGTCAAAAGGGTGAAATTTTTGTTGTTGAATGCAGTTCAGTTCACAAAGAAAACAAAAAAGGCTCAAGGAATTCATCCCAATTACTCCTAGTGTCCTCAACTATCTTCCATAATGCTCTGTAAAAAATGATTGATTCATTTGTGTGTGGGGAGAAACACATGTACAGTCTTGACTGAAAACATTATACATAATCAAAAAGGCGTAATACATAATCAAAAATACTTTCAATTTAACACATTGATTTTGAAGCTTTTGTAGTGAGTTGCACCTTAACATATGAACGGCCGTACTGAGTCAGACCAAAGGTCCATCAAGCCCAGTACCCTATCTACTGACAGTGGCCAATTCCAGGTGCCCCAGAGGGAGGGAGCCTAACAGGCAATGATCAAATGATCTCTCTCCTGCCATCCATCTCCATCCTCTGACAAACAGAGGCTAGGGACACATTCCTTATCCATCCTGGCTAATAGCCATTTATGGACTTAGCCACCATGAAATTATCCAGTTCCCTTTTAAATGCTGTTATAGTTCTAGCCTTCACAACCTCCTCAGGTAAGGAGTTCCACAAGTTGGCTGTGCACTGTGTGAAGAAGAACTTCCTTTTATTTGTTTTAAACCTGCTGCCTATTAATTTCATTTGATGACCCCTAGTTCTTGTCTTATGGGAATAAGTAAATAGCTTTTCCTTATCCACTTTCTCCACATCACTCATGATTTTATATACCTCTATCATATCCCCCCTTAGTCTCCTCTTTTTCCAAGCTGAAGAGTCCTAGCCTCTTTAATCTCTCTCATATGGGACCCTTCCAAACCCCTAATCATTTTAGTTGCCCTTTCTGAACCTTTTCTAGTGCTTGAGTATATCTTTTTTGAGATGAGGAGACCACATCTGTACACAGTATTCAAGATGTGGGCGTACCATGGATTTATATAAGGGCAATAAGATATTCTCTTTATCTCTATCCCTTTTTAATGATTCTAACATCCTGTTTGCTTTTTTGACTGCCTCTGCACACTGCATGGATGTCTTCAGAGAACTATCCACAATGATGACTCCAAGATCTTTTTCCTGACTCGTTGTAGCTAAATTAGCCCCCATCATATTGTATGTATAGTTGGGGTTTTTTTCCAATGTGCATTACTTTACATTTATCCACATTAAATTTCATTTGCCATTTTGTTGCCCAATCACTTAGTTTTGTGAGATCTTTTTGAAGTTCTTCACAATCTGCTTTGGTCTTAACTATCTTGAGCAGTTTAGTATCATCTGCAAACTTTGCCACCTCACTGTTTACCCCTTTCTCCAGATCATTTATGAATAAGTTGAATAGGATTGGTCCTAGGACTGACCCTTGGGGAACACACCACTAGTTACCCCTCTCCATTCTGAGAATTTACCATTAATTCCTACCCTTTGTTCCCTGTCTTTTAACCAGTTCTCAGTCCATGAAAGGACCTTCCCTTTTATCCCATGACAGCTTAAATTTACGTAAGAGCCTTTGGTGAGGGACCTTGTCAAAGGCTTTCTGGAAATCTAAGTACACTATGTCCACTGGATCCCCCTTGTCCACATGTTTGTTGACCCCTTCAAAGAACTCTAATAGATTAGTAAGACATGATTTCCCTTTACAGAAACCATGTTATTGCTTGCCAACAGTTATGTTTTCTATGTGTCTGACAATTTTATTCTTAACTATTGTTTCGAACTAATTTGCCCGTGTACCGACGTTAGACTTACTGGTCTGTAATGCTGGGATCACCTCTAGAGCCCTTTTTAAATATTGGCGTTACATTAGCTAACTTCCAGTCATTGGGGTACAGAAGCGATTTAAAGGACAGGTTACAAACCTAGTTAATAGTTCTGCCAACTTCACATTTGAGTTCTTTCAGAACTCTTGGTGAATGCCATCTGGTCTTGGTGACTTGTTAATGTTGAGTTTCATCAATTAATTCCAAAAACCTCCTCTAGTGACACTTCAATCTGTGACAGTTCCTCAGATTTGTCACCTACAAAAGCCAGCTCAGGTTTGGGAATCTCCCTAACATCCTCAGCCATGAAGACTGAAGCAAAGAATCCATTTAGTTTTTCCCGCAATGACTTTATCGTTTTAAGTGCTCCTTTTGTATTGTCGATCATTCAGGGGCCCCACTGGTTGTTTAGCAGGCTTCCTGCTTCTGATGTACTTAAAAAACATTTTGTTATTACCTTTGGAGTTTTTGGCTAGCCGTTCTTCAAACTCCTCTTTGGCTTTTCTTATTACATTTTTACACTTAATTTGGCAGTGTTTATGCTCCTTTCTATTTGCCTCACTAGGATTTGACTTCCACTTTTTAAAGGAAGCCTTTTATCTCTCACTGCTTCTTTTACATGGTTGTTAAGCCACGGTGGCTCTTTTTTAGTTCTTTTACTGTGTTTCTTAATTTGGGGTATACATTGAAGTTGGGCCTCTATTATGGTGTCTTTAAAAAGGGCCATGCAACTTGCAGGGATTTCACTTTAGTCACTGTACCTTTTAACTTTTGTTTAACTAACCCCTCATTTTTGCATAGTTCCCCTTTGAAATTAAATGCCACAGTGTTGGGCTGTTGAGGTGTTCTTCCCCCACAGGATGTTGAATGCTATTATATTATGGTCACTATTTCCAAGCGGTCCTGCTATAGTTACCTCTTGGACCAGCTCCTGTGCTCCACTCAGGATTAAATCTAGAGTTGCCTCTCCCCTTGTGGGTTCCCGTACCAGCTGCTCCATGAAGCAGTCATTTAAAGTATCGAGAAATTTTATCTCTGCATTTCATCCTGAAGTGAAATGTTCCCAGTCAATTATGGGGATAATTGAAATCCCCACTATTATTGGTTCTTAATTTTGATAGCCTCTCTAATTTCCCTTAGCATTTCATCATCACTATCACTGTCCTGGTCAGGTGGTCGATAATAGATCCCTAATGTTATATTTTTATTAGAGCATGAAATTTCTATCCATAGAGATTCGCTCACGTTCCAGCGAGCAGGGAGCCAGGTAGGCAGCAGAGCTTTTCAGAGTCTCATCGTGGAATGAGATGAGGGTTGCTAGAGAGGAGGGTTACATTCAGTTAGTGAAATCGAGGAACTTATGGGATGGGGGAGCCTATACAAGGAGAGATGGGCCTCCACCTACAACCGAAGTGGACCAACTACCTGGCACTAAACATTAACAAAGGTGTGTTTAGAGCAGTTTATTAAACTAGGGAAGATGGTATCGGGGAAAGCTGAACTAGCATTCAGGAGAAGCATGTGGGATCGGACACCAGACTTATACTAATGGACAGTTCTATTGACTAGAGAATTCTCCAAGGTTATAGTCAGGACGGATGGAAGAGGATAATGAAGGGCCAGATCAGAATTGATAACAAATTCCACAGAAAAAAGAAATCCGACATAAGAAAAGGGCAGAAAAACAGTGATAAGTTTTTAAAGGCTTGTACACAAATGCTAGAAGTCTAAATAAGATGGGTTGAACTGGGAGCTGCCCCTGTGATAAAGGAGATATTGATATAAATAGGCATCACGGAAACGCTGGTGGACTGAGGAGCAATCAATGAGACACAATCAAAATACATGAGGACCAGAACAGGTATGCAGCGTGGAGTGGCACCAATGTGAAAGAAAATGTAGAATCAAATGAAGTAAAAATCTTAAAGTGAATCCACATCTTCCATAGAAATATTTCTGAGAATGAAATCCAGGACCTCTGTGGTGGCAGTCTCTTCCCTAGCAGCCTAAATTTGGCCTCCAGGATATCTCTCCTATCCTTCCCTATGTCATTGGTACCTACATGTACCACGACCACCAGCTCCTCCCCAGCACTACACATAAGTCTGTCTAGATGCCTCGAGAGATCCACAACCTTCGCACCAGGCAGGCAAGTCACCATATGGTTCTCCCGGTCATCACAAACCCAGCTATCTACGTTTCTAATCAAATCTCCCATTACTAACACCTGCCTTTTCCTAGCAACTGGAGTTCCCTCTCCCAGAGAGGTAACCTCAGTGCGAGAGGCAACCCCAGCACCATCTGGAAGGAGGGTCCCAACTATGGGAAGGTTTCCCTCTGCTCCCATTGACTGCTCTGCTTCCCTGGGCCTTTCGTACTCTTCAACAGCGCAGAGCTGTCTGACTGGGGGTGGGACAATTCTACAGTGTCCCGGAAAGCCTCATCAACATATCTCTCTTAATTCCTCCTGTTCTGCCACCCTGGCCTCCAAAGTCCATGCATGAGGGCCAGGAGCTCCTTGCACCAACTGCACACATACACCACCCACCTACAGGGCAGGTAATCATACATGCTACACTCAGTGCAATAAACTGGAGAGTTCCCACTCTGCAGCTGGGCTTCTGCCTGCATTGTCTCCTAGTTAATGAAAGGGTTGTTTTAAAGCAAGAAGTTTTGAATGTAGTTTGGTTTATAGGTTTTAAGGGGAATGAAGGGAAACAGAACCGACAAGGGACCCCCGCTCCCTTCCCAATCCCCTTCCCCTTCCCAAACTCCCTTGTGAAACTCCCTGTTGGCAGCCCCTGTTCGCAGAGCATAGTATGCTCTACTTCTGGCATAGTACACTCTACTTGCCATTAGTACTGTAATATTCCCACCCATTCACTTACCTTTTTATGGATTTATTAGTGTTTTCAGCCAAGCCATTGGTTCGTGGGTGGTACGGGATGGTGAAGCTATGTTCTGTTCCCAATCTTTTGCAAATATATAGGTTAAACTGAAAGAAAAGTTATATACAGACTTGTCTTAAGGAATGTTTCTTTGCCTAATTGCCATTACTTTTATGTGTAATTAGCAACAGGAATAGCCCATCTTTTAATATTACTATTGGAAACAAGTTGTTGTGGTTTTTTTGGTAGATATGAAGACACCCCAAAAAATGTTTTAGCAATCCTGATGGTATAGTGATTGTTCTCAGTGGTCAACAACAATGTGCCTTTTAAAAAAATATCACAAGAGTGATGAAACCCATATTCATTCACAGCTATCTGTGAACAGATAGTGAGGTTGAATACATAGTAAAAATAACCTGGAAAAAAACCAGTCATTACCTTATTATTGAATTCAGGATTGAGATCTGTCAGTATCTGTCATGGGTATCCATGTCAAACAACCATTTTGTACATGCTGTTTGTCACCTCATATTGTGATAGACCCAGGCCAGTTGGGAACAGCAGAGTAGCCCTCTTATTGGTAGCTTGCCCGCCCACTACCAAAAGACCTCCCCGCAGCCTAAGGGGAGGATCCACAGGACCTGGATAACCAAGTAATTCCGGGGGACAACTAATGAAATAACAGGGACAGGAGTGTGGTCAAAGGGCTAAATGTAGGGAACCTAATGGACACCAAGCAGAGAAGCCCAGACAGCGCCCACTGCTCCTTAAAGGCATCAAGGAAGCCAGTGGATGCTGCCCAGAGGAACTCTGCCTGGATGCATGAATGGATTGACGAGCGGAAATAAGCCCCACAGTCGCAGGAAATCCCGTCAGCCAATCTCCTATCCCTGGTTTTGTAGATGGCCAGTTTGGCCAGGGCCAAGAGAAGGTTGACAAGGAGGTCCTGTGACTTTGTGGGGCCTTGGATGGGGAGTGCATACATGAACAGTTGAGGGGAAAAGTGAAACCAAAACCATAATAAGATATCTAAGAGGAGACGGAATAGAGGCTGCAACCTGGCGCACTCCAGATAAACATGCGCCAGGGTTTCTCTCCTGCCACAGAAGGTGCAAGTGGTGTCGTTCACCCCTATCCCGGAAAAGTACATGCCTGTGCTCACAGCCCTGTGAAGGAGCCACCACCTGAAATCCCCAGTGGGGCTTGGAACCAGGGTGGAGTATAGGCTGGCTCACAAGGACTCCTCACCCTCGAGAGATGGCAGGAGGTCCTGCCACTTTGTGTCAGGGTGGGACACGAGGGTGAGGAAGTGAAGGGTGTGGAGCAAGAGCATGTACAGATGTTTCCTTGGCGTGGTCTGGAACTGAACCAGCTGCAAATCGTGCAGCCGGCTCATGGTGAAAGGGCGGGGGGGCGGTTGGGCCCATGGGGCAGGGGCCCGATGAAAAGGTCCAGAGGGCCTGGGGTGGAGGGTGGGCAAGGCGTGCCCTCCTGCAGGACCTGGTTGAGGTAGGCCTGAGCAGCGGGTGGCAAAGTGGCCTTCACCTCCTGAAGTACACACTGGGGAGTACGAGGTCTGGAGAGCCCCATGTGCTGAGTGAGCATCAGGGGATCCAGCCAGTCTCCCCAGTCATAGTCCAGGAGGTCTCCAACTCTGGTGACTTCTGCCAGGACCAACCTCTGGCGCACCGCAGGGGACTCCACCACCTGCACATGGAGCTGGGCGTTGTGTAGCAGGGGCTCCGCGAGGAGATCAGCCGCCACAGACATTGTCATTGAAAACAGCTTCCAGATCCGGAGGAGGTCTTGGTAGAAGACCGGCAGCCCAGAGAGGTCTCGCGGAAGACCTCTCGCATGTGTCCCTGCCAGCAGGTATATGGGATCTTGGGGAGCAATTACCACACAGGTGGAGTGCCAATTAATTTCTTTATTAAAGGAAAAAGGAAGTGGTGGGAATTTAACAATAAAATATGAAGGGATGGGGTGTATAGGGTGTTTACAATAGACAATGATGGGGGGGTTCTTCTTGAACCAGCTGTTTAGGGGAGTTTCTAACTAGATGGGGTACATGTTAGTGGATGGCTTCAGCACATGGGATTTACAGTAGTTACAGTAAGATAGACACTTAACTTTTATAGCGAACACTTCTGATACAGTGTGGAAATGCAAAAGACCAAAAAGAATGCAAAAATAAAATGGCTAGCTTCTATACTTAAATGGTTAACAATTCTTGTCGGTAGAATGTATTAAGTGGTTGTGGGCCCTTATATTTACAAGGTTAACACGATGGCTATTAACTTGTTAAATTACAAAGTATATTCCAGCCAAAATATGGGTGATTAAAGTTGAAATTATGCAATGTAGAAAATTTTTACCGGGACTTTTAATCTTTGTTTGAGGGCTTGATTAGGCAAGAGTGTTACCTAAAAGCTGGGTTAAGGAACAGGGGGCTAGGGGGGGAGCTGAATGGATTAGTGGCAACTGGAATAGGAGAGTGGAGAGTGACGGCTGAAGCAGCGGAGGGGGACAATTTTGGAAACCTTGCAAGGTAAGGAAATGGGCTAGAGAGAAGGTTTTTACGGCCCACACAGGGGGAGAGAGATTGGAGGCGGGGAAAAAGCAGACAAAAATTATCCGGGGGGGGAGAACAGCGGCAAGGGGGTCTTGGGAGTTTTCCCGGTGGCAACAAGGGGTTGTAAACAGAGGAGCCACGGAGAAGCAACACGGGGGGGGGGGAATTTTTGGAAGGCAGGGAAAAAACAGGGACAAGTTTATTACAGAGGTGAAGAAGCAGCAAAAACTTATCTTACTTAACCCAACAACTAGGCAAAACAAACAAATACACAATTCTAAGCAAAACTATTTAAAAGCCACTATACGGGTAGCACAGAAACAGAAAACTATAACAGGCAGGTTGGAAAATTACAAGCTTTAACATTCTGTATAGGCAGCAACAAAGAAAAGGCCTTAGGTGAAAACTTAAAAGCTCTATTAATCTTAACACAAAAACTATAAACTTATTAAAATAAAAAACGCAAACCTATGGTGCACCCAATCGCTAAGGGGAAGTTACCGAGCAGGCAGGTGGTATGTGCCAGGGACGGTGGCTGAAGACAGTGGATACAGCTGCCAAGCAGAAAGAACCGCGAGCGCAAACCACAGGAGCCAAGAGCCCTTAGCCAGCAGGCAACAAACTTTATTTTTCAGCAGAAAGTGCTCGAGTTTAGGAGAGGTTTTTAAGGGACACAGACCAAGGTTTAGTTGAGTCTGTGTGACTCGCGGGAGGACAGAAGCCGCAGTAAAATAATAAAAAACAGTATTAGACGGAGTTCTCCAGAGTGGGATTCTTAACCAAGCCCAAGGAAAGCCAGCAAGAAACATTCAGGCAAGGGCTAAAGGGTACTGGTCTTCAATTTAACAGGAGAAGCTCCAAGGACACAATTCGTTCTTTTCGTGGAGGGGGGCTTTTCAAAAAACGGGTGTACGCCTTTCCAAAAAATTAAAATCAGCCGGCGAGAAAAGGGCCCCCAGAACCCCCTGGACTTGCATCAGACCCAGGGCAACAGGCAATGCAGGATTTTGATTCTTAGTTTGTAAAATGTTCTGTTTTAAAGGCAATCAGGCCGTTTCCGCCAAGTACTTTTTTGATTGGGCTTCCTCTTGCGTACAGGAAGAGAAGAGGAGGAGGGAAAAACTGTGGTGAGCCACACGAGACATGTCTGGGGCAGGGTCCTGTTGCAGTAGGTGACTCAAAGCACATGAGGCCTTATGACTTCATTGCCCCAGGATTTTAAAACAACAATTAGGCTCTGCAGCTCTGGAACATTTGCCTTACCCTTTACACCAAGCCCAGGTTTAACAAGGGTTGATCAACAGGCATACCCTATTGAACACAGAGGCAAGTGGTTCCCCACTTAGCACAAGTGGCCATCCCTTTGAGAAGGGCAGTGGCCCTGGTAAACAACTTAACAGCCAGGGAAGGGGCGGCCACAGGAGGAGAACAAAATGGAGTATGGGGACAGCTGTAAGAAACAAAATGGAATAGGGGGATAGCTGTAACAGACCGCATGGAGATAAAGGAGCTGCCGGTCATATCGGAGCCCTCAGAAGCGGCGCAGGAAGCCATACACCAGTACTCTCCACACCGGCCTACATGCGTTATACAGGAGCTTCTGCAGGGGCAGCTGGAGGACCCCTGCAGAGACCCAGTGCACTCCTGGCCAAAAGAACTCCAGAACCAACTTCTGGAGGTTGACCAGGAAATCTGGGGCGAGGACCAGGGTGTTGAGCCGGTACCAAAGCATGGACAGGACTAGTTGATTGAGCATAGTGCCCTTCCTTGAGGGGAAAGGCACCAGAGGAGTCCTGTCCATTTCCAGAGCCACTCCATCACCCTGCCCTCTAAGCTGTGCCAGTTCTCTGGCAGAGACGGATGTGTTGCAGAAAAGTAAATGCCGAGATAGAGCTGCAGACCTGAGCTCCACCGAATGGCCTGAAGCGTGGGTGGGAGGGAGCTCACCTGCCACTTGTCCCTGACCACCAGGCCAGAGCTCTTGACCCAGTTGACTTGGGCAGAGGAGGCTGCTGAGTAGATGGCCTAGCAAGCCTCCACCTGCACCAAGTCACCCGGGTCCTGGACCACAAGAAGCACGTCACTGGCGTACGCTGACAGGACCAGCCGCAGCTCTGGCTCTAGGAGCACCAACCCCATCAACTTCCGGTGGAGGAAACAGAGGAAAAGCTCGATCGCCAGAGCATACAGCCGGCCCAAGACGGGGCACCCCTGCCGCACTCCTAGCCCGAAGCTGACCAGCTCGGTCAGGGTCCAGTTGAGCCCGACCAGACACTCTGCCTCAGCGTACAGCACCCCACAAACTGGGGTCTGAAGCCAAATACTTGCAGAGTGCTCAGAAGATACCCGTGGTCCACCCTGTTGAATGCCTTCTCCTGATCCAGGGACAGGAGGGTGAACAACAGACCATCCTACACCCAAGCTCCAAGAGGTCCCAGACCAGATACAGATTATTGAAGATGGTGCAGCACGGGATGGTGTAGGTCTGGTCTGGGTGGACCATGTCTGCCAGCATGGACCCTAGTCACAGTGAGATGGCCTTCCCTACAACTTTGTAGTCTGTGCTGAGGAGTGAGACAGGACGCCAATTCTGTAGATCATGGAGGTCCCCCTTCTTCGGCAATAAGGTGAGCACGGCTCACCTGCATGAAAGAGGGAGGACCCTGCTCTGCAAGGACTCAGCCCTGATGGTGACTAGGTCTGGGCCGAATTTGTCCCAGAATTTGTCCCAGAATTAGAATTTGCCCCTCCATGCCTGGAGATTTATTAGTGGACATGCGACGGAGGGCTTCCGAGAACTCGGCCAGAGTGAAAGACAGCTCTAGCTGGTCACGGTCAGCACGGGCAACCATCAGGAGTTTGTCCCAGAGCACTCTGCAAGTGTTAGGATCAGTCAGATCTGGGAAGAAAAGATTTGTGTAGAAGGCCCTGGCCCTCCCGCCACATCTCCACTAGATCCGTGAGGAGGTGCTGTCCTCTGCCAAGAGGCAGGTGACATGCTTCTTGGCCCCCCTCTTTTTCTCCAGGGCATAGAAGAAGCAGGAGCCGTGATCCACCTCCCAAAGGAGGCACATGCGGGATTGAACAAAGGCTCCCTAGGCCTGATGGTCCTCGAGGGCCTGTAGCTCCTCCTGCTTCTCCCAGCATGCTCCGCAGAGGGATGGATCCTCAGGACTCTCCCAGCTTTAGAGCTGGAGACGCCTCTCCAGCTCTAAAGCATCCCGTTTCAACTGCTCTATTACCAGATCCCTCCGTTGACTGGCACACTGGGTGTAGTCGCGGCAGAAGAGCCAGGTGCGCACCTTCCCCAGGTCCCACCACCGCCGCACCAAGGGAAAGGTGTGCTGTTGCCCTTGCCAGGCCAACCAGAACTTCTGGAAGGATGCCGCAAAGCCTGCATCCTCCAGCAAACTGTTATTAAAGTGCCAATAGGCCGGCCCCGTCCTCTCCGCACAGAGAGAGGCCATCACAGTGGCAAGATGGTGATCTGAAAATGGGGCCTGCCAAATGTTGGAGGAGTGGGCCCGTGAAAGGTGGAAACATAAGTAAATATGGTCCAACCGGGAGTGGCGCTACCGATGGGCCTCCACCCGGACGACAGAGAATGTTGAGATGTCATCCGAGTGGTGGTCGCGCCAGACATCCACCAGGGAATGATGTTTGACAATCTCTTGGAGGACGTCTGCGGCAGCCAGGCACTGCTCGGTCCCCGAGCGGTCCCGCTCCTCGAGGGTGGTGTTAAAGTCCCCGCCCAGGACCAGGCACTTGCGAGGAGCCAAAGAGCCAAGAAAGGTGGACGCCTGCTGATAGAAATGCAGCCACTTCTGGCCCGATGTCGGGGGTGTAAATATTGATGAGATTGACCACAAGACCCTCCATACGGACCCAGAGGGGCAGCAGGCAGCTCAGCACAGCCTCGGCAACCCCCAGCACCTCGGCCATAGGTTGGGGGGAAAAGAGGGTCCCCACTCCAGCCATCTGAACTGTGAGGTGGTTAAAGTAGACTGTCTCCCCATTTCAGCCGCCAGCTAGCTTCGGCAGCCGGATCCTTATGGGTCTCCTGCAGGAAAACCACAGAGAACCCCCCGCTCCCCGTAGGAAGGAGAGCACCTGGCTCCTGTGGAGACCCAGGTGTTCAATGTTGCTAAGATGAAAGGTGCCATGAGGAGGGCTGGGGGGATCCTTGCTGGCAGAGTCACCCACGGCCACCGTCGGGCCACGCAGCAAACTGTGACCTACCCTGTAGGTGAGTAAGGAGTCACGGAAGAGGCGGATCTCCCCCATGAAGGCCCTTGCGGCCCGGAGGATTTGATGAAAATCCCGGCCTCCCCCATCACTGGAGAGTGAGCTGCACCTTGTTGCGGGAGCCATGGATGTCTTCAAGGAATTCCCGCAGCTCTTCTAGCAGTGTACGGGGGGCTGGGGTCACTGGCCCCTCAGCTATCCTCCAGAGGGGCCTCTGACACAGCCCTGTTGCCCACCGAGATGGACAGGCAAGGGGCGGACCCCCCGACGTGGCGCCCGATGGGCTGGCACCAAGAGGCTTGCCTCAAACACTGGCTCAATAAGGGGCGCTGGAGGACAGATAGCAGCCCCTGGTGAGTCGGGACAGGGAAATACAAAGGCCGCTTCTTGGGGGTCATCCTCTGGGATATGGAAGGAGTCGGCTCCAGGGGCGGCAATGGCGTCACGGGAGGTGGAGGGGATAAGGATGGGGTTGGCATCAGGGACAGGGCAGGGATCAAGAGTAGAGGCAGGGCAGGGGTCAGGAGCAGAGTCGGGGAAGCGGACAGAGGCTGGATCCAGAGCCCCAGGAGTTGGGCCATTGGAAGGTGCCCCTCTTGGTTTGGCTCAGGAATCTGAGGGGAACCTCGATGCTGGGCTCAGATTCCATGGCCAGTGTGGCAGCCATGGCCTGAAAGAGGGACAGTCTTCAGTGGGGTTCCCTCCCGGGAAGGAGGCTGGTTGCCCCCCACCTAAGAAGGATACCCCGTGGAAATTGGGTCCCGGCCGCATGGCACAGGCCGTTGCCTCAGTAGGCTCGGCGGTCATCAGCGGGGTGGCACTTGTGGACAGGCAGATGGAAGAGCTCAGGACCCTCAGAGGCAGGAGCAGAAGCAGTGGTCAAGGGGAGTGAGCACGGGGAAAGGGGAGCCGGGGTGAGGTCGCTTAGATCGAGGCCTGCTGGCAGAAGGTCGTCCTCCCCCTGAGTGACCGGGGTCAGACCCAGGGCCTCGATCTCCTCATAAATGGAGGGAAGATCACCTTCCACCACCCCAGGGTTCTCCCTGCCAGCACCCGAAGCGACGCTTGTTTCGGGGCTCGCTAGGGCCTTAGGTGGCAAGAGGGCAGGAGGGGCTCCACTGGGGGCTTCTGAAGGAAGGGACTCCAGAGGAGGGATGGTACTACCCTCTGTTGCTGCCATGTCTTCCCCAGCAGGCACTGGTGGACAAAATCCACCCGGGGGCAAGATGGAAGGCTTGGCATTGGTGCCCCCCTTCCTGGTCTTCCAGAGAACTTCTGCTCCTTTCTACTGATGCAGAACTTGAGCCTTCTGCTTGCCCTGCTTCCCCTGTACTACGGTCCAGCCCTCCATGGCATCGTCTGGGGTCTGGTTAACAAGGGTTGGGTCAGGGATCTCAGGGAGGCAACGGTGGGGCAGCATGAGGAAGGGAGGATTCTCTCTGGGGCAGGCCATCTCCCATGCCCGGTGGTATCCCTGCTGCACCCTCCTGCACAGGCCCCACCAGATCACAGACAGTGGAGGCGGGGATCTCCCACTCGTCTGGGCATGCTGGAGGCAATACCTCTCAAGCCAAAGTGGGAGCAGTGGTAGACTGGGAAGGAGAACGGGCAGCTCTGGGTGCCAGGCAGCCAGGGGTGCCAGAGATGACAGGGCCGGTGCCCTGCCAGGGTTCGGGGGTCCTGGATGCACCTCCATGCCAGGCCAAGGGGCAGTCCCTCAGGACGTGTCCCGTTGCCCAGCAGAGGTAGCACTGGGTGTCCCCCGAAGAATAATGTACCCAGTAGTGGACCCCCTGATAGGGGACCAGGAAGGACCCCTCGAGCGCCTCTCCGTCATGCACTACCGGGGGCAGTTGAAGCTGCACTTGCCGGCGAAACAAGAGGATGTGACGGAGGATGGGGTCTTTGCAGCCCAGCGGGAGAGGGCTGATAACAGAAATTGGTCTCCCCAGGGTAGAAAGGGCAGGCAGCAGGACGGCATTGGGCAGGAAGGGAGGAACGGAGGTCATGACTAACAGGACACCCAGGTCTTCTAACGGCTCCAGGGGGACAAATGCCCCCTACTGCCAGGCCCTTCTCCACTGCCTCCTGGGCAGTGGCCTCCGAAGCTAGGAAGAAGACGACCTTTCCATACATTTTGGAGGCCGCCATGATGGCCATGGCTACCCTCACCAACGCCTGCATGTAGGTATCCACATGGGGCAAGGTGGGCACCAGGAGGCAACGGATGCCATGCTTCCTGGTCAAGGTGGGAAGTGGGGCCCCGGTTGCTATAGATGGTAGCGGAGGCAGTGGTCAGGGGAGATGACGTTGTGGCAAGCAGGAGGGCTGCCACCACCTAGGTGTATGCCCTAGGTGTCAGGGGAGGGGTGCTCACAGAGCTGGTGGAAAGAGCAGCAGGGAGGGACGCTGTGGCTGGTGGCAGGGCCATGGCAGCGGGGGCAGCTCCTGCCGTGGAGGCCCTTACCTTTCTTCTTTCCTTGACCTTTCCTGCCGGCTGGGGGGACTCCACCAGAATTGAAAGGGGTGAGGGACGTGGCAGCAGCGGAGGTCTCCCTGGTACTCACCGCTGCCGGTACCCCAACGGGGCTGGTGGCAGGCAGTTCAGCAGCAGCAGTTGAGGTAGAGGCTAGGGAAGTGGATGCGGGGGCAGGTGGAGGAGGGGTGGCGGGGTCTGTTTGAGGGGTCTCTCCCACTGTGTCCCCCACCATAATGAGAGTGGGGAGGATGACAAACAGCAAAGGGGGGGTAGGGAAGGGAGGCAACCACTCCTCCACACTAGGCTGCAGGCAGGGGGATGAGAAACTGGATGAGTCAACAGAATACAGTGTGCCCTTGTTGCCAAGAAGGCTAACAGCATTTTGGGCTGCATTCGTAGGAGCATTGCCAGCAGATCAAGGAAAGTAATTGATTATTACCCTCTATTTGGCATTGGTGAGGCCATATCTGGGGTACTGCATCCAGTTTTGGGACCCTCACTATAGAAAGGATGTGGACAAATTGGAGAGTTAGTTTAGCAGAGGGCAATGAAAATAATTAGTGTGGGGCACATGACTTCTGAGAAGAGGCTGAGGGAACTGGGCTTATTTAGTCTGAAGAAGAGAGAGAGTGAGTGGGGATTTGATAGCAGCCTTCAAATACCTGAAGGGGGTTCCAAAGAGGATGGAGCTTGGCTGTTCTCAGTGGTGGCAGTGACAGAACACAGAGCAATGGTCTCAAGTTGCAATGGGGAGGTCTTACTTGGATATTAGGAAACACTATTTCACTAGGAAGGTGGTGAAGACTGGAATGGGTTACCTAGGGAGGTGGTGGAATCTCTACTCTTAGAGGTTATTAAGGTCTGGCTGGACGAATCCCTGGCTGGGATGATTTAGTTGGTGCTGGCCCTGTTTTGAGCAGGGCGTTGGACTAGATGACTTCCTGATATCTTTTCCAACCCTAAACATCTATGATTCTATGAAAACTTAGCCTTACTCAGAAATATTGCTGTGGAAACTTAAGAAAGTTGTAAGAGACAACAGTCTGAAACCCAGTAACACTACTTTGTTGTTCTGTGGCTGCAGAGGTGGTAACAGGGCATTGAACATGAAATGATCTTTAACAATATGTTCTGATTACTTACATTAAAGAAATCCATTCCACCTTGGTTTAGTAGAGAGACCTCCGATGGATCAATAAGACTCAGGTGTTGCAGGTCCTCATAGTGCAGTCTATATTTGCTTCTCCATTGTCAGTGCAGCTTTTATTTTGTTGAGTTTTGCACACAGATGCAGGAATATGGACTTTTGGATACACAAGTTCTGCAGCCGCTGCTCATCAGCCCAAACCTTTATTGTTGGAGAAGATTTTTGCTCTTGGGAAGAATGTAAGATGACCCAATATAATACACTTACTGAATATTTGTGAATCAACTTCTACACATAAGCAATGGTGTGTGACTGTGGGACACTAAGGGCTGGATTCACAGGCAAGATAAATGCAGCAAAAGGCAATCCTCATTGGTGGATCAAATACAAAGGAATTGTTGAAGACTGAGGACAGGAAATCAGTCATACTGGAAGTCACATGACCCAACAAAATAAGCTTGTGCTATAAAGAGGAAAAAAAGGGAGAATTAAAAACTCGAAATTACAAATCAAAGTACAAAAACCATAGCAAGTGCTATAACAGAAACACAGATGAAATTACTAAAACCAATAACTACTTACTTAATTTTTTTTGATGAGCAGTAGCTATTAAAATAAAAAATAAACAGCACAATGACATGCGTTGTACAATGATAATACAGATAAATGACATGTTCAGAGTAAAAGAGTAATAGAAATAACAATTTTAAAGGAGCAAAACTATAATTAAAATGGATTACAAGGAAGAGAGCGCAATTCAGGGAATCACAGCAGCAGCTGAGACAAATCTGGGAACTGTTATGAGACTTCACATAGACATATAATAAGAGACTCTTTTAAATACTTAAAATTTGTGACGCAGAATTTGAGGGAATGTAGGTAAAATATTTCACTGCCTCAAGTTTCCTGTAGCAGTAAAATAGCACCAGGGGTAACAGGTTTGTATATGTTTTGGTGGCGTCCAGAACAGGTCTAAGGGAGTTGTGCTGTGAGAGGGGGCTTGGGGTGCAGGCTCTGGGAGAGAGTTTGAGTGAGGGATGTGGGCTGTGACCTGAGGCAGGGGATATCATTGGGGTGCAGGAGCGGGTGTGGACATATGGGCTCTGGGAGGGAGTTTAGCACCTCACCACATTATAGAAGAGAAAAGAGCTGCAGTGACTTCATATAGACATATAAACTGATAGCCTCTTTTAAATAATCAGAATGTGTGACGCAGAGTACAATATGTACAATATTTCACAGCACTGAGTCTCCTGGCTGTAGCAGTAATGTAGCACCTCAGCACTTTTATATAAGATAGAGAGGCGCTGTGGTGTCTAAACATTGACAGTCTACGAATTGGGATGCCTGTGCCTTTAAGAACACAGCCCCAGGAATCTGCCCTCTTCTCCAGCACTGGCATGCAGTGTCCTGTGAGGAGAACTAAAAAAGCCTCTGCCCTGCCCCTCATATTTGCAAGCACAGCAGGTGGCTCATCCCATGGGGTTAGTGTTACCCCCTCTCCTCCTCCTTGGACGGGGTTTTGTCCCCGCACAGGATCTGGCAGTGTTTTCCCCCTAGGCTTAACCCCAGCTCCACCCCTGATTTTTCCCCTCCAGCCCCTCTTTTGCCACTACCCACAGTAGCTTGATACTCCCTGGCCAGTAAATTTCTGCCCCCTGCTCCGGTCCTGACACCCCTCGCTGCGATTTCCCTCCTTTGCCCCTTTTTAACCCCTTCAAAGAGCAGGCAGCAAAGTTTGACTCCAAGTAAGGGCAGAGTGAGGGCAGCTGCAACAACGGATGTTACTGTGCCTATTCAGTTCGTGTGCGCATGCTCAGTGCACCCAGAGCAGGGAATTCTGAGAGGGAGCTTTTTGTGTCATCACACCGTCATGCGCACAAACACATTCTTTCCTTACTGATAAACCTCAGATTCATTTTTCTAAAATGGTAGTGTCTCTTGGATGTTTCAGAATGGGGATGAAAACTGAAGTGTCTCGGTCCATGGCCAAACACTTCTGGCTTGTTAACATAACCAGTGGCTTTTCCTAGCTACCAGCAGTCAATCCTCTTAACAATTGACTTGCTGTTCTCTGCTTTTCAGGAAATCTTGCCTGTAGCCAAAACGTTACTGGTTTTGAGACATCAACAGATAAAATAGCCATTCCCTGGATTTCTAACAAGGCTGACACAATAGAAAATCCCACACACTACAACTGACAGAGATGAATGCTCCCGGGTTAACAGAGACAGTCAATGGGCATAGCTCTCTCTCATGTGCATATGGCTCTCCAGTTTCACATTAGCTGTGGTTTCTTAACAGGGTGGATCATGTGAAGGTCATCTTCCACCCTGGTATTCCTCTCTGCCAATCATACTATGTGGGTGTGTTCTTGTTATTCCTTTTAGCATGTTCCTTTCTTTTGAGGGCATTTCCTCTCATAAGCCCAGCTGCATCAGATGGGGATTTACAAATCTCTTACTTTACTAAGCTCTGTTACTGTTCTTTATCACAAATACAATATAAATAAGTTAGCTAATGGCTAAGTTTAATTCCCATTGGTTCTGTAGCCTCCAGGGATAACAAAAGCTCCCCCTCCTGCTCTCTCTCCGGGTCCAAAAAATCCACTATGAAGTAGACCATGCATTATTTTAACTAAGAGCTTCCTTGATAAAGAGTGGAATAAAACTTCTTCGCATGCTACCAACTCTAGTAATCTTATCACGTGTCTCATGATATTTGGTGTTTCTTCTTAAAATCCCAGCTCCTGGAATCTTCTTATATGAGAAACTCAGTTTTCATTTAATTCTCCAGCCCTTCATGGTTGCAGATAAAATCTTGAAAATTGGACCACCTTAAGTATAACCCCCCCAAAA
Organism: Chelonoidis abingdonii; assembly: GCF_003597395.2. Taxonomy (NCBI): domain Eukaryota; kingdom Metazoa; phylum Chordata; order Testudines; family Testudinidae; genus Chelonoidis; species Chelonoidis abingdonii. Next base: position 65,228,816 of record NC_133769.1, on the reverse strand, counting down.
AAACAAACAAACAAAAAAAAATGAAAAGAACCACAAACTTTTTTGTTTTCTTTAAAACAAACAAACATGATTTTTGAACATTTGGGGTTGGCAATGGTAAAAACATTGCCAATTTTGAGACCTATGCATGACAGCAGGCATATCTCTTGGCCTGGTATCATCCTCTTTCAAATGCAAACCCCCCGTCCCTTTTTCTATTTGTAACGTTTCCTCCCCACTGCATCCCTAATCTCTGACTTCCTGCGCTCCCATGCTGAGGATGTGTAAGACATGCAGAGTGCTTCGCCATAACGGCTGCTTTCCATACTACTTGCAAGAAAATCTCCAGAGCAAGCCCATTAACTTTCACAGCCGTTTGGATGTTTCTGTGCATTTGTAGCTGAGTCCCCTCCTCTGCTCTTTATGGAGTTCAGAGAGAGATGATTCCAGCAAATCTATTACTCCTCTCTGCTGCTGCTCTCCCATTCTTTGGACTTAACATGCTGCAATATAAAAGAATGTGTGTTAGACAGTCTGAATCAGAGGCCTGGTCTACACTAAAAAGTTAGGTAGACTGAGCTACATCATTCAGGGGTGTGAAAACTCCACATCCCTGATCAATGTAGTTAAAGTGATCTAACCTCTGGTGTAGACAAATCTAGGTTGATGGAAGAATTCTTCTGGTGACCTAGCTACCGCTTCCCAGGGTTGTGGATTACCTGTCTGATGGGAGAAGCTCTCCCATAGATATAGGCAGAGTCTATGTTGAAATGCTACAACAGCACAGCTGAAAGCCTTCAAGCATAGACAAGCCCTTACTGAATTCATCACTACACCAAAATAACAGCAATGACTGGAAGATTGTGCTCCTTCATCTCAGAAATGACCTGACCATAACTCCAAAACGTCTGTTAGTCTATAAGGTGCCACAGGATTCTCTGCTGCTTTTACAGATCCAGACTAACACGGCTACCCCTCTGATACCTGACCATAATTCTTTGCTAGTTATTGTATCTGGTGTGAGAGGTAAGGTAATTTCCTGCACATCCTTAGGACACCGATCAAATGAAGTTTAAGTACCTTTGTGGTCCGTTGTTTTAAATGCCTTTCCCCACGGTCTCCCCCGCAACCCCTACCCCCCTGCCAGAACCTTTCCTTGCAGTAGTGAAAGGTTCTGGCAATGGGGAGCTGCTGAAACCTTTCTCTGCTGCCTTGCTGCCAGAGCCTTTCACTGAAACATGTAGCCACTCTCTGCAGAATGGATGCACTGTGCTTTTCTCTGCAGCTTGTAGCTACATGCTGCCAAAAGTGGTGTGTAGTGTAGATGTAGCCTGAGACCATTATGAACTTGTAACCACAGGGAAAACCTGGTTATGGGATTTGAAGGACTGACACCTTCCAGGGCCTTAGGTTGGAGCTTCGGGTGTCCTCGGGTAAGCTTTTTAACATGCATGTACATTCTGTTACTGTTGTTAATATGATTTCTCTGCAATATTTTCACCCTCAAAATAAACCTGCTTTCCTGTGATGGGGTGCCCACTCCACACAAGGCCTGGAAGGGTTAAAGTGGGTAGACAAGCCAAGTAATTGCCCAGGCTGCATCTGAGGAAAGAAACAGAGATCAGGTTACTAACTGGAAATGGACCCAGCTGGACAGGAACAGGAGGAGTCTATATAAAGCCCAGGAGCTGTGAGCAGCAAAGGGCTGTAAGAAAGTAGTCTACAGTCACTTCCTGAGAGGAAGAAGAATGAGCTGGCAAACCCAGAAAGTGGGGGAAGTCCAATAAGGGAAGAAGCTCAGGGAAACAGCAACAAGGGGTAGGACTGTACACACGTTGGCCACTTGTTATAAGGTCCCTGACTGGCACCCAGCGTAGAGGGTAGGCCAAGGTTCTCCAACCAATGACTGGGAACTGGTGCAGGGCATTGGAAATTCCAACTGGACAGCTAGTCCAGAAGGACTTTTATTTCCCCAGAAAGGGAGGACCTTAGTGGCCTGACTGGAAGGCCAAGCCACAAACAGGGAAATGTAGGTCCAGGAATGAGAGGGGTTACAGGTTAAAGAGACAATGGGTAGAAACAACTGCCATAGGAGGGCAGCACCTGGCAAGAGCTAATGCCTCGAGATGCCATGTGTGGTGAGTGGCCCCTGTGCCATTTCCTATAATGAGCTGTGTGGTAACTTGTAACTGCAGGCAGTTAGTGTTCTGAACTTCTGGAGAAAAAGCTAAATACAGATACTAGCTTCTTTAGGCAGTCTAGCTTGCTGGGAATATCACATTGTAGGCAGAGAATTGTGCAACCTGGGAAAACCCCAGTCAAGAGGGAGTCAGATGTGGGGCTCTACCCAAGAGAGCTGACAATTGAGGATCTAGGATCGTAGAGTGCATGCCCTTGAGGGACCAGGGAGGTGGAGGAAAGATGAAGTTGCCCTGAACTGTGACCCCTGGTACCTAGATATTGTGGTGATGAGAGCTTAGAATTTCCCAGGTGTGGACCTGTGTATTGTGTGTGAAACTGGACATAGATTCTGCAGTAAAGCTCTGCTTTCTGTAGTACATTCTTGGGGAAGGCTAAAATTTTGGTGGCCACTTCATTTAAATGCAAAAATAGAAGTTGTAATTGAATTAAATGTGAAAATGAGTTTAATATAAAACATTACAGGAATATCTATTATGACTAATTCAATGTACTTTTTGCATTCCTCACTCTTCCAGTTTTCAAAATGCTGCAGGTTATTGTATTTAGTTTAGAACTGTATCATTAAATTCTCAGGGAGTTTTTGACAGCTGGGTAGGGGACCTTTGAGGATTTTGACCTCCGCGATGGCATGGGAGGCAGTATTGGATTGTAAGAGAAGCACATTCAATGGTATATATACGTTGGTATTTAAACTGTCATCTTCAGGATTCAGCGGTAACACCCCATTGAGGTTAATGGGGCAGTTCACATCTTTCAGAACACATTTTTTTTCAGGCTGTTGACACTCTTCAGAAGATAGTGTATCTCTTTACATCCTTCCGTTCTTTTCTGTACAACCATTAAGGCTAACAAGTTTTTTTTTAAATTCACTGCTGTGAAATTCTAGGATACATAGGATCCTGGTTGCAAAATAGTGCCAGGCATTGGTCTTGAACTGAATATTAAACCTTCAATTTCATTGAAAAACTTTTTCATTTTATTTCACTCTGAAATGCCACTTTCTTATTCTAGCATCAGGCTGGTATTCTAGGCCCTATTTGCCCCTTGATATGTGCACACTGAGAGTTATTGTTATCAATACAGCCAGAGCACTATTGTCCAAATTGGAATTTTGAGAGGACAGCAGGAAATCTGACCAGATTAACACCCCATCTCTTGCTAAAAGTGCAGAGAGTGTGTGTGTGTGTGTGTGTGTGTGTCTACTGACCGTAAGTAGTCAGAATCTCTCTTTCACACTTAATTTTGGCAGCAACTCCAGAATCACCGCATTCCCTGCCCAGCATGCTGGGACACTGGTTAAATACTAACTCCGAGAGAAGAATGTCACCTATCAGCTCACTAATACTTTCCTGCAGCACTTATGTAATGGTTGCTGGTCTCTCATCTGAACCAGGGTCCTGGCCAAGCAAGTCTAGCATAAAATTGAATTAGATTGCAGCCCAAGCTAGCATGACCTGCAGGCTTACCATAAAAAAGGGTAATTGCAGACAGCTTATTTTTCCAGTAAGGTTTTGTGCGGAGGTGACGGTCGACACATTAAAGTTAATTTCCACTCAATATATATAATGCTGGTCTTTATGAACAATATAAAGGGTTACAGTGTGACTAGCCTCCAAGCGGGTGCACAGAGGGGCTAGGACATTACTGAAAAGTTACCGTGAAAGACAAATAACACCCTTGCAGCAGAGTCTAAAAAGTACAAATTAAGCAAATCTATTTCAGGAAAGCAAGAAGGCTGTCGGATGTTATAAAAGCTAAAGGCCTAATTCCTTAAAGGCCTCCCCCAGTTTCATTAGCACTCATTAGAATGAAAAGTATATATTCAGTTTCAGGGTAGTGAAAGGGATGCATATGCGCTTACTGCCCGGTCAATGGGGTATTGTTATATTGAACAGGTTTTTTTTAGTTTGATATTCCAACAATTAGATTGTAATATGTGGTTTAGCCAACAAAAACTGCAGAGTACATTAACATTAAAATATTTTAAATTAGCACCAATGTGTTGAAAATGTATTTACAAATCAGCTTTGTAGATAGGTAACTAGGTGCTCAGTCAATTATATGTGAAAGCTACTAAATTCAGGATCCCTATTTTCACCTCTATTAGCAATTATTTTGCTATAATGTGGACTCTGCTGAAAAAGCATCTGGTTAGCTTAGATCGAACCTCAGTACATGAAATTCAAGCTCTGTTTTTGCTCTAAAGAACATGCTTGGTTCCTTAGGAAGAATTTATCAATAATATCAACCAAGGGAGTGTGTTTTAATGCAAATATCTACATTAAAGCAACACAAGAGGGGAAAAAATTGATAGAGATTAAATTAAAACGGTATTTTAACTGAGTTAAGAAAGAAAAGCTCACGAGTTCTCCAGTCTTGATTCTGAGTTAGTTTCCATGTGTGTGTTTGACAGATGTTTGGGGCCAAATCATTCCCTGGTGTAATTCCAGTGGCATAACTGGGTTTCTTTTTATTATTTTTAGGATTTTCTTTCTTTGAGATGGTGGTTTCAAAGAAACCCCTTAAATACAATTGAGAACTGCTTTGAAATCTTTATAATCTAATGTATAAGTATATAATTAGATTTTATGTAATAGTGTAATAATTCATAGTCTGCAGTGGCTCTAAAAGAAGTCTTCCAAGTAAACATGCCATTATAAGTATATTAAAAATTAAATTTCTCGATGATCCACATGACAAAAGAATATTTTATTAACTACTGTCAATGTGTGTGGCATAAAAAGAGGGCTGTCCTGAGCAACTTAAAATCTAAAATACAAGAGAATGCCTTGGGAAGCCTAGAGGAGGGAATAACGTTGGCTCATTTCTTGTCTGCATTGTAGAGGAAGTGAGCTGTTAATAGGGACTTGAATATGGAGACGACTTGGTGAACTGAGGCGCAAGGGCAACCCACTGCATAGGGGCCAGGAAGGAAAAAGTTGGAGGTGGGAGAAGTAGCTGAATCAGGCATTAAGACTGGCAATGTTGGTGTAGAAAAGGGGTGTGTGTGTGAGAACATAAGATAAAATATAGATCAGAGCAACGTTTTGTAGGGCCTTAAAGTTATTGGAAAACAAATTTTCCATGATTAAAGTCCTTCATGAGCAACCTCTTATATTTGGTAACTGGTTCTATTTTGCATTTTTCTCCCTGACTTGAAGTCTTTGCAGGTCTGGCTGCACCGAGGGTGGGTTCAGCATCTGAGAGGGGAATGAGTGCTTGATTTAACGGTTTTTGCATGAGGTTGAGCAGTTGTGATATTGAGTGTTCATCTGAAAAGGCATTTTGGAGGGGTGATTAGATGCCAGTTCAGTAACTGGAAAGGAAGAGCTGGGTCTGTGCGCTTCTCAGTGGGATTGTGAGCAGGCTCAGCAGCTGGGGAAGGGTGGGTATCTTGTCAAGGGCTTGCTAGTAATATTGGTGCACCCATGATTCCTCTGTTACTTATATTTTTCTCATCACTTGCCTCAAGTAGCACCATGTCCATGATTGCTGCATGTCCCACGCACTCTTCCCTTTGATTCCCACCGTCCACCCTTTCCTTGAGCCCAGAGGATGCAAATGGGAGGTTGCCTTGGAGATGGCTGAGCCTCTTTCCATGTAGGCATGAGATCCACCCAGGAAGAGCACCCTCTGACAGTCATGAGCACAGTCGAGCCCCAAGTCCAGGCCTCAAAACTAGTTTTGATTGTCACTTCTGTATAATCTTTAGGTTGTTTCTTCTTTGCATCTCTTCCTACTTTTTTGCTCTGAAATTGTCTAACCTTTTGTTGGTGGTTCAATATCAGGGATTCATTCACTACTCGAGGGAGAAGAGTTATTTAAGGGCCAATATTGGCACAAGAACAAATGGATATAAACTGGCCAGAAATAAGTTTAGCCTTGAAATTAGGTGAAGGTTTCTACCCATCAGAGGAGCGAAGTTCTGGAACAGCCTCCCAAGGGGAGCAGTAGGGGCAACTCCCTCCCCCTCCACCCTTCCACCAGGCAAATAAATGAATAAATATTTAAGGCTGAACTTGGAACGTTTATAGAGGATGGTATAATGAGACTGCCTACAATGGCATATGGCCCATCCATGACGGGTGTTAACAAATATCTCCAGTGGCCAGAGATGGGCTGCTGGATAAAGAGGGGCGGGGAAGAGCTCTGAGTTACTACAGAGAATTTTTTTCCCAGGTGTCTGGCAGGTGGGTGTCTCACACATGCTCAGGGTCTAACTGATTATATTTGAGTTCAGGAAGGAATTTTCACCCACCTCAGACTGGCAGAGACCATGGGAGGAAGTGGGGGAGTTTCGTCTTCCTCTGCAGTGTGAGGCACAGGTCACTTGCAGGTTTGAACTAGAGTAAATGATCAATTCTCTGAAACTTGAAGTCTTTAAATCAAAATTTCAGCACTTCAGTGACTCAGTCAGAGGGCCTATTGCAGGAACGGGTGGGTGGGCTTCTGTGGCCTGCAATGTGCAGGAGATCACATCATAATGGTTCCTTCTGGCTTTTACGTCTGAGATCACGCTGGAGATCACACTTTCTGCTCAGAGGACAAATTTGCTGCTTCTTCTACATAGGCAAACAATTTCCCACAGCTCATACTGGTAGCTGCATGTTGAGATGGCACTATCCTATCAAGATAAAGTTGCTTGAGCTTGGTTTTTTATTGAGGTTCACTAGATCACATTGGCATAGTGAAATGAAATTGGTCTAGTTGAGATGCTGTAATTTAATATTTTAAACTAATTCGTCCAGCTGAACGTAGCACATAAGAAAACATACAGACTGGCATTATTCTGAAGAGATGAAATCAAGCACAATTGCAACTGGTATCTGTGACAGTGTTATACACTCACTGAAATTTAGCTGAACATATTAATCCATTCTTACCTGGGGACTGACATATTGTTCAAAATGGGCATGTGCTCTTCATAACAGAACAGCATTATCTGGACTTTTCTTACTACTATAAGAAAGTGTAATCATAGTGTAATCCTGCTGGTCTGCATACAATATCTGTATCCTGCTGGGCAGCACTTAAACAGAAGGATCGATCTTAACTGCATTATGTATAACTCTCACTGTCGGTCCTAGCTCTGATTTTAACGATTTTGTTCTGAAAAGTTTCTAAGTAACATTTTTTAAGTATTTGATTTCTGGGCCTGCATATTGTGCCACAGTCAATCCAGGTTGCAATATTGCGGGGAGAATTGGCTGCAGATGTAAGATGGATTTTAAACATAATTAAGAAATGACAATGCCTGGTTGGAATGGCAATGACTGCTGCTGTGTCTAACTGCAGCCTATTTACTTGTTTCTAGCAGAGTAAGCACCTGGAAACACCTGTGTGCATTTACAAAACAAGCTAAGTATGTTTTTTTTCTCTGCAGCAGTGATGTACAACCACTAATGGGATGGCGAGGACACAGCCATCCTTGTGATTCTGGGACAGAACAGGGCATCTGCTGCCTGAGCAATGCATTCACCCTCTGCCTGAACTGTCAAGAGCACTTTCTTTGTAGGAGTTGGCTTTTACTCCACGCAGGTCAGAAGTTTTCCAGTTGTGTCCCCTCACTAGGGTCATCCCTAGCTATTCTGGGGTCCTACGCAGCCCCCTATGGGTTGGGTGTGTGTGAAGGGTCCCAGGCCTCCATGGGGGAGGGGTTGGTCCCAGGCCTCTTTGTGGGGGGGCAAGGCTGGCTGGGGGACCGCCCCCCAGCACTCACCAGCAGCACGGCTGGAGCCAGGCCACTGCACTTCCTACCACTGGTGAGTGCGGGCCCAGCCCTGCTGCACTCCTCAAGGGCAGGGCTGGGGCGGAGCAGGGGCTTGGGGAAGGGGTGGAGTGGAGCAGGAGTGGAAAGAGGCAAGGCTAGGGGCATGGGGAAGAGGCAGGGCAGGGGCTGTAGCAGCATGCAGCTGCACAGGGCACCAGACAGTTTAATCCCCTAAATTTCCTGATGCCCTATGCAGCTGCGTACTTTGTGTATGGATAAGGACAGCCCTGCCCCTCACTTTAGAACTGAGAATCTCCTGTGCCTAATGATGTATGGAGCAACCCATTTCCCCTACCTCTGTCTATCCAGAGCAAAATGTCTAACTCCATCATAATTCATCTCCTTGGTGGCAGCATTCCTTTTGATTGTCCTGCAGTAGGTCATTCTTTGTTCTATGCCTTCCATTCCCTTGAACAGAATCTAGTCAAAGTACCTTGTGCTTCTTCTATGGGGCAGCCTGATGACATGACTAAACCACCATAGCTATCTCTGTCTTACCGAGCCTCCCATCTGCTGACCTGTGCAGTGCAACACTTCCTCCTTAGTTACAGTCTTTCCAATGGATTCCCAAGCTTGGAACAAGAGAACACTAACAGATTCAGGTTCAGCTGAAACAGCATCAGGCTTTATTTCAAGAGCACAACACCACACCAAGTGGGGCCCGCAGGGAATCCCTCTCCTGCCTCAGGCTCTTCTCTGTCTGGAGCAACCTGCTTCCCTCTTCCAGGGTCTGGGTTCCCACCATAGACTGCTCAGCTCCCACATGGGTCCCCCTCTCTGTTTGGGTTCCCACTGTAGCCCTCCTGGCTCTTGTGTGGGTTCCCTGGTTTAGCTGGGGCCCTTCTACTTCAGCCCCTTCCTCTCTGGGGGCCTTGGTCTGCACTGCCACTTCTCTTTGGCCAGTCTCAAACCAAGCCTGTGTCTCCAACGTGCCCCCTTTCTGTTTCAGGGGGCAGTGCCATCTTATATGGACCTTGTGGCAGTGGAAGCACTTCCTGTGCCTGCCCTTTGCCATGGCCTTCCCACAGTCTGTTTGTGGCTTAGCCCTTACTTCAGGGCTAGCCTGGGTCTGCAAGTCCCCTGAGGGCACTCCCTCCTTATGTGCCCGGGCTCCTTACAGGCCCAACAAGTTAGTGGCCTCCCTTTTGACCTCACAGGGGATGCGTTTTCTGGGTGGGGCCTCCTTGCTCCATCCCAGTAGGGACACTCCCTTCTGTGAGCCACTGGGACTCCACAAGTGAAACAGTTCTTAGATCCAGGCCTTGGCCTCCCGCCCTTGGTGCCTGGTCTACCATATGGTCCAGGTGTCCACCCCTACAGCAGCCAGAACAACCCCCTCTGCTGCTCGGCAATCTGGGCCACCCAGGCCCTCCAATAAACGTCCATTTTATCCACCCTCCATTTCTCAAAAGTCTCCAGTCCCAAAATAGGCACAATTCATCCCAGTCCTCTCACTATTCCCCTTGTATTGGGTGCAGGGAGGGGTGGGGGCCTGTGACGAGGGGGGGGCCGGGTCTCAACCCTCCCTGTGGAGGAGGGGAGCCACACCGGCCTCGCTCTGTCCCCTCTGGGTCCTGTCCGTCGGGTCCGCGGTCCACCGTCCGGGCGTTCGGTCCCTGTGGAGCGGACTGAGGCACAGCAAAGTCAGTAGGGGTCCAGCCTTTGATGCGGGCGGGACCCAAACAAAACAGTTCAATGAGCTCTGGCCCTTTTGGGGCAGGGCAGAGCAGTAGCAAAGTCAATGGGGGCCCAGCCCTTGGGTCGGGCGGGGCACCAAACAAACAGTACAATACGCTCTGGCCCTTTTGGGGCAGGGCAGAGCAGTGACAGAGTCAGTAGGGGCCCAGCCCTTGGGTCGGGCAGGGCACCAAACAAACAGTATGATCAGCTCTGGCCCTTTTGGGGCAGGGCAGAGCAGTAGCAGAGTCACTGGGGCCCAGCCCTTGGGTCGGGCGGGGCACCAACAAATAGGTCAATAAGCTCTGGCCCTTTGGGCAGGGCAGAGCAATAGCAGAGTCACAGGGGGGTGAAAGGGGGTTTCTGCCACCCGGCTATGGGTGGCAGGGGGAACGCAGGCCCACCCACTCCTCTGCATTCCAGCCCGGGGCCCTAGTAGCGGCTGTTGCCGCTAGTGACGGTCAGTGGGGATCCGGGCCGCAACACACTGATGGAGTGATCAGTGGGGATCTTGACCGACACACACGGCCATAGGCTCGGGGCCTTCTGCGGTCTGACTATAGTCAGCTGCCCCCGGGCTACTTCCAATCCCCCCTTCACTTCCTACCTGGTCCGCAGGGTCGTCCACCCTCATGGGCTCCTCCCAGTCCGGGCTAGGTGGTAGATCCGGGAGCACCTCTGGGCAGCTGGGCCAGGTCTGGTCCGAGGGTTCCTCCGGGCCATAGTAAGGACTGGGCAGCTTTGGTAATTCTGAGTCGTGGTGGCGGGGAGTTAGTTCTGGTGGCTCCGCATCGTAGCTGCTGCGGGGTAGCTCCGGCATCCCAGCGTCGTAGTTGCTGCGGGTTGGCTCCGGCAAGGCCTGATACCTGTCTCTGAGCTCCGCAGCCTCCCAGCGATGAGGGTCGGCCGGCATGTCTGCTCTGGCCGGCGCCCGGCTTTTATACTTCTGGGTCGCCGCCTGACCCTTTGGGGGGCGGGGCTTCCGCCCGGAAGTTCCGCCCTGGGGGATGATTGATGGGGCTCAACCCTCCCTGTGGAGGAGGGGAGCCACACCGCTTTGCTACAGGGCCACATATGCTCACATTCTCCACCATGTGTAATGGGGTCTCAACTTGTCACCACTGGTGCCTCCTGCTGGCTGCTCATGGAATTAGCTCTTGCAGTGCCCTCTGCATGTGGTGTCTCACCCGTTGTCTGCTCAGCTGATTTGAGAACCACGTTGCTCCCTGCTTGGCGGTGTCCACTTCAGGACACTGCCCTCTGGCAGTGCCCACTACTCCACTCTCAACCCCTTCTGGGGGGAGCGGTTAACGGCATTTCTTCAGCTTGCACCTGACTTAGTGGCCAACCACAACTCCAAAGTCTAGCCCCTCACCTCAGGGGCAAGTTGCAGTATGTCTTGGCCACACGCCTCTATGGCCAGGAGCAGTGCAAGGGGGAAGGAGGGAGATCTTCTAGCAGCAGCCTCTCTGCCCTTTTTCTCTCCCTTCTTGTCTGACTATCTTCCTTGGGCCACTTCCCCTTTGGCCTCTTACACATTCTTGGCCCTTCTAGTCAAGGGCTGCAGCCTGGCAGGTAATGGGCAGGAGTTCTCCTATGCCCCCCTCAAGCCTGCCCAGCACTGCTCTGTCCAAGGTGCTACCTCCTTACCTCAGGAGCCTGGGTTGCTAGTCAGGGAGAGACTGCCCTCTCCTTTGCTAGGCAGCCTTTATATAGGGCCCAACCCAGCCCTGATTTGCTGCATCTTTCTTTGCCCTGATTGGCTGCTGGTCTGCGCAGCCTCTCTGGCCTGTTCCAACCCCTTTTCTCATGGAGTGGGGCAGCCACCCCATTACAACCTCCAAGTGGTTTGGTTGACAATGTGCAACTTCACTTGTCTACACCTCACATGAACTATTTTCTGTGATGAGCTGCCTTCCATACTCATTTCATTAATGATAATAAAACTGCAAGTTTCCACATCACTGATTTTTTGAGTTAATTTCCCCCAGCTAGCTCTTTAAAGTTTCTTCTATTGATTCTAATGTGCAGCATAGAATGAATAGTTGCTTCAGAAACATCTACAGCTGCAGCATCTTGTAGGCGCCATCAGTTCAAAACAACTTTGACCCAAATTTGCTGTTCAAAATGCAAGTAATAGACTTCAATGATATTTTTTCTGCTCCCAGCTTTCCTTAGGGTTGATTCTTTTTGCCATGTTGCCTGTGTTATTTTGTCTGATGGCAGCTATTTGCAAACATAGTAAATCTGAAATCTGCTGTTATGTGAAGAAAAGACCACGTTTGGCATTTCATACTATCTAGTGTCTATATCATAGTTAGCCTTTCATCTTTTATATCTACAGCAAAAGCAATCTGGACTGATTGAGTTCTATATCCCATGTTCCAATTTCATAATATCTAGTCCTCCATTTGATTCCATTCCAACAGCAACTATCCATTCAAGAAGTCCAGGTTTATCTTCAATACCAGCTTTGCATTCATCCTCCACTTCTGGAATTTTTAACAACTGTGGGTATTGCAAAAATATTTGCCTCAAAATTATTTTTCCATGTAGGGAATCTGACAAATCTTCCAAGTTTTTTGTTACAGTATTTCCAAAAGGACTTGTTGCCATATTTGGTTTTGGTTTAATGTATTGAAAGATCCTAACAGCAGGTGTTCCTCATTTAGCCTGTCTTTGTCCATTTTTGTAATATTTTGAGAACTATATTATTGCCATATTTTCCAAAACTTCTGGACACTGTGCATACATTTCTAGTAAAGAAGTAACAGCAGTTTCTTCTGCTTCTCTGCTGTCAGCATGGATTGCTTGCCACTGTTCTGACTGAACATTACCTGATACAAATACCCTACTGTAATGACCCAGTGGCCATCTCTTCAAAATGTGAAATATTTCTTGGGCTGAGCAATCTAATTCACAACACTTTTTAGGGGGAAAAAAAGTACTGTAGTTTTTGCAGTATCATCATCCTTTATATTGTTACTTAAATCATTTTAAAACAATTCCTCAAAGACTCTCAGCCTGGATTCCCCTTTACTCTTACCCTTTTTTATGTAGTGATTTTATTAAGTACAGCATCAGTGGACAGGCCCAGGAACCTGTTAGTGCCAAATAGCAAGGGTCACAGACAGGATGCATAGAGGTTACAGGAATCTCTTGAGTCTGGTAGGTACATTTTAGTTCACCAAAAAACATAATGTGAAGTCTCAAATAAAAGCTGGTGTCACACTGATCATCAAGATCACAGCAAAACACGTACAGATATTGTCCAATGACTTGTGTATATATACTGAAAATATTTGTAAAGTCTGTGTTTATGCACCAGCAAAGGTGAAAAGTTTTCTGTCAGACAAGTGATGTTTATCCATCTGTTACATGTAAACTTGCGTATTGTCTCATTCTCAGTGAGTCTCCTATTACCAACCTGAACTGAATGCAAATGAAGTATTGTTAGAAATTTAGAAAGATGCAACCAGGAAGAGAGAAACAGCAGGAGTAGAAAACCTTAACCTAAAGTCCACTTCAGAGGTTTGCTCTACTATATATGGGGAGAGGGGGCAAAGAAGACACTCTTGAACCCTTCCCCGAGGAAGTAAATGGAAAGCAAGTTTGCTTTGTGAAAAAGGGGTCTCAACTAGGGTTGGCTGAAAGTGCTGGAGAGATCTTTGGATGAGATTAATTTCTTAAGACAGGTGGATAACCTGTTAAATTTAGTCTCTAAAAAGGGTGTTATGACTTTGACTCACGCATAACCACTGGTTTCCAGTATTCTTGCTCACTGTCACTTGAATCTCCCTTCTTTGATGATAAATTTATTCTTGTTTTCACTATAGATATTTCTCAGTGCTGTGCTGTTAAATAAAGTGGTGGTCCTGACTTGAATCTTGGGAACAGTGGGCCTGGTAATTTTGTGTGTTCAGTGAATTAAGGGCTGGATGCTACAGGGAATGCACCAGGAACTTGGGGCTTTGTTTGTGCCTATCATTACCTGTACAGAGAAAGCACGTCCTGGGGGGAGCCTGGAAGATAGTCTTGAGTTGCCAGAGCCTGGTAGTTTCAGGGAACTGATCCAGGGCATGCACAGAGAAGATTGCTTCATGCTAAGGGCATGAGCTTGTATTTCTGAATAGTGCTGCTTACCGGGATGTATGGAAGCTAATGGAATGTCAACATACAAATTCACTGTCACAATATTGCCAAAATATTCTGCTATCACTAATAAGTTCCTCATCAACACTATCAAGCACAGAAACATCAGGTGTTTGTTCCAGCCAATAATCACCATGGACATGTGGACTTCCATAGTGTTGAAACTCAGCATGATACCAGAAGTCCTTAAGATTGAAATTCAGACAAATTACTTTATACAAAAATCAGCCCAATCTTGGAAGAACCATGAAACAATTAATGGATTTTCATTAAGGAGTTCTGAATGCTTGTTTGTTATGTTTTCTAGCATTAAGTAATCTATATCTAGATCTAGCAGTCAATACAGTTCAGGCCAGCGCAAATCAGCTGCACTTAATGAGAAGAACAATGTCAGGGGTCACCATGTTCAGGAGCTCCTTGCAACACCTGTGCCAGTAGGAGTTAGTGCAAATGAGCTAAAGGAAAGTCTGAAAACAGAGGCCGCATTTGCCCAAAAAATAATGTTTTCCAATCATCTCTGATGGGTACTAACACATAATGTGTTTCTTTTTACATATCCTGTTCCCCACTGAGGTGTGGCCCATTGCATTGTGGAGTAAATGGCAAAAAATTGACATCAAGGATTTTTAGCAAAGCTCTCATCCTATAATGCACCAAATGTTTGACATAGTCAAATTGACTTGTCAGCCTTAATTCTTGCTGAGCCTAAATCTGCTGCTCCAGTGGGAAATAGCTTTGGAAATGCCATAACAATGATGTCCAGCAGTCTTAAACTCATTGATGGTCCCTGTGGAGATTTCTGACCATGCTGTAGGCTCATTTTCCGTATGAACTGCATTTGTTGTTTGTTCGGTTAGCTGATGGAGTTGCCCTGATGAGGCAGCTAATGTAATCAACTCTTGTTCAATTTCAGCTGCCTGTAATTGTGGTACTTTTGTAGTTGATAGGTCTCTAAATGCATCACCATCTTCAGGGAGCCATGACAGACTGTTTTAATTGATTTCTATATCTCTGTATTAAATATGTTTTTAGCTACAAAAAAGCATTTTTTACTCTTTGACAATTAACAAGGAAGTCAGCACATCTATCTTTTGTATTGCCATGCAATGTGAGCATTGAAGGTAGTGAGTTGAATGACTGCTGAAGAGGCCTTGATGAAGTGTTCCTTCAAATGCTGGTGAGAGAGAGAGAGTAAGCTTGATCGTGAAATCTTTAACTTCAATCTCAGGATTTTAAAAGTTGGCCATGAGCATACCTATCCTTCAGCTCTAGCACCCTGCTTCTGCCCCTTCATTCCTCAAACCGGATGTTCCCATGCTGCTGGAACACAGAAAGAGTATAGACCCTGAAAAGATTCTCACAGTATTGTCAGAGTTTGGTGGCATATGGATCAGATTTTCAAAGGCATTAGACGCATAAGGATGCAGTTTGTGCCAAACTCCATTAGATGTTTTCATAATGGCAGCTCAGGAACCACCTAATGTCTCTCTGGGCCCAGTGCCCTAGTGTCTATTCACCGGCCATTCAGCATATATTAGCATTTTCAAAGCACTTTAAATATTGCCAGTATTTCATATCTATGGCTGTAAGATTCCCAGCCTATACTTTAGTTCAGTCCCTTCCTCTGCCAGCTGCAAGGATGCAATTGGAACTTTTTGTTCCACCTTTGAAGCAGAGTCAGAGTGTGTAAGCAGCACTTTCAGACTAGTTGAGAACGTATGTATCTCACTAGCATGGGCTATAAACAGGTGTGCTGGGAACAAGCCTAACACCTGCTACCTGCCATGCTGTGCATCAGGGAAGGACTAGCCACAGAGGTGATGGGGTACAGGGGAAATTCTTGGGAAGCAGAGGGTTTGGGGAGGATCAGGATCATGGTAAGGGAGGAATGGCTCAGATGGTGAGGATCAGCGGAGGTACCTGGTACAGGCAATTCAGCTTTTTCTTGAGGTGAGGCCTGCAGAGTCTGCCTTGGCTTGGTGATCTTGGAGGATACTGCAGCTGTAATGGAGGAGCAGAGTCCTTCTTGCTAGACATGAGATGGGGCCAGGCCAGAGCAGAGTTTCAGTTGCTGTTGAAGGGCTATGTCAGTAGTTGGACAGGGCTGTTGTCCTCCTTCTGCTGCTGCATCTGGAGGTGGTGGTGTCAGAGTTACACAGGAGCTTGATGGTGTTGGGTCTGAGCAGGCTTGCTGCTGAATGAGTGAGAGAAACACATTGAAAATGTACATTCTGGTTTCCTGTGGAATGGAACCTAACCCGGGGGGGCAGGATCCATAGGCACAAGCCTGAGTGCTGTGTGGCAATTACAGACAGCAGAGATTATTTTAACATTGCTTTGCTGGGCCTGTGAAGTAGGGGAAGAGGGAAATCAGAGGGCCTGGGAAGAAGAGTGGTGGATGGCCCTGATGTGGGTTTCCGGAAATGTCGTCCATTCCTATCCTCTCCGTAACTCCTCTCTTCCTCTACAACGACATGCAGCAACTTCATCTGTTCCTGCAGCAGCTGCCACAATTTTTTTTTTTACTCTTCTTGATGCCTCTCCAACACTCACCCACAGTATTGACTATGTTCCACAGTTTCCCCCCAAATCTCTGGCATTGCCAGCCACTCTGTGCCCAGCCAGGGACTTGGCATGCTTGGTTATGAACTCATTGATCATTTCAACCATACCTGCAGAGAAGCTGGTGCTCTACCCAGTCTGCTGCTACCTTCTCCTGTACTGTGGTGTTAACCTGTCATTTTCTGAGCTGGGGCATGAAAAAGAGTATAGAAGTAATTTGGCACATGATATTAATCAGCTCATGATGTCTTCTCATTAGCTTTGTTTCTCCAATTCCTGACTTGTAGGAAACATGGCTGTAGGTGTCTAACGGAAGGCAGCCTGTTCCTTTAAAAATGTCATTTTTATGGCACCTAATATCAGCATCTCATAGTGAGTGTATGACTGTGATGTCTTAGGTCTTAAACCTGGGCCTAGAAGTCCCCAGACAGCTACTGCATCCTGGCCTCCTGGGTTGAGAAACTAGTAGGACTATAGCCTCAGCCAAGGCATCCCTCACTCGAGCCCTGATTAGACCAATC
The DNA here is from genome assembly GCF_003597395.2 of Chelonoidis abingdonii. Classification (NCBI taxonomy): domain Eukaryota; kingdom Metazoa; phylum Chordata; order Testudines; family Testudinidae; genus Chelonoidis; species Chelonoidis abingdonii. The sequence goes on along the minus strand of NC_133769.1, from coordinate 65,211,953 downwards.
TGTGGAGCTGGATGATCCTCTATGTTATTTAGGCAGAAGAAGGCATGGAAAGTTTGTCTAAGCAACAAGGTAATTTCCTGTTGTGGCTGAATTGGACCCTGCTTGTACCTACCTCCTGCACTAAAACCTGTTCCTGATTCCTGCTCCGCTCTTGCCTTATCCCTGCCTTCACTCCTGTTCCCATCATGCTCCTGACCGTGCTTGATCCTTGCATCTCCTCCACTTCCTGCCCTTACACCTTGTCTCCAATCATCAGTTACCAGTCCTGGCTCTGACTCCTGACCCTGATTTTGACTTGAACTTGGCATTTGATATCTGATCTCAGCTCCAATCCTCAAATTCGATTCCTGGTTTTGACTCTGGCTTGACTCCTGGCTCTAGTGCTGACCCTTGGCTTCATTCCCCAACCTGAACACCTGCTCTGCCCACTAGACTTGACTCTTGCTCTGACTACTAGGCCAATGTGACCCGGTATGCCTGGGGCAGCCCACACTAAAAATGCCAAGGTTGGGGCAGGCTGCAAAAGCGAAAGCAGATACTCCCCAAAATGGTGATTAACACTGAAGTTAAATTCACGAACCAGTCATAAACTGTACATCTGAGCTCCCCACACTGGTTATCAGGAACCTAAAAAAGGAAATCACACCTTGCTACTCATCACTGAACATAGCCAGCATATTGGCAGTGGCATACATTGCAAGCCTGCAACGATTTTCATTAAACCTTTCTGTTCCCAGGAGCTTAAATAAAGCTTTATTACCATCGCTTCATTTACCACTTGCTCCAATTAAGAGCCCAAAGCAGTGCATGCTCTTACATCCAGAAATCTTTTTGATCTCCTCTTCCAGCTTGGAGTAGTATTCAGCCTTCTCCCAGTAAGCCTTTGCCAAACTGTCAGAATTGTCTTCCCACCAAACTGTAACATCTACTATGATTGCATTATCCTCCTTCACAAAAACAACATCCGGCTTTTGCAGATTTCCTTCCCTATTTCTAAGATGTGGTTCCACCAATGCTCTCTATCCAATCTTACTTGCTTTATCAATCACAGCTTTCACTATCTTATTGTCTTTTAATTCAAGCATCTTTGGTCTTATAACACTGCCCAGATATATCTGGGATGGTCACCCTAACCTTCCCACACCATCTACACAATGCATTGGCTTTCTCTCTCCCTCTTGCTAAAGTCTCCCTTGTGGGATATATATTTGCTCTCATTTGTTACATTCTTAAAGTAATTAATACCCATCCTGTGACATTTTAAACTATTGCACCTAGAAAAATCCTCGTCCTTCGACTTCTTAGGGGTAGGAGGAGCAACACTATTAATTAAGATCTTAACCACCAGACTTTCTCTGGCATAAATATAGGATAAATCAGTCCAATTATCTCTCAAGATTGTCTCCTCCATTTATGAATCAACATATTTGGAATCTGCACACTAAATTTTGTTAATGCTCACCCACCATCTCTACCTCCAGCATAAAATAACCCATCTATGGTTCACCGAGGAAGGTGTAAAATATTCTTAAGCTTCCTCACCGAAACAAGCAAATTACTTAAAATATAAAAAGGGAACTCAACTAAAAGAAATTATAGAATAGTCTAGGTAACATATGTTTGTAAAATCACCAATTTTGGGGCAGGTTTAAGGGGAGCTCTACCTAGACTGTTGCATCACTCAGTCAACTTAGCCTCTAATGACACATTGCCCACCCCAATCCAAGGGTTGATTTGCTGATCCCAAATATTTTTCAAACTGACCTGGCTGCACATTGTCAATAATCTCACTATCTAGCTTCCAATTCTCTTTAGAATTAATTACATAGGTCTTAGGAAGAATGAGAGGGTTTCACATACACCTCTACCCCGATATAATGCTGTCCTCGAGAGCCAAAAAATCTTACTGCCCTTATCGGTGAAACCACGTTATATCGAACTTGCTTTGATCCACAGGAGCACGCAGCCCGCCACACCCATGCACACATTTGTTGTGCAATTACTATACAAAACCTTCAACTTCTATAAACTGTCCTCTAACCCCAAACCTCTTAAGGCCATATATACTATGCCCATGTCCAATAGAATCAAAGGCTTTGGCCAAATCAACAAAAACAATAGCTAACTCATCCCCATTCTGTTTAGCTCCTTTAATTAGATTATCTAAAATAGAAATAGTCTTCTCACACCCTGAGGGAGAAATAAAACCCTTTTTGTCTATTACGTATTTTAACTACATTGGTCAGCCTCTTAGCTAAGATTTCTGTATACAGTCTAATCCATACCAATTCAATGGTCTCCAAGAGGACAATGTATCTAATTCTTCTGGATCCTGTAACTTGGGGATTAAAATATTCTATTTTCTTTAAAATAATCCAGGATTTGCATATTTAAAAACCAAATATTAAAAATTTTAGTGGGAATTCAGGAGTCCAAATTAAAAAATTCCCAAAGATCATTAATTGTTACCGTGTCAGGGCCCAGAGCACTAATTTTCTGAATAGCTCACAAGGCCTCCTTGACTTCCTCCATAGAGACTGGACTCATTATTAAATTATCAGCCCATTCCTCTACTGGGGGCCAACATATAATACTACCATGTCCTATGTTTATCTAACATTCCTACATAATATTGCTCAGTCTCAATCAAGGGGATACTACACTTGGCTTTATCTGGTTTTGCCATAAATATTCATGCCAATCTTATCTTTATCAAACAACTGCTGATAAAATTTTATCATTGGGCCTTTTTTGTAGTATATCTTCAAGTCAATACAGACTGCATCTTTCTATCTTAATCCCCCTTATTTCTTAACCGATTCCCCTCACTATTTATCTCCCGTTCCTCAATACCCTTACCTTTATCAGCATCTACCAGTAGTTTACATAATTCCTCTATCATCCCCCAACCAACAGAAGCCATTTGAGCTTCTCTCAATTGTAATTTGATTTCATACAAACTATCTAAGATCTGCTCAGCCTTTCTACCTTCTCTACATAATGTAGCCACCTTATCCACCAATGGTGCTCCCTAAAAGGAAGAATCTTTTTCCCTAGGGGTGGAACCTCTAAAACACAACCACTAACTACTTTATTACTTAAAACACTAGTTACAATATCATTCCTAACCTCTTATTGGCCAACTCTCTTCTTTTATCTGAAATTTGTTTTAGTTTTAGTCCCTAGTTCACTTTCAATATATTTATTAATATTTCTCTTAGCAGCATATTTATTTTTTAGCTGAGTAAGAAGTTCAATTTCTTGTTCCGTCCACATTCAAGAGTGAATGGACCCACTAACAATCTTACTTTCCTTCCTTTGTTCACTTCTGACTGTAGGATGCCTTTATCTAGTATGTTGGCTCAGTCCTGACCTGGTTGGAAGGCAGATCCACAGAGCAAACAGGCATAACTCCTCTCCAAGCTGGCTACCTCCTTGGGTGCACACTTGGGGCAGTGGCAAGCAATGTTATGGAATTGAGAGTGTTTGCCACATTTTTTACATACAACTCTAATGGCCATACTCTTGTGAACCATGTTGATATATTTAGTCCATTTACCAAAGGTTGCTAAAATCTGTGGGCATATAGGACAATTACAACATTCAATGGGATATTCTAGACCAAAAAAAATCCATCTTTCTGTTAACTTCTAAGATCAAACCCTGTCCTCCCTCCCTCCAGCGGGAGACTCAAGACCCATGCAGAGACCCAGTGCAGTCCTGGTCAAAAGAACTCTAGAACTAGCGTCTGGAGATAGACCAGGAAACCTAGGACCGGGATCAGGGCGTTGACCCGATGCCAGAGCATGGATGAGACTAGCTGATTGAGCACCAGTGCTCTCCCTCGCAGATAAAGGCACTGGAGTAGTCCTATCCACCTCCACAGCCGTTCAGACACCCTGCCCTCCAAACCTTGCCAGTTATCAGGTGGAGGAGGATGCATGGTGGAAAGGTAAATGCCGAGATAGACCAGTGGACCCACTCTCCATCATATGGCCTGAAGCATTGGCCTTTGCTACGACCTTGTAGTCCGTGCTGAGGAGTGAGATGGGATGCCAGTTCCAAAGGTCACAGAGGTCCCCCTTCTTCAGCAGCAAGGTGTTCATGGCTCACCTGCATGACAAAGGGGGGACTCCACTCCCCAAGGACTTGGCCCAGATGGTGACAAGGTCCAGGCCAAGGACGTCCCAGAACATGTGGTAGAACTCCACAGTCAGCCCATTCATGCCTGGAGATTTATTAATGGGCATGATATGGAGGGCTTCTGAGAACTCAGCGCGTGCGACTGGATCTGGCTAGAGCTACCTCTCACTCTGGCTGACTGTCAGGACTTTATCCCACAGTACTTTGCAGGTGTTGGCTGGATCTGGGGAGAAGAGTCTGGCATAGCAGGTCCTGGCCCTTCCATGCATCTCTTCAGGACCCGTGAGGGCAGTGCCATCATCTGCCAAAAGGCAGGGGATGTGCTTCTCAGCCCCCATCTTTTTCTCTAGGGCATAGAAGAAGCGAGACCTGTGATCCACCTCTTGAAGGAAACAGATGTGGGATCGAACGAATGTGCCCCGGGTTTGATGGTCCTCAAGGACCCAGAGCGCCTCCTGCTTCTCCCAGCACGTTGAGCAGAGGGATGGATCTCTAGGGCTGGTGGCCAGATGCCTCTCCAGCTCCAAGACCTCCCACTCCAACTGCTCTATCACCACATCCATCCACCAGCTAGCGCTCCAGGTGTAGTCATGGCAGAAGAGCTGGGCACACACCTTCCCCACACTCTACCACGGCTGAGTCGAGGGAATGGCGAACCTCTGTCCTTGCCAGGCCAGCCAGACCTCCCAGAAGGACTCCATGAAGCCCACATCCTTCAGCAAACTGTTATTAATGAGCCAGTAAGCCAGCTCAGGAGGGGGCAGTAGAGGGAAACTCTAAGGGGCTGGGACAGGGGAACACGAAGGCCACCACCTGAGGGTCATTAGACAGAAAGGGGATTGAGATGTCCCCAGGGGTGGCAGCAGCATGGGAAGTAGAGGCGGGAGAAGGAAATTAGCTGCCTCCCTCCAACAGGGGGCACCCCCAATGCTTCAGGCCTCAGCCGCATGGCACTGACTGTTGCTGAAGTGGGCTCGGCAGCCACTAGTGCGGTGTTGACCATGGCTGAGCAGTTGGATGATTCTGGGAGCTCCCCAAGAGTGAGAGTGGGAGCAGCAGCTGGGGGAAGGTAAAGGGGGGTGCGTGAAGCTGCCCAGATCGAGGCCTGCTGACAGAGGGTCAGACCCAGGGCTTTGATCTCCTTGAAAATGGAGGAGAAGTCTCCACCCACTACCCCGAGGGCCTCCCCACCGGCATCCGAAGCAACACTTCCCCTGAACAAGGACCCAGCCCTCTAAGGTGTTATCAGAGGGCTGGCTAGAAGGGGTAGGGCCAGGGGTTAAGGGCAATGGTATGGGGTGTTGGGAGGGTAGTGGGGGGGCAGCATGGGGAAGGGAAAGCTCCCCCTAGGGCGGGACCTTTCCCATGCCTGGTGGTAACCCTGCTGGACTGCACACAGGGGCCTTGCCTTAGTCCTCTGGCCCTTCCTGCCAGCTGGGTGGGGGTCTCCCCCCCTGCGTTAGAGGGGACAAGAGGCATGGCAGCAGCAGAATCCACCCTGAGCCCATTGCCACCGCTGCAGGTGCCCCAATGGGGGTGATGGCAGGTGGTTCAGCAGGAGTGGGCGAGGTGGTAGCCACAGAGGACAGGTGGAGGAGGGGCAGTGCCTGATGGGACCCACCAGCCTTTCCCCCTGCCATAGTCAGTGGGGATGGGAAATGAGCACCGGAAGGGGGGGAATGGAGAAGGGGGCTGAAGGTCGATCACTCCTCCGCGCTAGGCTGCAGGTGGAAGAGGAGGGCACCAAGAGAAGGGGGAGAGCACAGGGACACCTATCGAGGCAGGGAAGGAGGGGTGCAGTCACCAACACTAGATGGAATTACTGGTCTCTAGCTGCTCTAGGGGAAGAAGGGGACTATAATGCCATTGGGGAGTGTGGTGAATATCGGGGGTTCAACATAAAAGGCGGGGCACAAGCATGTAGGAGGGGGACATGTGCGCCTGGAGCAAGGGGGCTAGCTGGGATAAGGGTACTGTGGAGGGAAAGGAGAGAAACAAACAGGCTGGGGGCAGGGCAAGCAAAGGAAAAGGACTAGCTTTAGGAGTGGCCAGTGAGGTTAATCACAGGTAGGGCGGAGCTGGGTTCTGTCAGTCAACAGGATGCTTCGGGGGAGTCTTGGCAGGATTAACCCGAAGTTTCATGGCAAGGCACCCTGTTTATATAGTGATTTTTTTTCCACTGGGACCAATGAGTTTTGCACCGTTATGCTGTAATTAATTGTTGTTGGACGAGTCTGTGTTTTTTTAAATTATTTTTTTATTGTTTTTATTATTTTTTCTAGGGGATTACACCATGCTGGTTATTATTACAGCTATTTTGATCCAATTGATAGGTGTTTATTTTATCTTTAGAGTCATTAATTTGCCCTTTTTTGACATTTCACTAGAGGTGTGTTGTAATTTTCTGGTGCTCTTGCATTTGTTCTTGGTTTCTTCATAGAACATTTGGTTCGGCGATGGCCTTTAGACTTATCTTCTAACACACGCATTCCTCATTCATACACACAACACAATTGATTTACACAGGACATTTGAACAGGAATGTCAAGCTGTTTTTCTTTTGCATAACAATCATTGCATTTTTTTACTTATTTTAAAATGCTAATCCTACAACAAAGTGGGGAACCTAGAAGGTCTATTACTGCCTTGAAATTAGCTCAGGCCTGGTCTACACTACGCGTTTAAACCGATTTTAGCAGCGTTAAACCAATTTAACGCTGTACCCGTCCACACTACGAGGCCCTTTATATCG
>NC_133769.1:65185900-65203262 GCF_003597395.2 Chelonoidis abingdonii | reverse complement strand
CATGGTTGCTATGCTATGGTGTCTGCCAGGGCAATCCAGGGAAAAAGGACACAAAATGATTGTCTGCCGTTGCTTTCCCGGAGGAAGGAATGAGCGCTGACATTTACCCAGAACCACCCACGACAATGATTTTTGCCCCATCAGGCACTGGGATCTCAGCCCAGAATTCCAAGGGGCGGGGGAGACTGCAGGAGCTATGAGATAGCTACAGAATAGCTACCCACAGTGCAATGCTCCGGAAATCGACGCTAGCCTCGGACCATGGACACAGGCCACCGAATTAATGTGCTTAGTGTGGCCGCGTGCACTCGACTTTATACAATGTTTTACAAAACCGGTTTATGTAAAATTGGAATAATCCTGTAGTGTAGACGTACCCTCAGACACAGATTCTAGCTAAAGCATTTCTACCCGTGGCCCATTAGGTCATTCCTTTTTGCTATTCAAAAAGAGTGGCTGGCAGGATATGTTTAGATTATTTGCCAATACATTTAATATATGCTACATTACAATTTTTTTCTTTTAAATTATACAAAATACAAACAAAATCCTGCTACTACAATAGGAAGGAGAAAGGGGGGAAACTGCTGCAAGGAGACTGGTAGACAAGGCAGAGAATGGGAAAGTCCACTTGCTGAAAGCAGCAGGAGAGGTAAGGGCCAGTCCAAGGGGAGGGAGGAGGCACATGCATCTACGTGCACTTGTAGACGCGGTTCTCTGCTGGCTGCTGCTACAGGCCCAAGTGGTGGGAAGAGAGGCGAGGTAAGCAGCTGAGTCCCAGAGTAAGGTGCGGAGGCAGATGGTAAGTGGGAGTGGTGGAGGGGGCAATGGTGGTGGTGGTAGGGGTAGCGGGGACAGATGGACCAGAGGCCAGGCTCCATGCCATATCCCTGTCTCCCCACAGCAACAGTCAAGAGCTCCACCACAAGAGCAAAATTGGAACGTTACTCAGTCCTTCAGGAAGCCCCCTCCATGGTGTATTGTGGGGTTCCTGCCCACTCCCCCAGCAACCAAGGTCTCCTTCTTCCTCTTCAAGGTATCAGCAGGCTCCCAAGCAGCAGAGGCAGCAGCACCACCAGGCAGTCCAGTAACCAGGCAGGAGGGACCCCTCAGGGTATCAGCAACAGCAGGCGCAGGGTCCCTTAGTCCCTCTCAGGGGAGCAGGCCAGCAGGCTCCCCCCACCCCTCCCAAGGAGCAGCAGCACCTAGGGAGGCCACTGGCCTGCAAGGCAGCAGAGGGGGGAGGGGTCTGGCTCAGATGAGAAGCTGAAGCAAAAGAGCCCTGGGCCTAGCAGCAGTAGCTCCACACCCGCAAGAGTGTCCTCATATTGGGGCCTCCCAGGCTCCCACTTCTAAAGGACCCTCTCCCAGCATGTGGGGAGGATCTGCAAGGTCCAGGAACTCAAATAATTACAGGGGACAACCAAAAATGTAACCGGGACAGTTGTGAAGGTCAAAGGGCCAAACCGAGGGAACCTGAATGGGAATTTGAGCAGAGAACCTCAGACACCACCCACTGCTCCTCAAAGGTGTCAAGGGAACCAGCAGACACCACCCAGAGGAACTCCACCTGGATATGTGAGCAAAGGCAGGATCAGAAATAGGCCCCACAGTCACAGGAAATCACCTCAGCCAACTTCATCTCTCTGGTCTTATAGATGGCTACTTTGTCCAGCACTAGGAGGAGGTTGACAAGGAGGTTCCATGACTTTGTGCATGTATATGAAAAGGTGAGGGGGAAAGTGCAGCTAGAAACATAAAAGGATGTTTAAGAGGAGCCAGAACAGGGGCTGTAACCTGGCACACTCCAGGTACACGTGCATCAGGGTCTCCATCACACCGCAAAAGGAACAGGCATTGGGGATGGGGGTGAACCGTGCCAAGTACACGCCCATGCTTGTGGCTCCTTGGAGGAGCTGCCAACTAATATCCCCAGCAGGCCTTGGGACTAGGGTGGAATATAGGCTGGCTCACCGGGGTTCCTCATCCTCAAGAGGTGGTAATAGATCCCGCCACTTCGTATCACAATGGGACACGAGGGTGAGGAAACGAAGGATGTGGAGCACGAGCATGTACAGATGGTTCCTTGGTGTGGTCCAGAAAAAAACCAGCTGCAAGTCATGCAGCTGGCTTATGGTGTATGAGTGGGACGGCCAGGGGGACTCATGGGGCAGAGGCCCAATGAAAAGGTCCAGAGGGCCCAGGGTGCAGGGTGGGTGGGGAGTATCCTCCCGCATGACCCAGTCGAGGTAAACCTGAGCAGTGGGCAGTAAGGCTGCCCTCACTTCCTGAAGAACGTGACAGGGAGTATGAAGGGTGAAGATCACCATGCACTGAGTGAGCATCAGGGGATCCACCCAGTCTCCCTGCTTGTAGTACAGGAGGTCTCCGATTCTGGTGACTGCTGCCAGGACCAGCCTCCGGCATACGGAGGAGGACTCTGTCACCTGCACACGAAGTTGGGGATTGTGTAGCAGGGGCTCCGCAAAGAGATCAGCCCCATCAGCGGCTGCCATGGACCTGGTTGCTGAAGCCAGCTTCCAGGTCTGAAGGAGGTCCTGGTGAAAGACTGGCAGCCCAGAGGGGTCTTGCGGAAGACCTCTCAGATGGAGATAAAGGAGCTGCCAGTCATATCGGAGCCTTCAGAAGTGGCACAGGAAGGCATGCGCCAACATGCTCCAAGTTGGACTACTGCACCACAGAGTCTTCTGTGCAGGGCCCAGAGGTGGAAGACATGGACCTCAGTACGCAAGCATGTCAGGGCCTGTCCTCCCTCCTCCGGGGGGGATGGAGAACCCCCACAGAGACCCAGTGCAGTCCTGGCCAAAAGAACTCCAGAACCAGCTTCTGGATAGCAACCAGGAAACCCCGCAAGAGGGTTCTCGTAAGCTGACATTTTAGCCCTAGAATGTTAAAGGCTCTTTTTCCTACAAGCTGAGATGGGGTTACCTCAGGACACCCTGAATCCCATTAAGGGCTGTGAGACCTTTAAAATCCCTCCTCTGGGGAGAGCAAAGAGGGAAAGAGAGACAAGCTACTGCCAAACTAGTAGCAGTAGGGAAACATGTTTTTCCTGGTTGAGAGGCTGTGTGCCTTCCCACAGGGGAACAGCCAAACCTGAGTGCCTGCTAGGGGAAGGACTGACACCCCAGGGGAAACAACAGGAGAACATCCTTCCCCAAAGAGGAGGCAGGGAATGGTATCCCCTTTTGGTTTTGTGTTTGAGACTGTTTCCTTTTTGTTTAGTGAAGGCTCACCCCTTAGGCTGACTCTGGGACCTACCCTGAAAACACAGCTGAAGGAGCACAGAAGAGGGAAGGCAAACACTGATCAGAGTTGGAGTTAAGTTACTTCAGGCCTGCCATCGCCAGAGGAGGAAGTGCTAAGCCTGGCGAGATGAAGGAGATGCCTTGCCACAATACATAGAAAACATTCTTAATTTCGATACAAAAATGATACATGCATACACATAGATAATCACATTCAGTAAATCATAATCTTTACGATGATATCTCACATGACCTATTTTGCATAAAATACATTATGATTATGTGATCACAATATTACTGTGAAGAATATGGGGTGCAGCATTACACATGCATGGCAAAAAGCTTACCAGAGGTTTGTTTCAGTCCTTTAAACTGCAGCTGGGTTTCCTTTGTGGTTACAAGTTCATAACTGTCTTAGATTCAGAACCAGAACAACCGTGAATAGTTCAGGCTTCCCTGTATTCAGGTCAGGTCTTTGGCTTTGGCCTCATTTAACAGATGAGCAGCAGACAATAGTCTTCTCCCAGGGGTGGGTTAGTTTCTAAAGGCTGGGTTTATTCATAACTGAAGGTGGAGAATTTGCATTCACCTCCATCTAGATATTCCCCAGGAAAAACACTTCGGATTTTTTTGAACAAAAATTGTTTTCTTGTCTGACGCTGTTCAAGATAGTCTTCTGAATTCCCAAATCTCACATCAGTCACATCTCCCAGCTCAAGAGGTTACAAGCAATTGCAGCCCACAATACTATATAAACCACTCATTTAGTACAGTGGACCCCAAAGATATTTTAACTTAATTCAGTAAGGTCTCCCAAAAATGCAGGAAACTGCCATGTCTCTCACAGGCTCCTCCTTTGGAGTCTTGCATTCCCAGCACTTCTTGTGCTGTTCAGGGAGATGATTTGGTGCAGACAGTGCTCTGCGACTTTGTATTCCTTTTGCCTGGTTTGGGATGATTGGGGCCCCCTGCCATTCTGCAACTGCATCCAACTTTAAACAGCATTTCTTATATGCTTTGTAGCAATTCAGCTATAACAGCAATCTGTCAAGGTCTCCAGGGTTTTCTTGTCAACTACAATTGCTTTGATAACTATGTTATTTGTAAACAGTTTACCAAACTATCTCATTTTGGAGGGGAACTTATGGCGAATGCACCACTAACCGCATTGATCAGATGGCTCCATCAGCTTTATTTTACCCTTTATTGCTCACAGTCAAAGCATTGATTGACTCTTCTGGCACCCAATTACACTAACTTTTCCTGTAGCTTGTTTCCATTCCAGCATTGAATAGGTACTTGACTAACATGATCAGTGTGAGAGATTTTCTTTAATTTACTACTTTCCTACTTTAGTCTGAAGCCCAGAAACTCCTTAGCTGATCAAATCTCTGCATGGATCATGTGCTTCTTCCTTTTGGCATCAATTATCATGTCAGCTAGGGATTCAGTTTAATAAAACATTATCTCTGCTTAATACTCTCCAGTTCAGCTTTTACCTGTTAAGTAACAAGCAAATATCTTGCATTAAAAGTATTTTTTGGTTATATAAGAATAGTTGGTATAGTCATAGTTAAAATTTTGTTTCAAATGGGTTTCACCTTGATGAGCTTTAAAGTAATATTTCTCCAAGATTTAGTCTTCAGAAGATAAGTTGTCAGAACTATGACTCCATTCCAAAACAGGAATGTTATTGTAATTGCCTTGTTTGCAAGAAGAAAAAGAGCATGCATTTGTTTTGAAATCAGCAGAGCAGCTGAATATATTTTTATTTTTCTGATGAATGAAGATTTGAGTGACTGGTTTTGTTGTGCTAGGGTTTTTCCTGTTAGTTATTTTTATAGTGGGAGTTGTACTGAATTTTTCATCAACTGGTGACAATGTCTTTTTTAATACACTTGATCCACAAAAGTTCATTTTGTATCTGAATTGCTAATATATTTCTGGGGAGCGGGAGTGACTAGACCAACAGTTGTGGGTGGAGAAAAGGGCTAGCCGCAACACAAGAACTGAATTCTAAGAAAGAGGCTGTAGTTCTGACAGAATAAGATGATAATTTGATTTCAGTATTAGGCTATTTAATTAGACTCAAATTATAGCTATGAGTGACTGACAAAATCCTCTAGTTGGAATTTATTACTAAATAGACTATCACCATCTTGGACTCTTAACATTTATATAAGGATTAATAATGTTTTTGATATTAATTTGATTTAACTCTAATTCAGTGTTGACTAACTAGTTTGATTGGTATTTGATAGTGTTTTGCAGTTTGGTCAAGTATTAATGGCTTGGCTTAGTTTTGCTGTTTTCTTGATCTGACTTTAGTTTGAGTTATAATAAATCTTATAAAATAGAAATTGATCTCATCATAGTTCCCCCAATAAACAGTCTGGTTTCCAGAACTCTTGAGGATCTAAGAGTGAATACTAGCCAGCCAACTTACAAGCTGGCCAAATTTCCCTATAAATCATTGGTTTTCACAGCTAGCTAGTGTGTGCCCTAGTGGCTGTTTCAGGTTGTCTGGCTTTTCCATTGTTGTTTGAGGCAAACTTTCAAGCAGATATAATACATGTTATACTTGATCCAGGCTGAGACTCAGGACTGTCCTTAGGCATATGCAGCATACACGACTGCGTAGGGCATCCAAAAATTTGGGAAACCACTGGGACAGCAGGTAAGAGTGTGTTGGCTCCCACGCACTCAGTGCACACTGCAGTCTCCTTCGGGTCATATTCACAGAGTCAAATGCACTGGTGTCAAGGTTCCTTCCCCACTCTAAATTCTGAGAGGTGGGGATCCACATGAAAGATTCCCTAAGATTATTTTTACCAGGGTTTAGGTTAAAAAACATTCCCAAGGCACAAATTTCACCTTGTCCTTGAGCAGTATGCTGCCACCACCACAGACAAAGAATCAGGGAAAGGACCACTTAGAGTCCTATTCCTCCAAAATATTCCCCAAGACCTACATCCCCTTTCCTGGGGAAGACTTGAGAATAAGATCCTCACCAATTGGTACAGGTGAACACACACCCAAACCCTTGGATCTCAAGAACAATGAAAAATCAATCAGGTTCTTAAAAGAAGAATTTTAATTAAAGAAAAGGTAAAAGAATCACCTCTGTAAAATCAGGATAGTAAATCCTTTACAGGATAACAAAAGATTAAAAAAACACAGAGGATTTCCCCTCTAGACAAAACTTTAAAGTTACAAAAACAGGGATAAACCTCCCTCCTAGCACAGGGAAAATTCACAAGCTACAACAAAGATAATCTAACACATTTCTTTGCTATGACTTACTATTTCTGCAATATTAGATGCTTAGTTCAGATATGGCTTAGGGAGATGTATTTTCCCTGCCCTGGTTCCTTGCTGACTCCGAAAGAACAAAGAAACACAAAACCAAAAAACCTTCTTCCACAGATTTTAAAGTATCTTCTCCCCTTATTGGTCCTTTTGGTCTGGTGCCAACCAGGTTATCTGAGCTTCTTAACCCTTTACAAGTAAGGAGGGATTTTATGCTACCCTTAGCTGTATGTTTATGACAGGTGGTGTGGTGCATTCTACATGAGAGGGTATGGGGGTCTCCGCAGAGAACTGTGACTTTCCACCGCTGTGAAGTGGGCAGCTCGGTATCCTTTGTGCCTCATCCTTCTTCACCAGGGCTGCCGCACTGTCTGCTGCGTACGAAGCTCGGTGTGTGTCAGCAATGGGGGAGGAGGCGGGGTTCTTCTGGAGGTTCGTAGGTGGGGGTGGTGTCTGTTCCCCAAGTTGGGCATAGGGGCACCAATTTAATAATACTGTGTAGGGCCCCATAAATCCTAAGAACAGCCTTGCTGAGACTACTGAAGTATTGTTGTTCAGAAGGTTTTGGTTATGGCTGTTGAGATTAATACTAATGTCATGGCAACAGATCTTTACCATCTTCCTGCACTGGCATAGGAACAAGATGTCCTAGTTCATTTCTGTCCCTATATCCGGCAGTGACTGGAGCAATATGAGCTCGTTTGGTACAATTGTGACATGCCATGTGTCATGCTTGCTGGCTTTTCTCCGTACTTCCTACTCACCATCTGCTTCCTTCCTCATTGAAACAAAGCAGCCAACATGTCACTTTGTTCTTAGCTCCTGGACCATTTAAGCTGATGTTAATCTGGCCCTGTTATCCAACTATTTTGTTTTTCCTGCCTATGTACTGAGCATATGTTTCTTTCTCTACATCATTTCAGTTAATGTTGTTTATGGCTATCATGTACACTGTGGTCTTCTGCCTCGCAATTCTACTTCACTTGCTCTTGGGCCTTATGAGAAGGTGGCGTCACCTGGAGCAAGCCATGAAACAATGCCCTTCCTCCTTTGCCTGTGAAGGGAACAGTCTCTCCATGTCTGACAAAGTCTTAGAGTAAAACTGTCTTCCATTCTCCACAATAAACAAACATGCAGCTGTTTTGGGACATCACTTCCAAGTCACCCGCTCAAGAGTTATTCGCAACACTCTGTTCTCAGTTCCTTTGGCCCCTGAGCCAGGACCCCACTGTCCAGCCCTCCCTGCCTGACAGCGATTAGTCTTTCCATATCCCTTTACACAGACCTTCCCACAGAGGTCTCCTCCTCTTGCAGTGTTCCACTCCTCCAACCTCTCTACCTATGACTCCTATCCCTGCTCAGGGGGCTCGCCCTCCTGCAACAACCCTCTTGCTTTCAGACTCTGCTCCTCTTAACCAAGCTGGACCATCATCTTTTTCTTACGAGCCCAAGTCTTTTGCTTGTAAGTTGTCAAATGTGGCCAGACTGGGGGTGGAGTTGGTCTGACTGGGATGGATCACTGCAGCCAGCACAGATTTCAGTTGTGGGTAAGAGGGAGACCCTTCTGTTTCACCTTATAGTCCAAGCATCTCAGTGATACTGTGGACAAACAAGGGGAAGTGTTTAGGAGTCAGCATTACTCACACTGATGGGGAACACATAAACACAAGCTGAACCAGGGAAGGTTTCAGCCCCACAGGCAAAGGTCAGTCCCTCTCTTTCTGACCTGGGAAGTGAAAGGCTTTTTCTGGACTGAGAGTTCTGGACACTGCAATGTTCTGCTTAGCCACAGACAACAGCACTGCAACCTTCTCTCAGTGCCTGACACACAACTGAAAGGGATCATCTCCAGGGACACCACACTACAGTTCTCCATGCTTATTCAGAGCTGAGCACTTTCAAATGAAGACTGTGGCTAGGCTATTATTTGGTAAGGTTCATATAACCTCCAGTGTGTGGTCAGCACTAACAAACTTCTCTCAAATCTAAAAGTTAGAATTCTACTCAAATATACCAGCCAACCTTTCTCCAGTTGATAACAAATAAAATTACAGCTGAAAGATTTTTGCCAGTGATTTAGTACCAAAATTCACCTATCTAACACGGGGAATTTTTTTTTTATTCTAAATGTTTTTCAATCCTTTATACTGATGGGTTCCTCCCCCAACCTGCCCCAAATTCAATACCCATCTACTTTGACACTTATTTTCTTATTTGTGTGCATATTTTAGGTTTTCTATCCTTTCCTTTGCTGGATGTGTCATTTTAAGCCCTTCAGATGGAAGCTTGCTGTGGTGTAGCACTCAGCTACATCCTAGCACAAACATCCTCTTCGCTTGTCAGCATCTTCCTGGACACACACACATGAATTCTCAAGAACCTTTTTAGGTACAATTTTACTTAAACGGTATTTTCTTTGTCTCTTTTTCATCAAATGGGTGAGGGTGGGAGCGGGAGATGGAACGGTCGTCCTACTGTTTTAACTGTGAACAGCAGAGAAAATACACAAATGAAATGGGTGTAAGTGATATATGCTTAATACCTCCAATAATCAGGCCAGGGAGAAGACATTCAACACACTATTACAAAAGAAACCTTTTCTTTTTAGTTCCATAATTTCTATTCTTCTGTGATGCTCACGCTATGCACCATGCTGTAGCAATATAGGTACCACTGAGGATTGGGCTGTTGACTCAGCTGATCACTAACTGTATGGGAATGTTCCTGCCTGTGCTTATGCTATCCTGAATTTTCTCTGATATGTGTTTGCAGGATCAAAATCATAGGGCTTGTTATTTATTCAAGATACACTGAACTCCAGTTTTTGCCACCTTGAGTTCTGTCTCCTCTCTCTGTTCACAGTCCAGTTTTCTGTTGGCAGATAATGGCTGGAACACGTAACCAGCAGGAATAGAGGACATCATTCTGAATGACAAAAGTTTTCATTATGTTCTCCATATCTTCTGTTTTATTTATAAGAATTTTTTTAAATGACTAAAGTCTTGACCTGTAATGAGTTCTGTGTAGATGCAGGAACTCATTGTAGGATATGGGCCTAAATGCTCATCAGTTACTTCCAGTAGTTGTTACACGGATCTTGATCTCAAAGGCCCAAAGAGTTAAAGGTGTTTATAAACTCTCTCACTGTCTAACATTAAACACTGATCGATAGGGTTAGGGTTATTTTTAAACTGGGTTTTACTAGGTTACTTAGCAAACACCCGGAAGCGTTCATTCAAATTGAACATTTATTGGTCAAACACAAGACATTAGAACAAGCATTTATATTGCAACCACGGTTGAGTGACTATGCAAAACAGACTTAGTCAGACCTTATTAAAGTCTCTTCTTTTGAAGTCAGTATCAGTGTCTCTTATCTTCAGAACAACCTCTTTTTGACGAGAAGGAAAAAGTTAAATTTTTCTCAGCCCCAACTTCCTGCTAGAACGCCCAATATCCGTTTTTCAAAGCTATTGTGTACAGGATTCTTTTGACTACTGTGGGAATAATAATGGAAGCATAATGCAAATTGGATCTCAATTGGTATGAGCTTTAGAAATCGGAGCGAGAATCAGGAAGCAGGCCCAATCCAATGATGGAAAGAAACTACAAGTGCAAAACAAAGGTCAACTGATTATACAAACACTCTTTTGTGCTAAACAGAACATACAGAAAACCACAGATGCACTGTCAGGCACAATTATGGGGAAAAAATGTTACAGGTCAAATAGTATTAACTTACTTCAAGAGGAGGTCACAAATATCCATTAAGCAGTACAACAGCACCTGCCGATGTAATGTGGTAAGTCTTTGGTAAATTCTAATTCTCTCAGACAACAAACAGGGTGTATATTTGCTCTAGACAAAAACCAGCAAGATGTGGTTTTGATAAAGGTTGCTCTTTGGAGTCCAGAACAAAATAATCTAAAATTTAAAAACTTAATTTTCTTGTTTTGGAAACCTTCTGGGTGGGGAGTTCTGTCCCATCTAGTGGCACTGAGACCACTTAAAGAAAGAGATAAAATGAGTTTGCTCTACAGCCTTAGCTAACAGCCAGTTGGCTTTTAGTTCATGTAGTAGAGGCTCATACACTAAGCTCCAGAGGCCCCAGGTTCGATCCTGACTGTCAACGACCGGAGTCTGTCTGTGTTACACTAGCACAGAATTATTCTTGGGGTAAAAAAACATTGGCTAGGCTGGCTTATCCAAGGCATTTCTTCTGGGAGGTGTAACAGACCGAAACCAGTGGGGTATAGGAGTCTGGTCCTGTTGGTATCCAGCAAGTGGGCGGGCAAAGCCCACCCACTGCTAAAGGACCTCCCCCCAGCCTAAGGGGAGGAGCCACAGGTCTGTGATACCAAATAATTGTGTGGGACAAACAATGAAAAAAAAAAAGGATCAGGGGTGAGGTCACAGGGCTAAACGAAGGGAACCTGATGGAGGTACCGAGCAAAGAACCCCAGACAGCGCCCACTGCTCCTTGAAGGTGTCAAGGGAGCCAGCAGATGCCGCCCAGAGGAACTCTGCCCAGGTGCGTGAATAGATGGACGAGCGGAAATAGGCCCCACAGTCGCAGGAAATCCCATCAGCCAACCTCCTCTCCCTGGTTTTGTAGATGGCTAGTTTGGCCAGGGCCAAGAGGAGGTTGATAAGGAGATCCCGCAACTTTGTGGGGCCACGGATGGGGAGTGCATAGATAAACAGGTGAGGGGAAACGTGCAACCAAAAATGAAATAAGAGATCCAAGAGGAGCCGGAACAGGGGCTGCAACCTGGTGCACTCTAAATAAATGTGCACCAGGGTCTCCTACATGCCGCAAAAGGGACAAGGGTAAACTGCGCCAAGTACACACCTGTGCTCACAACCCCATGAAGGAGCCGCCAACTGACATCCCCAGTGGGCCTTGGGACCAGGGCAGAGTATAAGCTGGCCCACTGAGGCTTCTCACTCTCGAGAGGTGGCAGGAGGTCCCACCACTTTGTATCGGAGTGGGACGCGAGGGTGAGGCAGTGAAGAGTGTGGAGCATGAGTGTGTACAGATGTTTCCTCGGCACGGTCTGGAACAGAACTGGCTGCAGATCTTGCAGCCGGCTCACAGTGAAAGGGCCGGGGGGGGTGGGGGCTGATTGGGTCCACGGGGCAGGAGCCTGATAAAAAGGTCCACAGAGCCTGGGGTGGAGGGTGAGCGGGGAGTGCCCTCTTGCAGGACCCGGTCGAGGTAGGCCTGAGCAGTGGGAAGTAAAGCGGCCTTCACCTCCTGAAGTACGCGCTGGGGAGTACGAGGTCTGGAGAGCCCCATGCGCTGAGCGAGCTTCAGGGGATCCAGCCAGTCTCCCCGGTCATAGTCCAGGAGGTCTCCGACCCTGTGACTCCCGCCAAGACCAGACTCTGGCGCACCACAGGGGACTCCGCCACCTGCACACGAAGCTGGAGGTTGTGTAGCAGGGGCTCCACGAGGAGATTGGCCCCCATGGTGGCCGCCATGGACCTGGTGGTTGAAAAGAGCTTCCAGATCCGGAGGAGGTCTTGGTAGAAGACCGGCAGCCCAGAGAGGTCTCGCGGAAGACCTGTTGGATGGAGATAAAAGAGCTGCCAGTCGTATCGGAGCCCTCGGAAGCGGCAGAGGAAGGCGTGCGCCAATACGCTCCATGCCAGACTATCTGCACCATACAGGAGCCTCTGCAGGGCCTGGAGGTGGAAGACATGGACCTGAGTGTGTAGGCACTTCAGGCCCTGCCCCTCCTCCTCCTCCTCCAGGGGCAGGTGGAAGACCCCTGCAGAGACCCAGTGCATTCCTGGTCAAAAGAACTCCAGAATCGCCATCCGGAGGTTGGCCAGGAAACCTGGGGCCAGGACCAGGGTGTTGAGCCAGTACCAGAGCATGGACAGGACTAGTTGATTGAGCACTAGTGCCCTCCCTCGAAGGGAGAGGCACCGGAGTAGTCTCGTCCATCTCCAGAGCCGCTCCATCACCCTGACCTCTAAGCCATGCCAGTTCTGTGGTGGAGACGGATGCATGGCAGAAAGGTAAACGCCGAGATAGAGCAGTGGACCTGTGATCCACTGGATGGCCTGAAGCGCGGATGGGAAGGAGCTTGCCTGCCACCCGTCCCCGACCACCAGGCCAGACCTCTTGACCCAGTTGACACGAGTGGAGGAGGCCACCGAGTAGATGGCCTGGCAAGCCGTTCACCTGCACCAAGTCACCCAGGTTCTGGACCACGAGGAGCACATCGTCAGCATACGCCGACAGGATCAGCCGAGCTCTGACTCTCTAAGCACCAACCCCATCAGCCTCTGATAGAGGAGTCACGAAGAAGGGCTCGATCACCGAGCGTACAGCTGACTTGAGAGGGGACACCCTGCCGCACTCCTCGCCGAAGCTGACTGGCACGGTCAAGGTCCAGTTGAGCCTGACCAGACACTCTGCAGAAACGTACACACCTGGAGAAAAACCCACAAACCAGGGTCCGAAGCCGAACGCTCGCAGAGTGCTCAAGAGATCTGTAGATCCACCCTGTCGAATGCTCTTCTGATCAGGACAAGAGGGAGAATGACAGACCATCCCTACACCCTAATTCCAGAAGATCTCGACCAGATACAGGTTATCAAAAAATCGTGTGCCCGGGACGGTGTAGGTCTGGTCTGGGTGAACCATGTCCGCCGCACGACCCTAGTCGCATCGAGTGGCCTTTTCAACAATTTTGTAGTCCATGCTGAGGAGTGAGACGGGACACCAATTCCGTAAGTCACGGAGGGTCCCCCCTTCAACAATAGGCAAGCACGGCTCGCCTGCACGGTGAGAGGGAGGACCCCACTCCACAAGGACCAGCCCAGATGGTAACTAGATCCGGGTCAAGGACGTCCCAATCAGCCCGAACTCCACAGTCAGCCCGCCATGCTCAGAGATTTATTGGTGGGTATGCGACGCGGGGGCTTTCCGAGAACTTGGCCAGAGTAGAGCAGCTCTAGTCGTGCCCGGTCGCCCGTGCTGACCATCAGAGATCTGTCCAGAGCACTCTGCAAGCGTTAGGATCGGTCGGATCCAGGGAGAAAAGAGTCGCGTAGAAGGCCCTGGCCCTCTCGCACATCTCCGCCGGATCCATGAGGCAGGTGACGTGCTTCTTGCCCCGCTCCTTTTCCCAGGGCATAGAAGAAGCAGAAGCCGCAATCCATCTCCCGAAGGAGGTGAATGCGGGATCGAACAAAGGCACCCAGGCCCGATGGTCTTCGGGGCCTGGAGCTCCTCCCGCTTCTCCGGCACGCTCTGCAGAGGGATTGATCCTCGGGGCTGACGGCCAGATGCCTCTCCAGCTCAAGACCTCCCATTCCAACTTCTCAATCGCCACATCCCTCCGTTGGCTGGCACCCCGGGTGAGTCGCGGCAGAAGAACTGGGTGTGCACCTTCCCAGGTTCCACCACTGCCGTGCCGAGGGAAAGGTGCACCTCTACCCTCGCCAGGCAGCCAGAACTCCCAGAAGGTGCCACGAAGCCCGCATCCTCCAGCAAACTATTATTAAAGTGCCAATAGGCTGGCCCAGCCTCTCTTGCAGAGAGAGGCTATCACGGTGGCAAGATGATGATCTGAAAAGGGGGCGGCCGAACGCTGGAGGAGTGGGCTCATGAAAGGTTGGAGACGAAGGTGAATGTCATCTGAGTGGTGGTCACACCAGACATCCACCAGGAGTGGCGTATATGATCTCCTGGAGGACGTCCACGTGGCCGGCACTGCTCAGTCCCCAAGTGGGCTCGTTCCTCGAGGGTGGTGTTAAAGTCCCTGCTCAGGACCAGGCACGCACGAGGATCCAGGAGCCGAGGAAGGCGGACGCCTGCTGATAAAAACACAATTCTCTCCAGACCTGATGTAGGGCGTAAACATTGACAAGATTAACACACAAGCCCCTCCATGCAGACCCGAAGGTGCAGCAAGGCAGCCCGGCACGCCTCGGTGACCCCCAAGCACCTCGGGCCGTAGGTTCGGGGAGAACACAGGGTCGCCATCCAGCCGTGCGAACCAAAGAGGTGGCTAAAGTAACCGCCTGTCCCCCCGCTCCAGCCAGCCAGCTAGCTTCGTAGCCGGAATCCGTATGGGTACTCCGGCAGGAGAACCACAGGTACCCCCTCATCCCGAAGGAAGGGAAGCAACTGGCTCTTTGCGGAGACCCATCCTACCAGCCCCGAGTGTTAACGTGGCACGATGATCGGTGCCATGAGGAGGGCTGGGGGGATTCCCGCTGGCAGACATGTCCACGGCCTCAATGTTGGGCCGCGCAGCAATCCAAAAATGACCTGAGTAAAAGAGTCACAGAAGAGGTGGACCCACTTGGTTAGGCTTGTGGTGCCTGCTTCCCGGTCCTCTTACCCTCCCCAATGAGGCCCTCACGGCCCGGAGGGATTTGATGGAAATTCCCCACGCTGGAGTGCAAGCTGTGACCTGTGTTACGGGAGCCACGGGACATCTCAAGGAACTCGGCAGCTCTTCCCTCAGCGTATGGGGGTGTGGGTCACTGATCTATGACTTCCCCAGTGGCTCCGTCACAGCCCTGTGTCCCACCAGGCGGGCAGGCAGGGGGCAGACCCAGTGGCCGTCATTGGGCTGACCGCCACGGTGCCTGCCCCACTCCCAGTGCAAACAGGAGCGGCGGAAGGAAAACAGGCACGCCCCTGAGGGTCGGGGACCGGGAAAAACTACTAAGGCCGCTTCTCTGGGGGTGTATCCCAGGGGCGGGTACTGGCAATCACGGGAGGTGGAGGGACAAGGACGTTGGGCTGGCAATCAGGGAATAGGGCAGGGGACAGGAGTAGGGACAGGGCAGGGATCAGGAAGAGACTTGGGGAGGGAGGCAGAAGCAGGATCCTGAGCCTCAGTAGTTGGGCCACTTGAAGGTGGCCCCTCCTGGTCAGGCTCAAGGAGCGGGAAGGGGACCCTCAACAATGCCGGGCTCAGCCACTATGGCTGGTGCGGCAGCCACAGCATCTGGAGACGGAAGGCTGTCAATGGGGTGTCCGCCCGGGAAGGAGGTCGGGTACTCCACACCCAAGAGGGACACTCCATGGGAATCGAGTCCTGGCCGCCACCTCAATGGGCTCAGCGGCCATCAGTGGGATGCCACCTGCAGCCGGGCTGATGGAAGACCCCAGGGGACCCTCAGAGGTGGGAGCAGAAGCAGCAGTCAGGGGAAGGGGACAGGGGGACCGGGGTAAGGTTGCTCAGATCGAGGCCCACCGGCAGAGGGTCATCCTCCCCCTGTGTGACTGGGGTCAGACCCAGGGCCTCGATCTCTTCGTAAATGGAAGAGACATCACCGTCCACCTCCCCGCCAGCTCCCGAAGTGACGCCACCTTGGCGCTTGCAGGGGTTTTGGATGGTAAGGGGGCGAGAGGGGCTCCCTCGGGGGCTTCCATGGGAAGGGACCCTGGAGAAGGGGCGGTGTTACCTTCCGGTGCTGCCACGATGTCCCCAGCCGGCACCACAGAACGGGAGTCATCAGGGGGCAAAGCGGAAGGCTTGTCATCGGTCCCCCTCTTCCTGCTCTTCCGGGAGGTCTCCGAATCTAAAGAATGTAATGGAGCCCGAGCCTTCCACTTGCCCCGCTTCCCCTGCACTAAGGACCAGCCCTCCATGGCATCATCTGGAGGCTGGCTAACGGGTCGGGTTGGGGGGACAAGGGCGATGGCTCAGGGACTCAGGAAGGCAATGGTGGGGTAGCATGAATGAGGGAGGATTCTCTCTGGGGCGAGCCCTCTCCCACGCCTGGTGGTATCTCTGCCGCACCCTCCTCCACCACGGTGGACCGAAAAGGAGGAGGGGCAGCTTCGGGTGCCAGTCAGCCAGGGGCATCAGCGATGACAGGGCCAGCGCCTTGCCAGGGCTTGGGGGTCCCGGACGCTCCTCCATGCCGGGCCAAGGGGCAGTCCCTCTGCATGTGCCCCATTGCCCGGCAGAGGTAGCACTGGGCCTCCCCCATCGAATAATGCACCCGGTAGCGGGATCCCTGGTAGGGGACCAGAAAGGACCCCTCGAGTGCCTCTCTGTCATGCACCGCTGGCAGCAGTTGAATCTGCACTTGCCGGTGGAACAAGAGGACATGACGGAGGGCGGGGTCCTTGCAGTCCAACGAGAGAGGGCTGATGACAGAGACAGGGCACCCCAGGGCAGAAAGGGTGGGCAGCAGGGTGGCTTTGGGCAGAAAGGGAGGGATGGAAGTCAGGATCAAGCGGACCCTCAGATCTTCCAACGGCTCCAGGGGGACGAACTTGCCCTCCACCACCAGGCCCGTCTCTACTGCTTCCCTGGGAGGCGGCCTCTGATGCCAGGAAGAAGACCACCTTCTTGTACCTTTGGAGGCCGCCACGATGGCCGTGGGCCCCACTACCCTCGCCAACGCCCGCACGTAGGTCTCCACGTGGGGCGAGGCAGGCACCAGGAGGCAACAGACGCCGTGCTTCCTGGTCAAGGTGGGGAAGGGACCCCGGTCGCTATGGATGGTAGTGGAAGTGGCGGTCGGAGGAGCAGCGGCAGGCGGGGGAGGGCCACCACCACCTGGGCGTATGCCCTGGGGGCCGGGGGAGGGACACCCGCACAGCTGGTGGAGGGAGTAGCCGGGAGAGATGCCGTGGCTGGTAGTGGGGCTGCGGCAGTGGGGGCAGTCTCTGTCATGGAGGGCCTGGTTTTTTTAGCGGGGCCCTTACCCTTTTTCCCGCCCCGACCTTTCCCACTGGGTGGGGGGGCTCCCCCTGAATCAGAAGGGGAGAGGGATGTGGCAGCAGTGGAGGTCTCCCC
>NC_133769.1:65183415-65185800 GCF_003597395.2 Chelonoidis abingdonii | reverse complement strand
GGCCCTGGGCTGGAACCCAGAATAGAGGGCGGGCCCGGGTTCCCCCCAAACCTCCCAACTCCTGATCAGACACAGGAGGAGTTGACCCAGACTGTGGGGAAGATCACTGAGGTGAGCAAATCTGCCAATAAGCACAGGACCCACCGGAGTAGAGGAGGAACTTTGTCACAGAGGGAAAAACAGTGTGTTGGATTTTACAGGATAGTCTGAGTTTTTGGCCATGCCCTCACTTTGCCCAAAGTGGGGGGTGGGAGCTGGGAAGGAGCTGAACAAGCAAGGCAAAAAACATAGAAAGTTGAAAAGATCTGATTAGAACAGCACAACCAGGGCACTTATGAGTCAGTACAATTATGATACCAAATTTGTAGAGGAAAATGAGATCCATGTTGTGTACTACTTCAGAAAAGACAATCTCTCATCCCCAATCTTTGGCTAATCTTAAATTCCAAATCAAACCTTTCTGAAGGTTCTGAAATAATCAGTTTCCTCTATTTTTATTTGTTTTTTTACTTTGTGTTTCTCTGTACTTTCAGGCTCCAGCTGAGACTGAAACCAGAAGTGTCAAACTAATGCAGGAACGGCTACTCTTGCAGCAGCAAACATTTCAGTCTCATAAGGAATGGATAGTTAAGCATCCAGTCTGGATGCTTTCCCAAACTAAGCAGAACTCCTAGCCTTTTGAGTCGTCTCTCACTAAGGCATTTAATAGATAATGCAATAACATAAGTAAAGTCCTGTCTCTGAAATGATAACAATAAGAATAGAAGGTATTGCAAATTTAACAAATGCTTGCAGTAACCTTCAAGCCAATTGTTTTCCTTCTTGTCAAATGGTGCTTTAGTGTGAAATTGTTGGCTTGTGAAACCAAGCAAAAGACACTGGTGGAAAAATACTGCATACACTTTTTTTCCATTTTGATACCAGTTGACCCCAGTTCTGTAGCTTGGATCAGGAAACTTATTTTAGTCAGTTAATAATTCCCTACAC
The DNA here is from genome assembly GCF_003597395.2 of Chelonoidis abingdonii. Lineage (NCBI taxonomy): Eukaryota > Metazoa > Chordata > Testudines > Testudinidae > Chelonoidis > Chelonoidis abingdonii. The sequence goes on along the minus strand of NC_133769.1, from coordinate 65,184,813 downwards.
TTATTTTAAATTAATTTTATTAAGAGAATATTAATTTCCCTAATAGTTTTGATGCAATACAGTCTTAGGTGTGATCCTTTTTATCATAAGCAAGGTTATGGGGTTCCTTATAAATATCAAGGAATCAGTACATAGATGGGATGGCTGGATGTGTGCATGGCTTTGTATCTTGTCAAGATTAGCGCAGCTGGTGACTTTACTTTTCATTCAAGGATTCCCAAAGCACTAACCAAAAACATTGATTATTAAACTAGCGTATAGGGAAGTTAAGTGACTTGCCCTAGGTCAGCGGTTCTCAATCAGGGGTATGTGTACTCTTGCGGGTACCTAGAGGTCTTCCGGGGGTACATGAACTCGTCTAGATATTTGCTTAGTTTTACCACAGTTAATGAAGGCAAAAATCAATCTGAATGGGCTGATGATGAACGCTGTGCCCCCCGAATGAAAGCAAAAAGGAAGAACACATTGATTTATCCCTTTAAATGTAACACTTGATCCTGTCCTTTCTATACACAATGGCACATCAGGATCTTGTGAAGTCCTCTATAGTGTTTGCAGATTTATTGGGAACAGTGGTCTAGAGCAGAAGGACTTGGATCTGGATAGTTTCACTGACTGGCTTCGCCACGGCCATGTGGGGTGATTTAAGGAAGTGGCTCTCAACCTAGACTATTGTACCCTGTATAGGAGTCTGATTTGTCTTTCGTACCCCCAAGTTTCACCTCACTTAAACTACTTGCTTACAAAATCAGACATAAAAATACAAAAAAGTGTTAGAGCACACATTATTGAAAACTTGCTCACATTCTCATTTTTACCATATAAATCAACTGGAATATAAATATGTACTTACATTTTGGTGTATAGTATAAAGAGCAGTATAAAACAAGTCATTGAATAAAATTTTAGTTTGTTCTGACTTTTCCTTCATTATTTACAGTTGTCATAAACAGATAGTTAAGGGTTAATGTCTCTTTTACCTGTAAAGGGTTACAAAGAGTGAACCTGGAACACCTGACCAGAGGACCAATCAGGAGACAAGATACTTTAAAATCTCGGTGGAGGGAAGTCTTTGTTTTGTGTGGTAGAATGGTCTACTCGCAAGATTGAGAGAGTATGCAGTTGCTCTACCTCGATGATGGCATTTTTTTTTCAGATTCATGGCCCAAACACCTAGAACACCTGGAAAAGTCTTTGAGCGCATCAGGCAGGCAGGACTAACTGTTAAGGGCCAAAAAGTGTCAAATAGGCCAAAACAGAGTGACTTACCTGGGACACCAGGTGGGTCGAAGAACCATAAACCCCTACAGACCAAGGTGATGCTATCCAGAATTGGCCTGTCCCAAAGTCAAAGAAACAGGTCCAATCCTTCTTAGCTTGGCCGGGTATTACAAGCAA
>NC_133769.1:65161904-65183390 GCF_003597395.2 Chelonoidis abingdonii | reverse complement strand
AAGAGAGAGATTCCACAGAGGCCACTGGGCTGGAACCCCGAATAGAGGGGGCCCGGGTTCCCCCCAAAAACCTCCCAACTCCTGATCAGACACAGGAGGAGTTGAAACCCAATGTGGGAAGATTCACTGAGGTGAGCTAAATTGCCAAATAAGCACAGGACCCACGCGGATAGAGAGGAGAGATATAGATACACAGAGGGAAAACAGTGTGTTGATTTTACAGGATAGTCGGAGTTTTTGGCCGCTATGCCCTCACTTTGCGCCAAGGAGGGGTGGGAGCTGAGGAAGGAGCTGAATCAGCAAGGCAAAAACATAGAAGAGGCAAGGAGAGATTAGAACAGCACAACCAGGGCAACTTATGAGTCAGTACAAATTATGATACCAAATTTGTAGACGGAAAATGAGATCCATGTTGTGTACTTATTCAAAAAGACAATCTCTCATCCCCATCTTTGGCAATCTAAATTCACAAATCAAACCATTTCGAAGGTTCTACTGAATAATCAGTTTCCCTCTATTTTATTTGTGTTTTTTAACTTTGTGTTTCATCGGTCTTCAGGCTCCAGCTGTAAGAACGAACCAAGTTGTCAAATAATGCAAGGAACGGTCTACTCTTGCAGCTGCAACTTTCAGTCTCATAAGAAGGATAGTTAAGCATACCAGTCTGGATGCTTTCCCAAACAAGCCAGAACTCCAGCCTTATTGAGTCGTCTGCTCACTCAGCGCATTTAAATAGATAATGCAATAACATACAGTAAAGTCCTGTCTCTGAAATGATAACAATAAGAAAAGAAGGTATTGCAAATTTAACAAAAGAGCATTCAAGCCAATTGTTTTCCTTCTGTCATAATGGTGCTGAGAGGAGAGAGAGGAGAGGAGAGAGAGAGAGTGAAACCAAGCAAAAGACACTGGTGGTCGCATACACTTGAGAGGAGAGAGAGACCAGTTGAACCCCAGTTCTGTAGCTTGGACTCAGGAAACTTATTTTAGTCATTTATATAATTCACTACACTATTTTAATTAATTTTTATCAAGAGAATATTAATTTCCCCTATAGTTTTGAATGCAATACAGTCCTTAGGTGTGGATCCTTTTATCATAAGCAAGGTTATGGGGTTCCTTATAAAATTCAAGGAATCCAGTACATAAGATGGGATGGCTGTGTGCGCATGCTGTATCTGGTCAGATTAAGCGGCAGCTGTGATTTAACTTTTCATCAAGGATTCCCAAAGCACTAACCAAAACATTGAATAATAAACAGCGTATAGGGAAGGTTAAAGTGACTTCCCAGAGGTGGGGTTGTAGAGGGTATGTGTACTCTTGCGGGTACCTAGAGGTCTTCCGGGGGTACAGAAAACTCGTCTAGATATTTGCTTATTTTACCAACAGTTACTGAAGGCCAAATCAAATTCTGAATGGGCTGATGATGAAACGCTTGCCCCCCGAATGAAAGCAAAACAGGAGAAGACACAGTGATTTATCCTTAAATGTACACAGATCCTGTCCTTTCTATACACAATGGCCACAATCAGGATCATTGTGAAGTCCTCTATAAGTGTTTGCAGATTTATGGGAACAGTGGTCTAAGAGCAGGAAGGACTAGGATCTGGATAGTTTCACTGACTGGCTATAGCCGAGAGATGTGGGTGATTAAGGAAGTGGCTCTCAACCATAGACTATTGACCCTGTATAGGAGTCTGAATTTGTCTTTCGTACCCCCAAGTTTCATCTCACTAAACTAGCTTGCTACAAAATCAGACATAAACAATACAAAAAAGTGTTTAGAGCAGTACACATTATTGAAAAGCTTGCTCACATTCATCATTGATTACCATTATAAATCAACTGGAATATAAATATGTACTTTACATTTTGGTTGTAATAGTATAAAGATGCAGTTAAAACAAGATCATTGAATAAATTTTAGTTGTTCTATTTTCCTTCATTATTTAGAATAAACAATAGTTAAGGGTATGTCTCTTTTAACCTGTAAGGGTTACAGAAGAGTGAACTGGAACCCTGAACAGAGGACGGCAATCAGAAGCAAGATACTTTAAAATCTCGGTGGAGGGAAAGTCTTTGTTTGTGTTGTTGTTGTCGTTTTCTCCGGAAGAGATGAGAGTTGTTGTTGTCGTTTTCTCCGGAAGAGATGAGAGTGCCAGGACGTACCTAACAAGGCTCTCCTATTGTCTGTTTAAAGTGTAAGTACAAGTAGACAAAGGCAGTTTAGTCTTTTGATTGATTGCCTTAGCAGAATTGTATTGGCTGTAGGAAGTTTAAAAATGTGTGATGTTTGCTGGAACAGATGTTATCTGTTATTTGTGCTGGGGGGAAGGCTTCTCTCCTAGTGTCTATAAAGTTCTGAAAGACCCTGTAATAGTCCAATCTCTGATTATAGAAGATTTTTTACTTTTATCCTTTTATTAAAAGCTTTCTTTAAAACCTGATTGATTTTCGCTGTTAGAGGGTAGAAGAAAGAATGAGTCCTGTACCATCAGGGAATTTGTGGGAGAAGGGGGGGGGAGGGAATTTCCTTTGTTTTAGATTCACGGAGCTGAATTAATGGCCTCTGGTGAGGAAAAGGGGAGTGGGGAGAGGGACTTCCTCTCTGTTTTAAGATTCAGAGTTGAATCACAGTGATCTCCGTAATGTACCAGGCCGGAAGGGAAATATCTGGGGTGAAGAAAAGGGAGGGGAATGTCTTATCCCCTTGTTGTGAGACTTCAAGGGTTTGGGATGTGGCCAGGAAAGATTGGGTGAGTCCAAATAGTCCCAAACACTATAACTTGGGTGGTGGCAGCCTATCAGATCTAAGCTGGTAGTTTATTATAGCTTAAGAATCATGACTGTACCGGAGCCCATTTTTGACTTCTAGGTTCAGAGTGAGGTTTATCGCATGAACATGTGATGCACATTGGGAATCAGAATCCAAAAGCTAGTGAGTTTAGCATAAAGCCATAGGATTTTTTTCTATCTTTCATCTCGCTACTGTTTGTAAAGCCAAGCCAAGCAAGCTTCCAAACCTCCGTGTCCCGGAGCATCCAGAAACCCAGACAGAGGTAGTCGATCCCAGAGCCTGAACGACTAACATCAAGGCCGATCCAAGTCCCAGACCAGGAACTGGAAAGCACCAGACCAGAAATGTTGCCAGACTACGGACCCAGTGCGATTGTAAACCCATCTTGCAACCCAACGTCAGAGGCGCGCAGTGACCGAACTGGCAGAAGCAGCAGACAACCACACCCAAGAGCTCAGCGCAGAGCCTGAAAAGACCCACCATGGTGCACAGCGAGAGCGGCTCACCAGCAACAAAAACAACCCACACACTGCATCGCTCCAGAGGACCAATTCCCAACGTCCACACTACGGAAGTAATGATTGTCTCGCAGCCTCAAGGAACAGTCATTTGTACCACACTACAGCCAAATCGCTGCCCCACTGACCAACCTGACCAAAAAAACCCAGCCAAATGCAGTTAAGTGGACTGATGAGTGTCAGAAGGCCTTTACCCAGCTTAAGGCGATGCTTAAAGAGCAGTATAAAACAAGTCATTGTATAAAATTTTAGTTTGTTCTGACTTTGCCTTCATTATTTACAGAGAAGGCAAGTAAATAATTGTTTGTTTTTCATGTGTATTTTCTTAAACAAAAATCTCCTGTCTGGGCCTAGTGCCCTTCATATCTATTTCTTCCAGTAAAGTATGCAGAATGCACAACAGATCTTTGGTATTATCTTATCAGTTGATATCAACCAGTCCAGAGAGGATTTCTGTGGTTGTGACCAGGGTCCCAATGGGGGCCGGCTATGGTCACTTAATTAGGGTGAACTGCAAAGAATGGGGCAGACAAACTCCCAGAAGCTGGTGGATATTCCAGTACTGGTGGATATGACCAATATGGATTACCAGGCCTGCATAAAACAGCTTCTTTATTACCTTACTTGGTTACTCAGAAGTCCAAACAACACAGTTCCCTTAAAGTGATCCAGCCTCAGGCCTCCATCAAGGTGACTAAATCAAATATGATAATTTCTGAAAATCTTATTTCATTATTTAAAATAAAAGGTTCTACCAATCCCAAAGGATCGGACATGTTGCCTCCCGGGTTAATGAATGTTTCAGATCTTACCCAAATACACGCTACAGCCAATTCTTATTAACTAAACTAAAAATTAAAAAATAAGAGAGAGTATGGTTAAAAGATCAATATATACACAGACATGAGCTCAATCCATTGAGGTTCAGATTCACAGCAGAGATGGTGAGATTTGTAGTTGCAAAGAGTTCCTTTAGAATTCAGTTCATAGGTTATAGTCCAATGTCCAAATATCATATTCTGGGCATACCAGCATAACAGGGACCTCAGTCTTGCAACTCAAACTCCCCCTGATGAAGCTTAAGTAGATCTGAGCTTAATAAGATCAGGACCCAAGGGTCTTTTTATACAGTGTTCTAGCATCCACTTGATCTCATAGTCTTGGTTAAACAATAGGCTTCTGATGTAACCTTTTGCTTTCTAAACACCACCAGTAATTAGTTATACAAATTAACATAGGGCAATTTATCCATTAGGGAGTCTATTACAAACTTCAAAGAGACTTATAGACAGTAACATTATTTTACCCAAGACACATCTAAATGTTAATATCTCCTGTTAATCTCTGAATTAGTAGCTATAGTGACAGACAAGAACTGTCTGTTTACATGGCTAGAGTTAAAGAGACACACAGTTAGTATGACTTCTAACAATATAGGCTTGCATTTCAAAGTTCTAGCCTATTTAGAATGAATGGCCCTAATTTCCATTCACATGCTTTTCTAACGTGTCTTTCTGGCCATATGTTACACTTTTTGTACAAGATTTTTTGCAATTATATAACAGTGGTAGAAATAATGCCTTGCATAATTATATTTTAATTAGACAATGTCACAGTGGTCTATCATTTTTTCTAGATGATTCCTTATTACAAAAAAAAGCCTCTTTTTGGCTAGAAACTAAATCATCGCAGGAAGCTGCTTTTACTGGTAGGTGAACATGCTAATGGATACCAAAGGAAGAAATTTAGAGCATGTAAAGAGAATAAACCTTTGCAAAACTTCACTGGTAATCCAGCTCTTTACACATTGCTGAGTTAAAATGCATGCAATAAAATTGTATGGCAGTGCTGTAACGAAGTGCATGGAAAGGGTGAGGCTAATCTTGCTGTGTAGTCCCAATTAAGCTGAATCATATGAAGACTAAATTGGGCCTTATTCCTCATTGCTAAGGTCATCTGGGCCTGCTGGAGACTTTGCATTTACTTCAATGGCAGATGTATTGGGCCCTTAGGGCCTGATCCAAAACCTATTGAAGTCAATTGTAGTTTATTTGTAGTCTGTTTCTAGTATTCAGATGAATTGATATCTCTCAGTCACCAGTGAGGGAAATAATGGGTGTCCTTCACTTGCCTTTTAAGATTTCATCTATAATGAATCTTTTGCAATTAAAGTGTATAAACAATACTCAACTTTGTCATTGTTGAGGGTAGCAGAATTAGGACTCCACAAAATGTAGCCCTTCAGTCAGACTGAGTGACCATTTCATTCATTAAATAGGTGTGCTACGCACCCACTGTGTCTGTCCACTGTGTTGTACCCCTTCTTGCCTTTAGAGTTCCTCATGGAGAAGTCTATACACTTTAATTAAGAGAGACAATCTTTTCTATAAGGTTTTTATAAAGCCTTCTTTTAGAATTTAATAGAGAACTATATTGCTGCTGCAAGTGGTGATTTAAAAAACTATAGAAAATAGTGCTTTTTTCTATTGAAGTGTATAAGGATTTAGAATAATTTCTACAGAGCTTTATTGGTTTCATCTCTATTAAATTCCATAGGACTCTCCACCAGGGCTATAAACACTAGAGCTGGATTTTGCTTCAGTTTCTTGATTTACCTGATGTTAAAGTGCCATATGAATGTTTTTTTTTCAGTGTTGTTGTTGTTGTAGATTGTTTATCCCAGGATATTAGAGAGACAAGGTGGGTGAGGTAATATCTTTTATTGGACCAATTTCTGTTGGTGAGAGAGACAAGCTTTCGAGCTTACAGAGAGCAGACCTGAAGAAGAGCTCTGTGTGAGCTCGAAAGCTTGTCTCTCTCACCAACAGAAGTTGATCCAATAAAAGATGTTACCTCACCCACCTCTTGTGTCTCTAATATAAACGCATAGTATCTTATCAATAATAAATGCCACAGCTCTGTTCATGTAACACTAACATTCACTGTTATAAAAATAACATTCCACAAAGCCTTTTAAAAAGAAGGTTTTTCTGTAAGTTTTTGTACAGTAGAAATAGCTTTTATTTCTTAATTGGACTTTCCTTTTCTCCTTTTAAAATTTTCAGTGTGTGCTCTCACTCACTCTCTCTCTGTCCTTCATTCTGTTCTTTCTTTCTCCACTATTCTCTCTCCACTCTGTTTCTACATCCTCTAGCCTCATACATCATCATTTATTCATATCATTTAGCCTTTTTTAGTGTAGGAAGGGAGGCACATAAGAATTATAAGGATTTGGACTGTATAAATGAGGATGTGAGAACTGCTTAGTGAGTACTGTGTGTCCCTTGTGTGATTCTAAAGACAAAAGACAGAGGGAGTTGAAGTGAGACACTAGCAGTTGATGTAATCCTGCAGTCCTCACTCAGACAAAACCAATTTATTCCTCAACTTTAAGGAAGGATAAGACATATTGTACCCTCACCTCATGTAAAGCTTAAGCACAGAGGTGGATTTAGATCCCCTAATTCTGCTGAAATTGTTGAGGCTCTCCTCTCTTGCTTCTCAATAATGTAAACTCTGAATGCTTTTGATTTTGGTGGTACTGCTGAAAAACTTAAATTTGTACCTTAAGTACTCTTGTTCTTTTTGCAGATACAGACTAACACAGCTGCTACTCTGAAACCTGAAATTTACACGTGCACTAACCATTCTTTTCTGACTATACTCTGTTGGATTATGTCTACACTATAAATTTAAGATGACTTAAGTTATATAGATGTACAGCCGCCAGTGTAATTACGCCACCAGTGCATGTCCACACTATGCTTCTTGTGCCAGTGGAGCATGTCCACATTAGCAGTTCTTGCATCTACACAGAAAGCAGTGCACCATGGGTAGCTATCCCACTGTGCAACTGGCTGTAGGGTGTTTTGGGAAGGGTTTTCAATGCCTCATGGGGGCAAGTTCAGTCTCACATGATGCAGGATTCTCAATCCCATCATTCCATGGGCATCCTATTAGGTTTCCAGCTGCTTTTCAACTGCCCTAGTAACAGCTGGGTGCATGAAGACACTATCATGTTTAATCTCATAAGAATAGCCATACTGGTCAGACCAAAAGTCCATCCAGCCCAGTATCCTGTCTTCCAACCATGGTCAATGCCAGGTGCCCCAGAAGGAATCAACAGGTAATCATCAAGTTGATCCACCTGCTATTGCCCATTCCCAGCTTCTGGCAAACAGAGAGCTAGAGAACACCATCCTGCCCATCCTGGCTAATAGCCATTGATGGACCTGTTACTCCATGAATTTATCTAAGTTCTTTTTTTGAACCCTGTTCTAGACTTGGCCTTCACAACATCCTCTGGCAAGGAGTTTCCACAGGTGACCGAGTTTGTGGGTAGCAGTTCTTGTGGTACTGTATTGTGGCCGCTAGAAGATAATGGGGTGGGGGAGGGGAAGTGTAGGCAGACCCTCCCCAAAATGGTGGTTTATCCTATAATGTAGATCCACCAAGCCAGTAACAGGAGCTTCTTCAGTACTACACTGGTTAATCAGAAGCCAACACAAGTTTTCTTTAGCATTTCGCCTTGTCTCCATCCAACAGGTCTACTGAAAACCCATCCCCATATGCTGAGGTCGTTACTATCTAAGGATCAGACACTTACCCCAGGTTCGAATATGATCATACTGTAGCCAATCCTTAGTAAACTAACTAAAGTTTAAAGAAGAGAATTTATATAATGGGTAATAGATTCATACACATATAAATGATGCAAAGTCCTTATATCATGGTTGTGTAGCAGTGATGGAATAGAAACTTCTGGCTTGCAAAAGTCTCTTTGGTAACTTCACAAAAGATTGGATAGTCCCTCAGACAGTTCACAGTTTTCAAGATATTCGTTTTAATTGTAAATCACAGTCCAGAGAGATTAGAGCAGGAATGAGGCAAAATGGAGAATATTCAGGTGTCTTTTATATCCTCTGTCATGTGCATGGAAATTAGTGTCCTAAACAAAGCCCACAGCCCATGTGTATTGAAAATTGTACTGACCCAGACTGGAGTCCGGAGCATATTACCATATACATGCCCCTACATAGTTTGCTGAATTACCAATGAGTAGCCATTGGCTCCCTGCTTTCTGAAGCATATGCAGGAAAACCTACTGGCGCTGGATGAGATTGTTCAATGCCCATTGTGAAGTGACAAGCATCAGAGGGTAAAGCCGTGTTTTAGTCTGAATCTGTAAAAGCAGCAGAGAGTCCTGTGGCATCTTATAGACTAACAGACGTTCTTGGATCATGAGCTTTCGTGGGTGAATACCCACTTCGTCAGTATGAATGTAGTGGAAATTTCCAGGGGCAGGTATATATATGCTGGCAAGCAAGCTAGAGATAACGAGGTTTTAGTTCAATCAGGGAGGATGAGGCCCTCTTCTAGCAGTTGAGGTGTGAACAAAACCAAGGGAGGATGAAACTGATTTCTGTAGTTGGCAAGCCATTCACAGTCTTTGTTCAACCCTGAGCTGATGGTGTCAAATTGCAGATGAATTGAAGTCTCAGCACAGTTTTTCTTTGAAGTCTGGGTCCTGAAGTTTTTTTTGCTGCACGATGTGGCACCTTAAGGTCTACTTATAGTGTAGCCACGGAGCTTGAAGTGCTCTCCTACAGGGTTTTTGTATATTGCCATTCCTAATAATATCTGATTTGTGTCCATTTATCCTTTTCCGTAGAGACTGTCCAGTTTGGCCGATGTACATAGCAGAGGGGCATTGCTGGCATATGATGGCGTATATTACATTGGTGGACGTGCAGGTGAATGAACCGGTGATGGTGTGGCTGATCTGGTTAGGTCCTGTGATGGTGTCGCCTGTGTAGATATGTGGGCAGAGTTGGCATCGGGGTTTGTTGCATGGATTGTGAAAGTGGAGTGCCCTTAATGGGCCATCATTGCATAGCTGACCAGCCGATGTAAATCTATCTGAGAGGTGTTATCCAGGAATACAACTATGCTTAAGATACACCTACATAGCCAATATTTATAACTTCCAATAAAAAGATGTGCGATGGGTTCAGTCCCAGAGACCCCCTTGTGACTGTCACCTGATGTGCTGAGACTACCTCTGAGCCTGTTTTCTTTGCTAGTTTGGGCCTCCAGAACACTGCCTTGTTGAGCTAGACACGCAAGCCTGCTGCAACACAGACCCAGGGTCTGGACAATGCCCCCAAAGCTGCAGACTTCACTGAAAACAGCTTAGCAAGTGCTCCTGTCTCCAGCATCCAGACACCCAGCTCCAAATGGGATCCAAATCCCAAATAAATATTTTTTACTCTGTATAAAGCTTATAGAGGGTAAACTCATAAATTGTCCACCTTCTGTAACACTGATAGAGAGATTTGCACAGCTGTTTGCTCCCTCAGGCATTAATCACTCACTCTGGGTTAATTAATAAAAAAAAGCTATTTTATTAAGTATAAAATGTAGGATTTAAGTGGTTCCAAGTAATAACAGACAGAACAAGGTAAGTTACTAAGTAAAATAAATCAAAATACGCAAGGTTAACTTAATACACTAAGGATCTAGTTACAAATACTAATGTCTCACCCTAGATGTTCTCAGGTACACTCCTTTTCAGACCAACGTTATCGTTTATGGCCTGGGTCCAGCAATCATTCACACTCCTGTAGTTACAGTCCTTTGTTCCAGTTTCTTTCAGGCATCTCTTTCAGGTGGAGAGGCCATCTCTTGAGCCAGCTGAAGACAAAAATGGAGAGGCTTCCAGGGCCTTTTATATTCTCTTCCGTGGGCGGAAACCCCTTTGTTCTTCTGTGCAAAATCACAGGAACAAGATGGAGTTTGTAGCCCCCTGGGCAAGTCACATGCCCATGAATGATTCTGCTTTTTGCAGGCTGACGCCATTGTTTACATGTTAGTTTGAATGTTCCCAGGAAAGCTCAGATGTGGATTGGTGTCTCCCAAAGTCCATTCTTAGTTAAGTTCTCGCAGTTACTTTAATAGTCCCTTCACAATATCTTGGCCAAACCTCCCTTATGTGTTTCCTATAGCAAACACTTAAAATACAAGCACAGAGCCAAAGCTCATAACATCAGATATAAAAATGAAACATGCATACAAATGGGATGAATATATTCAGTAGATTATAACCTTTGCAAAGATATGTTATATGGGATATCTAGCATAAAGCATATTCCAGTCATTTCATATTTACATTCACAAGCATATTTCCAGAAACATATAGAGTGCACACAACATGCATATAAACAGGATAATCATACTTAGGAAGTCATAACTTTTCTATTGATACCTTACATGACATTCTCTGTATCTGATTTGTTGCCATTGATATAAATGGTCACATTTATTATACATAGCATCACAGAGATTTACATTTTTATCTAATATTCGTTGCAGAGTATTGTAACTCACATGCAGCACACTGCAGTCTGAGGTGTATAGAGAACTCTCTTGTGATTTTCTCCCCCACTCCACAGAGAGTTCTCTTTATATCAGGACTTGTTCACCTGCTCAGAGAGGAAAGGATTAGATCCCCTTTGCTTATGATTTCTCTGCAGCTACTAACTCTTATGAATTCTGATGTAAATATATTTCAGTAGAACAGTACTACTCCAATACAGAATTCAGGCAATTCAAAAGGTCATATCAAAGGAAAAGTAAATACAGGTGCATTGGAAAGACATGCAGATGTCTTGAAAACTGGGTTTTGTTTTAACACAAAAACCTTCCTTGAGAAGTAAATCTCTTTTCTTTAATGAATAATCTACAGTTGGCAACCAAAAACTGTACCAATTTCCCACCCATCATCAGTAATTTAACCCGGTGCAGTTTATATGTATATGAAAAATTGAATGCTAGTGTTATCTGTTTTTATTTGTTCAGGGAAAGTTTAAACTGTTTCTTTTCATTCTTCCTTAAAACCATGCCCTCTTTTCCTACAGCATGAATTCCTTGACTCTCCCCTGACTGCTCCACCAATAGCCCCTCCCCACCCATATACCACCACCCTGACACTAGCACCCTTCTTGTAAAAGCGGCATGTCTGTGACTCTGCACCAGAGTGAATATTTGCCTCCTCTGCTTCTAGCATGCCTGCTATAGCTCTTTAATTTTGATAAGCCCTTCTCCTCTATGCCCCCAGCAATATGGGTGTAGTTGTCAGAGCTTCCTGCTGCTGGAGCGCAGCTGTGACTGCACAGCCTCCTCTCCCCATAGACCCGGGAGATCCACCACCTCTGGGTACTCCAAGCAGGAGTATGTTTGCTGCATGGAGCCGGCATGCTCAGCTGGGCGATTGCTATGTGAGCTCTCCACGCTGAGCCAATAGGAAAAGCAATTTCAAAACTTCCCAGGGCTTTAAAAGGGAAGGAGTGTATACCTGTGTAGCTGGCTGTAGGGCAGCGGAGTTCAAAACAGTGACCAGAGTGGTCACAGTGGGCAGTGTGGGACACCTCCTGGACAATCCACGCTGACGCTGTATTGCTCTAACTACATTGCCCTAAGCTCTGTCTGTGCCTCTTGTCGAGGTGGGGTTTTATTAGGTAAGCATACCAGGTAGAGCAGTGTGTACGCCTCCCTAGTTAGGTCAGAGTACGCTGCCTTAATGGACCTAACTTAGTGTAGACGCACCCTATTCCCTTGACTTTCCAAGATAAGATGTCATTATTCACATTACAATAACTGACAGTAGCTAGAGATGCCTCAATGAAAATACAGGCACGTGAAATATTACATTTTATTTTACAGCAAGTGATAAAGATGCTTACCAACAAGGAAGACAGGGTGTCATAAAAATCGTTAGGATCAGTTGTAGAATAATCCTATTTTGGGTTTCAGACACATTCAATTTAACATCTTTTTATACTTTGCATTAAAAAATAATCATTTTGCAAGACTCCTGTAAATGCAAAAAGTTCAGCATACTAGGTTTTTCCCTCTTGAGTTCTCTGCTCTGAATTCTTTCCCACTTCCCTGCCCCCATCCCCTGTAAGTGTTGCTTGTTCCCTGCTGCTCTGCTTCACTTAATGGGGTTCATATCTGTGTGTGGGCTAGCAGCAGTGCGAAACTTGCAACACTCCTGTATACTGTGGTCCCAACAAACAGCTTCAGATTCAGTTATTTCCTTACTCAATCTTCCCTCCTGTGGTAGGTGACCTAATAACAGACGTTACCACTAAGCTGTTAAAAATTATGCTTATCTACAGGGTACAAAATTGTACACTCTGACATAAATGGCTTAAATCTAACCTTAGCTAATTGGAGTGCTTTTCCTTTTATTTGCTTTATTGGCATCTCTTCCATCCCGTAATTTGTTGTGTTATGGTTCTTCTTCCTCAAGCATTACAACTTTCATCTAGTCATGGAAACTGTCAAAGGTGGAAAGATGTATGACCAGGTGTTCATTCAAATTTTGTTATTCAGTGCAAAGATGAGAAAAGAGCAGAGGGACTGTGCAAAAATATCAAATACATAATGTAGCTTGAGGTTAAAAATGGCAATACTATATTAGTCAAAAGTATATTTGCTTCCTATTTTATACAAGACAGAGGAAACTTCCTGAAGTTAAGTGTTTTAAATGGTACTGTGTCTTAAGGATCCTTTGATATAAGTTACACAGCTTGAACTCCCTTAGATACAGTTTGACTACCCTACACCAGCTTACATACACTGAGTGGTATCACTGACACATTGTCTCTTAATTTGGTCCATAATATCCTCTAGATGTGTGCATTGCCCATTAATAACAGGTGCTAACACATGTGGTGGCTGTATCCTAAAATTGTCCTTAATCCAAATTTCTGTAGGGTTTTTCATTTCATTAAAATGCTTAGTTTTCTAATAGAGGAAGAACAAAGGAGACGCCTACATGACAGGATAAACTGTACAAGTAGTGGTGTGATAGAACGAAGATTCTCAGACCTGTGACACTTTCATCAATGAGACTGGCGCATTAATAACACCAGAAGGCAGGTGCTGGCATCTTTCAGTGAACTTTTTGAGAGAGAGAGAGGGGGAGAAATGAAATGAAGCCAGGACACAACTGAAGAAATGGATCACGGCAGGTTTGTGTTTGGAAATTCAGAAGTCAGGAGAGAGCAAGCTTCCTGTCATGAAAGGAGGAGTTGAGTTCTAGTTTCTCAATCCTACTGAACAGAACACAGTAAGAGGGGGGATATTCCCTTAAAACAAGGCCTGGGAAGGAAGGGCTGGATGAACCAGGAATCTTCCTGATGCACTTAATGTGTTGTAAGAAGTGAAGAAGGAGCTGATTTCTTCAAGCACTTAGTGCTAAGGACAAGTTTATTTTCATGTATTTAATTTTGTCCATTCTTTCCTGAATATATGTCATGTCCTGTTTTTGTGTGAATAGTGTTCCTGGAATTTTTGGACATGGTTTTGCTTATTAGGCTTTATTGTTTCCACACAAAAACCGTTACAGATGGATTTAGGTTAGATTCCAGAGTCCACAAACTTTCAAAAGCAAGACAATAAGCAGAGTTAAGACATTCAATATGTTGTGTACACTCCACGCTTTAGTTCTCCTTCTACTCCTCCACTACCATCACCCCACAATTGCCACAACTCCACGCTCAGCCCGAACACTGGGGAGCTGAGGCAGCAGCACCAGGGGAGCCTTTGTTGTGCCAATGCCTCAATACGGAGGCACTGCGTTGTCCCCAACTCCAGCCCACTTACACAGCCCTGTTCCTCTGTCCAGATCTCCAGACCCCACAACACAGACCTTAACCACATTCCCCTGTGCCTTTCTGCCCCCTCACCCTCATCTATGCTCCTCTCCCTGCTGCCAGGGATGCGGACCTTGGGAGGGATTTGCAGGGAGACAGGGGGACATGGGAAGGGATGAATACTATGTGAGGGCAAGGAAGGCTAATGGCAATTATGGGGAAATAGGATTTTGGTTAAGGGGGATTTGAAGAGGGAGGCCAGTGTCTCACCATTGAAGCATCAGGAATTAAGAGCTCCCCATGACATTGTCTGTTCCCCATCTTAAAACAGCAGCCTTGTGGGGGGCTGTGATATGCGCATGCTGTGGCTCAGGAACACTGCTTCCTCAACCCCAGTCTGTTTGCACAGCAGTGGTCCCTGCCCTCCCAGGCTCACTCTGCAGACTGCCATGAGCCCCTCACCCCAAAGGGGCTCTTGGCATGGCAGCATTAAGAGCTTGAGTGAGAGTAGTGGCAAGGCCAAAGGATGGCTCCTCTAGGAAAGTGCAGCGTGACTTCTCTAATCCTCAAACCCTGGTAGAGGCATGTAAGTAGTATTAGTGCAACTTCAACCAATAGTCCTGGTGCATCTTGGGCCATTCCCTTGAACACATGCACAGACTCATAGACCCAGGCAACCAGGCCCATTCCTGCCCCAAGTAACTTTACCATAGAGTCTTCTTGTTGCTCAGATACTACAGTGATGAGCCACAGTACGTAGAACTGCTAACTTATCATTAGAATGACCAATGGTACCACAAATTCTCTTTTTACGATGCTCCTTCGTACGGTGACATATGTTTTTGTAAAACTGCTTCATATCAGTTTTATAAGCCATAAAAGCCAGACAACTATTTCTGTGAAATTAGAAGCTGACAAATATTAGGAATTAATATCAGTAACCTTGATTTAATTATGCCACATGTGGAAAGGAAGCAGCTTTAAAACATTCTAAGAGCAAGTAAGAGAATTTTAAAACAAGCTCATATTTGATAAATATACATGAAAATATTATTGTGAGCTTTCATTGTGAATAACAAACATCACTTTAGTTTCAGTCATGACCCAGCCTAAAAAGGAAAGTGATGAAACCAGTTGCCAGCTGAGATAAAGGCAACAGAAATAAATCTTTTATGACATTTGTTGCAAATCAAGCGTTTCAAAACTAATATCTACTTAGGTGCTGCCTCAAAAAGTTTCCCTTTAAATATGCAGTCGCCTCTCTCTATTAAATTTAATGTTCTTTTCCATTCTAGATGAAATTCAACAACTCTTCCACTCTCCCCCTTATTGCATCTCTGTGGAGAGGGAATTCATGGACTGAGCAGAGGCGGCTCTGTACTGCCTGCATTCAGAGGAGGGGGCTTGGCTCTGGCCCTGAGCAGGTCACTTGGAGGGTATAACTGGGGGTGTGCCAGAGGGAACTAGGGAATGGGATACTGGATTTACTTTTATGCTGAACCAAAAGTTAAAAACCATACATGGAACAAAGGGGGACAGAATTGCGCACAAGTTACGACAGTATATTCCAACCTCAGCTCCTACAGTCCTGTTTGTATGCCATTGGGCTATGATGGAACAGCCTTCATATTTCTACATTTCATCCATCTCACGAAAGACTGGCTGGGTGCAGGGACAATAGCAGGTTGTCTGATGCACAATAATAATCAGGGTTCTTTCAGAGCATGTGGATTTTCTTTGCATCTGATGGAACATTAACCATCCTCCAGAAAGTAGTTTCCCACTTAAGAATCAGAGGGGTGTCCGTCCCCGAAATGCGGGTCCGGTGAAGTTCTTTTGATCGAGTGAGGAAAAACCAAGACCAGGCAGACTGACAGTTCAAACACCATGTGGCCGTTTATTAACAGGGAGAAAATCACAACTTGGGCTGGGGAGGAGCACTTCTATCAACTAACAATAACTTCAACATAAGAAACCTGTACACAATCTAAACAAGCTATTTACATGCATTAACACATAACCAAATACTTCAAAATTGACTGCTTTGTAAAAGATAAACGAATACACCAAATAAATGATCTGTGTGCACACTTAACCAAATATTATTATTAAAGACACCAAATTAACTTCAATAGCAGTTCTCTAAAACAACTCAATTCTTAGATATCATATATACATAACTTTACAGCAGGCAGTAGCATATGTAGTTGTATACCAAATAAAAGGGGAAAGAGGAGAAGAAAGGTTAGGCAAAACGTAAACAGTTAGTGAGCAAATACCGTATTCCAGGCGCAGCTGACCAGCAGTACAGACACCAGAAGCATACCGAATCCGTGGACGAATACCGTAGAATAAATAAGCAATCCGTGGAAAAATACCGTTGCAAAAATAAACAATCCGTAGAAAATACAGTGAAAAATAAACAAAACACACGACACGAGCCGGCTATATCCAGAGGAGACCCCTGGCTGAAGTGTTGATCAGGTCCTTCAGTCAGTTAGCGGATACTCCTACAGACCCTGGCCCGAAGCATGGTTTTATTCCAGGGACTGTTTTTCACCTGGCAGAATTTGATTGGTCCCTAGCTCCCCCACCCTCCAGGTTCCGAGCTGTTGCCCCCTACATGGGCAGATTTTGCACACGGCACACTAGAAGCTGCTAGAAGCTGCACTCAACACACTAGCATAGTTTGCACACAACCCTAATCCGACCCTTTGAACTGCATTACGATTGGTCAGATTGGGCCCCTTTGCACAAGGCACGCTGGTGTTATGCACACAGCACTAACCTGACCCCCTGGTTGCTAAAGGCAAGAAGAGGCAGGAACTGCACACGACCCTAGGCCTAACCCCTAGTGACCAGCGTAAAAAGGCGGAATCTGCACACGGGCCCTCTAAGGGTTGCACACCAGCGACGTACCGTGCTGCACACAGTACTAGTGTGACCTCTATGATGACCCGACATTGGCATACAGACGCCTATGTTAGGCCAGAGGCCTTTGGGCCTGCGACAAGGGGTAGCTGTGTTATCTTGGATCTGTAAAAGCAGCAGAGTCCCTGTGGCAGCCTTAAGAACTAACAAGACGTATGAGCATGAGCTTTTGTGGGTGAATACCCCACTTTCTTGGATGCATGTAGTGAAATTTCCCAGGGGGCATATGATAAATGAAAGCCAAAGCAGGCTAGAGATAATGGTCGAGGTTGTCTCAATCAGGGAGGAGTGAGGCCCATCTTCTAGCATTGAAGGTGTGAAAACCAAGGGAGGAGAAACTGCTTTTGTAGTTGGCTAGCCATTCACAAGTCTTTGTTTAATCCTGAGCTGATGGTGTCAAATTTGCAGATGAATTGAAGCTCAGCAGTTTCTCTTTGAAGTCTGGTCCTGAAGTTTTTTTGCTGCAGGATGGCCACCTTAAGGTCTGCTATAGTGTGGCCACAGAGGTTGAAGTGCTCTCCTACAGGTTTTTGTATATTGCCATTCCTAATATCTGATTTATGTCCGTTTATCCTTTTCCGTAGAGACTGTCTAGTTTGGTCGATGTACATAGCAGAGGGGCATTGCTGGCATATATTACATCGGTGGATGTGCAGATGAATGAACCGGTGATGGTGTGGCTGGTGTAGATATGTGGGCAGAATTGGCATCGAGGTTTCTTGCATGGATTGGTTCCTGAGTTAGTTACTATGGTGCGGTGTGCAGTTACTGGTGAGAATATGTTTCAGGTTGTCAGGTTGTCTGTGGGCGAGGACTGGCCTGCCACCCAAGGCCTGTCAAAGTGAGGGATCATTGTCCAGGATGGGTTGTAGATCCCTGATGATCTACTGTAGGCTGGCTTTCTCTGCATAATTCTCTATAAGTTCTCTGGAGAAATTTGTCATACCCAAAAATGACCTTAGAGTAGATACATCTGTAGGGGCTGCTAATTTTTGCAACAATTCTACCCTTTGTGTATCTGGTGATCGTCTCTCTTATCCCAATTCTCTTCCTATGAAATCAGTATCACCTTCTCCTCCTCCCTGAACGTCATGTTCATCTGAATTTGTGAACTCTTATTAAAGCAGAGAGATCACTTCCTGTTAATCCAGGTATCTCTGTTGTCTTAACTAGCCATCCAATCACTGTGTTCCTGTGACCCATAGATTTTCTTAGAGCTCTAATTTGCTCAGAGGTGTAGGGTCTCCTCTACCCTCTCTTCTGTACCCCCTCTGTTTCTTTTGGCAGTAGTTTTGCTCACTGAGGAGGTAATAATTGGAGCTACAGGAGGAGGCCTTTGATATTCTTCCAGCTCTTCTCTTGGTATACTATAAAATTCCAGAATGGATTCCTTGGGATACTCATCATAACAAGGAGGATCCATATCTTCTTCATCAGATTCCACCTCTTCATCACATAGAGATTTTATTGCTGCTGTGGCTCCTTTGTTGGCTTTCAGTTCTTCTTTTAGCACATGAATTTTTCTTCTGCATATTTCATGATTAATTTTTCTCCTCTTTTATATCTTTTTACACCAATTTCCTTGCAACTTGTCTGTTTATTGCCTTCTTTTCCCATGCTTCAATTTCTTTTATTAACTTTTCTGCTCTTTTATTTCATTTAGTTCTTTCCATGACTCTATGATCTGTACTGTTTGAGTCATAATGGTGGCTCTCAATGTGTCAGTTTCCGCTTGGAAATTAGCTATCTCCTTGTCCTTTACTTCTCTTTCCTTATCAGCTTCTATTTTTAAATTAACTATTTCTTATTCCTTTTGTTCTTATTTTCTTAATTCTCTTATTCCCTTTAATGCTTTCTCAATTTCTGCATCTAGAGTTGGAGCTGCAGCCTGCAACCCCTGTAAAGCAGCTCACTTCTTTTCCTTTTTGCTTGGTTCTCCTGACAACAACCCTTCTTCTTGGGTTGTGTCCATTGTTCCCATTGCTTACACAGTTGCTAGTAGGCTCCATTTCCACTAAACACATTTTTCCTCCATCAACCATGTCTTACTTTTATAACAAAATCTTCCATACTGTTTCCCAACCTTATTTCAGAAATGTCATTGTGCCTCAGTTTCCCCTTTGTGGTCATCTTGCTATTATCTGTACTGCAACCAGCCAATGGCCCGTTTTTCCTTCCAATAACCCTCCTGTCTTTTGCGACCAGCCCTATACCTTTTCAAGAACTTGTGCAACCCTGCAAAACCTTCTTGTACTGAACAAAACTTGTTCCTGTGACTAATTAAAACTTACAACAAATAAACAAAAACTTCCACCACAACAGATTATAGGGGGATAATGACCTTTGCACCCAAATGTGACCAAGGGATAAGGACCTTTTGCTTTGTGTTTACTCATCTCATTCAAATGGAACGACCTTTCCATCTACCCCTCACATAAAGATAAAGATCTTTGTTGTTAGAATTATGATGCAGAAAGTAGCTAGAAGCAGGAACACGCTGCCAATTTATTCCTTAGCTATAGTAATGCCTCAGCTCTTGGCATATCTCCTATATAGAAGGCAATTTTTTATAATGATTAGCTTCAACACAGTTGTTACGGAGCAGTTTCTTATCATCATTCATAACTTCACTGTCAGTTGCAGTATGCCTCTTACTGAAAAATGGTTGATGGTTATCCATATTTTTATAATAATTTAAAGCAAACAAGATAGGAATAATAAAGTATTTCACTACACAATATTTATTATTTCTTGTAAGAGAATCATCACATTATGTTAAGTGATGCCAAAGAGAAAATCTTTTTAATAAGCATGAACATTTCATTTATTTCTTTACTAAATACTTTAGCCCCCAAATCCTTTAGTCTATTATTATTTTGATTTTCTTTTAGTTTGGTTTACTGGATATCAGTCAGCATAGGTCCTATGCGGACCATGAACATCAAAATCAAGCAGCTTCCAGATGAATCAATAACATATAGTACTAGAATGAAAAGGCATGAGATGTGTTAATGCAGTGATATTAACTATGGCTTATAGATATAGGTACTTTATCACAGCTGCTGTGGCTCTCAGGTATATGGCTTTTATTATGTTCTTGATGGAAATAATTGAAAAGTTGGCTGAAGTCACACTAGAGCAGTGGTTCTAAAACTAGGGCCGCCGCTTGTTCAGGAAAAGCCCCTGGCGGGACAGGCTGCTGTGTTTACCTGCTGCATCCGCAGCTTCAGCTGATCAAGGCTTCCAATGGCTGCGATTCGCTGCTCCAGGCCAATGGGGGCTGCAAGAAGTGGTACGGGCTGAAGGATGTGCTGGCTGCCCTTTCTGCAGCCCCCATTGGCCTGGAGTGGCGAACTGCAGCCAGTGGGAGCCAAGATCGGCTGAATATGCAGACATGGCAGGCAAAGAAACCAGCCCGGCCTGCCAGGGGCTTTCCCTGAACAGGCGGTGGCCCTAGTTTGAGAACCACTGCACTAGAGAACGTAAAAGAGAGACTTTAACTTATTCTGAAAAACAATATTTAGAGATAAAACTGCAAACTTTCTGTTTATAGCAAAAATAGTGATGTGCTATCTATAAAAGCACATAATTTATATTTAGTGTATTTCAAGGCTATGAAGACAACCATAAAAATCGTATCATTTTACTGGTGTATTGCACTTCAAGGTGAATTTTTAAACAACAAGAAATCCAATAAATTTAAACTTTACCTTTGCTGCCAATGCCAGCTGCTGGGGAGTCAGTGCTGTTGTGGTTTTAATCCACCAGATTAGAGATACCAGAGACCAGTGGCTCAGACTACTGTCAGGTTCAGAAGCGGCGCCGGTTTTTTGGCGCCCTAGGCAGGGGTCCTTCCGCGCTCCCAGTTGGCGGCAATTCTGCAGCGGGGGGGTGTCCTTCCGCGCTCCCGGTCTTCTGGGCATTCAGCGGCAGGTTCTGGAGCGAGTGAAGGACCCGCCAAAGAATTGCTGCCGAAGACCTGGAGCGTGGAAGGACCCCCCGCTGCTGAATTGCTGCCGAAGACATGGAGCGTGGAAGGACCCCCCGCTGCAGAATTGCCGCTGAAGACCCGGAGCACGGAAGGACCCCTCGCCGCCGAATTGTCCCCTCCCCGCCAAATCTTGGTGCCCTAGGCGACCGCCTAGTCGTCTAAATGGAAGCGCCGGCCCTGGTCAGGTTATGTCTTTCTCACACAGCATTTGTTATGTATGAAAGTCAGCATGATGCAGCATGATGGGGAAAACAACAAGAAAAGCTGTAACTCTGGATTTCTTCCCCTGGGTATGGACATGCCAAGTTCAAAATGCAGCTGATGCCTTATTCACTGCTACTTCATTTTTACAAACTGCAGCAAGAATGAGGAAGCTTTATAGCAGGCCTGTACAACATGCAGCCCGTGGAGGCTCACTGTGCGGCCCACGGCAGGGAATCAAAGGGCTTTGGGCTGCCCGCAGCCGTGGGGAGCCCAGAGCCCTTTAAATCTCAGCCATGGCCGGGATTCAAAAGGCTCTGGGCTGCCTGCTGTGGCGGGGAGCCCAGAGCCCTTTAAATCCCAGCTGTGGCCGGGATTCAAAGGGCT
>NC_133769.1:65156758-65161386 GCF_003597395.2 Chelonoidis abingdonii | reverse complement strand
GGTGTTTCCACGGGGCCGAGGGGTTTCGGCCCTCAGCTGTTTTCTTTGGAGTAATGTGGCCCTCGCCGCTTTACGAGTTGTGCAGGCCTGCTTTATAGCAACATTTCTATGTTGCAGTTAAAATAGTCACTTTCTATTTTGGCTTCCAAAGGCCTAGATCACTATCAGTCAGGCCTTAGAGACTTGTATAACAAAGCAAATGGAATAAAACTGGCAGCATCACTAGCCATTCTAACAACAATCTGGCTGTTCATCCTCTTCTGACTGATACCATTTTCAATTTCATAGTCCAGACGCACATTTCCATTTTGCCGGGAGGGAATGACACAGGCACAGTTGTATATCCATGCTATACATATGTAAACAAACATTCTGCTATGGAACTTGACATAGTTTCAGTTAATAAACAAACACTAGAGCTGAATGGTAGTGTTAGACTCCATATGCCAACATTTGCTTTTTATAGCTAAGCAACTGTTATTTGTAAATTTCATCTCAAATACTAATCACTGGTAGTTTGTTTGAATACAGGTCCTAGCTCCATATTTTCATTATTTTTTCTTTCCAGAGCTGGAATTTGTGTGCTGCCCTGTTGGTTTGCCAGCTTACTCTATTGCCTGTAGCTTAGGTAATTTTTCAGTATTTTATTACATGAATGTTTAGCAGTAACATTTATTGGAATCCTGAGTACATATTGCTGCTCTGTATTGGTGGTGGTTCTGTTTTTTCTTCTGTTTAGGCAACAAAGGATAGCTTTTTCCGCCACTACTAACACACATAGGGCCTGAGGTTATGTTCAACCACTCCAGACAAATAGACTGATCTAATGCAGACATGTCTCAAAAAATAGCAAGGTACGGTCTTCAGCACCATAGCATCTGAAGCATCGTGAACATTTAATTAATTTCTGCTTGCAGCACTCCTGCCCCTGACTGTGTGACAGAACTTGTTGGGTATAAAGGCTTGATCTTTTTACTTATATTGTTTTTTTGCAACTAGAATGTTCACTTTGAACAAATTAATAATTCAATAATATTTTCAATAAAAAGAAACCAATTTCACAAATTAAACATTTTGCAAGTCAGTTTTCCATGACAAATTCTTTTTCAAAAATAACTTTTTTGGTGAAAAAAAGATGTTTGTAAAATGTTAATCACCATAGTCTTCAAGAATTGAAGATGCTACAACTTTGACTAACTCAGACAATTCCTTAGTAACATAAAGAGATTGAGGGCTTGTCATCATGTACAGAGCAACAGCGACACAGCTGCACCCATGCAGCTGCGCTGCTGTAGCACTGTAGTGAAGACACTACTGCGCAGATGCCAAAGCTTTTCCCATCTGCATAGTTAATCCACCTTCCCAAGAAGCTCTCCTGTTGACACAGCGCTGTCTAAATAGGGGGTGTCACAGTCATGCACCCTTCATCCCCTTTTGGGATGAGGCATGGGTCATTATAGGCCCGCAGACAAGTCTGCACAATCTCTCTGACTCTCGAAGTAATGTGGCCTAACAGCCAAAGTCAATCTACCTGCCCTCTCTATCAGAGCTGCGTGGTCTAGGGGCCAGAGGCAGTAGAGCAGCCCTGGCAGTCAGGGCTGCGTGGCCTAGGGGCCAGAGGCAGGGTGGTAGGAGCACCCAGGCCCTCCCTTTCCACTGGGTCCCAACTCACAGCCCTGTTGGTGGCGGGGTTCCCCATCACCAGCTCGAAGGAGATCCAGCCAAAACATGACAAGCTAACCTCCAAGTCTCCAAACATCTCCCCGCAAAGCCTCCCTGGGTTACTTCCTACCCACTTGTCTGCAGCTTGTGGTCTCGTGGCTCCCTTGGTCTCTCTTCCTTCTGTGGCGTCCAGAGCCTGGGGTTCATGTGTTGCTGCCATCTGGCTGGCTTCCGTGTCTTGAAATGTTGGCGGTCCTTCAGCAGGAGTCTGCAACACATCTCCTTCTTCTCCAGCAGTCAACCCCAAATGAACGGGGTTGCTTCCTTTTACATCTGGCCTCCAGCTGGAGCATGCCCAGCTTGGTTGAGGGGGTGTGTCCTCCTTGGCCCAAAGACAGGAATTAACCCTTGCAGTCCCAGTGGGGGTTTCATTCCCACAGCCATCAGATCATTCTCCTGTCCCCCCGATGCTGTTCTTGTGCCCAGTTCATTTCTCTCCGACTCCCATGTCTCCTCTTATTCTTACACCCCGGCGAGGTGTTGCCACTGCCCCGCCACACTCCAGCCTGCCTCTATCCATTTTCCTGCCCTTGCCTCTGCCTGCCCCGTATCCGGCACTATCTGCTCCCCACACCTGTATGCTACTGTCTCTCTCTGCTCTTCTCCCTGCCTGCCCTTGATCCTTTCCGTCTTGCTGCGCCACTCAGCAACTCTTCCCCAGTGCAGTAAAACAACTTTTGGGGACTGAGGGGCAGGCAAAGGGCATTCTCCAGACTGAGGAGCGAAGGTGGTGATCACCGCCCGCCCCTCCCCTTGCATTGACGGACAGAGCCCATCCCCCTGCAGAGGGCTGCTCCCCTCCTTCTCTTTGGGCAGAGAAAAAAAGTGACCCCAGGGAGTGACCGACGGGGGAGAGAACCTGTTCCATAACCGTGGGGTGCATGGTAATGAACAGGGACAGGAGGGGCTGGAGGAAGGTACCTAAAGGGGACAGGAAAGGGGGTAGAGAGCCCAGGGCAGCCTCCCAGTGGCAGCCATGCCGCTGCAAAGGCAGGGCTGGATCCAGGGTTTTTGCCGCCCTAAGCAGCAAAAAAAAAAAAAAAGTCATGATCGGCAGCACTTCGGCGGCAGCTCTAATGCTGCTGCTTGATTCTTCAGTGGCAGGTCCTTCCCTCTGAGAAGGACTGAGGGACCTGTCGCCAAAGAGCCAGATGTGCCGCCCCTTTCCATTAGTATATAACAGGCCTCGTCAAACCGCAGCTCACAAGCTGCATGTGGCTCTTTGACAAGTCACCAGCGGCTCATAGAGCTCGCAGCTTCTGAGTAAGGTCCGAAATAATCATATCCTTCCCTTGGAGTGCCAAGTTGAGTTTGCAGATGCTGCATAATATCAGGGGAAAAACATCAGATTCTGCATTCATTGCTCATCCTTCAGTTGTAGATAAGACTTTTCCTTTTCTTCAAAGAAAACACTAATAGGCAGAACAAGTTAAAGTTTCTGCAAAGAAACATAGTGTCAAGAGATTTCAAATGGAACTATTGGAACTCCAGAAAGACTAGGCTCTAAAGATGATGCATAAATCTCAGTCTACAACTGAGCTCCGCAAGAAGTTCCAGGAATGAAGTATCCTCAACTCAAGAAGACTAGTAAGCGACTCATTTAAATTTTTGGCACAACATACTGCTTGAATCACTGTATTTTGTGATGAAGTTCATAAAATCAAAACATCGTGCAGTCCTTACAAATCAACATCTGACTGAGCTCCTCCGTACTACCTTGACAGTGTATCAACCAGATTTCCAAAGACTTCCAACCAGGATGGAGATCCATGAGGCATCTAGTTCTAGCAGTAAGTAGCCATGATATAGTAAGTAGGATGTTTTTTAAAATGCATGTGTAAAGGTTGTCCGTGTCTTGCAGCTCTCGGATGTCTGAAGATTATCATATGCAGCTCAGAGGGTCAGTAAGTTTGGCCATCCTCATTATATAACTTACTTGAACTGACTCTGGCTCATGCTATCACTATCAAATATAGTCTTTGGGCCCGGTTTTTATCTCACTTAACACCAGTTTCATACTAGTTATTGCTATTTGTTATATAACTCTATTACCTTGAATGGGGTTACTCCATTTTAACTCCATTCTGATGGCCAAATTTTGCCCTCAATATTACTGTTTAGTTAAATTACAATTACCCACCAAGTATGTATTTAGGAAATGTAAAATACGGTGAACAGGTTTTATTTCTGTATAGTAAAGAAACACAGACTGAAAAAAATAATTTTTGACTAAAGGCTATTTTTTAATGAAAAATCATAAATTAGAGCTGGTCAAAATTTTTCAGTGTAGTCTGGGCCTGATTCTGAAGTCTTTATACAGGCAAAACTCATGGTAGCATCCCTCCTCTGCTAGACAAGACCTCCCAAAATCCCTAACACAGTGGGACAGAGTCAAAGATGTGAAGTAAGGGTGTGTTCCTTCTGCCACTGCAGTTAATGGGAGTTCTGATATTGAAGTCAATGGACGAAGCTCTAAAGCTCTGCTGTGAGTACTTTATGATAGCAAACCTCAAATAAGGTACAAAGTGCAGGATCAAGTCCAGGAAGTAATTTAGTATATCCTGAAGTATATAATTCATGAGTCTTTCATCTACAGTCGATCTGGAAGAGTCCTCTAAAACCAGAATCTCAAAACGGCCTTTTTAATGAAAGACCAAATATAAATTTTATTCTTTAAACCCTTTTTTATATGTAACCTTTCTGCCCCTCTGAGTTGGCAGCAACAAGGCCGGGTTCAGTATCCAGGGGTTCCGTTTCAGTAACACAATGCATAACCGGCTCGAGCCCCCACCCAGTGACCTGGGACACTTACATACCACCCCCCCGGGCGCCTCTAGGAGGCAATACTTCCCCTCTCGCAAGCACGGAGTCTGAGTGTAGCGAAATCTTTTTAATAAAGGAAGGAA